>NC_136725.1:10919002-11519002 GCF_936440315.1 Barbus barbus
TGTCTCTTTCTTCCGACGCTTCGGGGAAAGAAACAGGGCAGGAACTGTTGGTTAAGATGACATGGCTTGTCCTACAAGGATTTTACGTTGCCATAAAGGATATGATGAATGTAGACAAATGGGAACTTGTCTTACAACACTGTTGATTTCTTTTGTGTTCTTATGCAAATATTATGATGCTTGCTGATGTCTTGATATTTTATTAGTTTTTAGTTCAGCATTATGTCTAACTAGCTGCTTTTATTGGTTCACAAAACTGAATTTCAGGGACTGAAATGTTTTATTGTTCTTTGTCTTTTAAAGTCTGTCTCATTTTCATGTAATAAAGTGTGGATCCCACCTTTTGAAGCATGTTACGTGTGTTTTGTTCCCCAAAAATTTGACCCTGAAGCCACATTTTCTGTATGGCATTATTGTGTTCTAGAGACAACGATGAGGGTGTTTTTCAAAGGAGGAGTGCTTATTAAAGCAGCAGTTCTCAACATGAGGGCAATGACCAAGAAAGCAATAAGAAGTTTCCACTGTAGCATGAGGGACTGCTAGTCTGGCCAACCTAAAGATTATATGGCCGCCTGTACAGAATGGTGCTGATCTCACTATTCAGTCATGTATCTGTATTTTTTTTGTCTGTTTCCCTTGTACATTATTTCTGCTGCAGTCTTAATGCAACAGTCTCTTTCTCTGCTGTTGTTCATCAAGATAAAAGGAAATAAGGAGAGTTTGCCATGTTGTCTAGGTGATGGTGTATGTTTACAGTGCATGATCTCACTTGGCTGGTGTTTCAGTGAAATAATACCCCCTGGAAAAAGCTGCAGAGCACAGACTCTTCTTTCATACAGGCATGCTTAGTGTGCGTGCATGTGTGCGAGAAAGGACAGAAGAAGAAAACAAGGAAGAAACCCGAGCTTTAAAGAAGGAAAGGAGGACAGGATCACTTCATTCGGGATTCAGCTCTCTCCTTGACAATACTCCAGCCTGAACACTACAAACCTTTTGAGCCATCTAAAGTAAGTAGGTTATTTATTTGACAATTCTTTAATATTAAAAAAGGAGAGAAAAGTTTGCATCTTGCCTGACTACTGCAATCATTTACATTTAAATTAGATTATAGATTACTTTTAAGATTTTACTCAGCAACCTGCGAGTTCGTATAGTAAACTTGAATCTACATTGTCAGCAGTGTGTGTGCTTGCTTAAAATTATTATAATATATTTTAAAATAGCTTTAATAGATTGATATTGTGATGGAATATAAACATTAGCATGGCATCATCCAGATGGCTCATTCATAGTAAGCAAGTAGGCTATAAAGCTGCGGAGCGAGTTATACAAGGAATAACAGTGAATTGCCTTTAGGCTGTTAAACAATTAATAGTACATAATTTCTGTTTACGTTTGTAATTAAATGTTTTCTTAGTGGGCTCAGCTCAGCTGGGCTTTTCCCACTGAATTCCACACCAAGTAATTATTTGTGGTATCAAAAGTGACCAGGAGATGTCGCTATATTTTTGTAAATGATTTTGACTGCGTGTGGGGACGTCTGTAACATAAGACTAGCCATGGCAACTCGTTTTTTTTATGTGAGAACTTTATCTAAAATAAAAAAAATAATTAAAAATTATCTCCTTTCACCATTTCGCTATTTATACTCGTGGAACTGCGGCTCAATTTCAAAGCTTCGTGTGTTGCCATGTCCTCCTGTCTTAAGATTTATTTATTAATTTTAACTAGTTTATGTTTCGATCTTCTTTATAGATCATTTGGAATCATGCCTCACTTTAATTCAGCTTGATCAGTGAAAGTAGCAAAATGTTGTGGTAAGTTGATTACTCCATTATGATGGTGTGTTTGAAATGAATCCTTTATAGTGGATAAAATGTTGCATTTTGGTTTTAAAATGTAATTGTGATAATCACAATTTGCTTTTCTCAATATGACTTCTGTTTGTGGCTCAGCATGAATTCATGGCCCAATAGACATGCATGGGAGGAAGCTGATAGCAGGAAATGCTGGGCATTCACAGTCATTTCTGGTCCATGTTTGCCGGAAATAGTGTGAAAATGGATGTGACCCTGTGAAGTCATTCACTGATTATTACCCGAGTCATGAGTAAAACTGGATATTACCTATATTTGACCTTCCACACAGTTACAAACAGAGACATACTAACAATGGTGACCAAATGACTCATATTCAATTTCATTCAACCTTAAGTATCATAATGAATGGGTGTAGTATTTGAAGGAGAAATTGAGAAATACATTTACTTGCTTTCATCACACCAGTTTCAAACTTTACCTACACATATTGTTGAGTAAGTAAAGTGCTGCAGGACCATTGTAGGTGAACTTCGTTCCTAAATTAATTAAGACTGAGCTGTAAAATGGTTTTTAATCCCTGTGGTTTATTTTCAGTGCAATGCTCTCATTAGTGCAGACAGTGGCAACTGGGAGTTAAACCTCTTTTTAACTCTAGTGATTATTAAAGTTCATTCATACCAGTCGGTTATTAAGTAATTAAGCACTGGAATTCCCTGTTTGCATATATGAGAATATTGAACATAATAAAAGACCCCGATAAATGTTGCTGCCTATCTTTAGCTGTATTTTGCTGTCTTGCATATCACAGACATCAGACATGCAAGTGGTTTATTATGTATGGGTCTTAACCTTTTGTACTCCAATGTACAGGACAGTATTCAAATGCCCTCATATCTAAGCTGATATGTGCCTCTGTTACTTCTTTTGAAATAAACTCAAAATATGATGTCTTTAGCATTTTAATGAAGATTATGTAAATATAACTAAATGTAAATTATTTTAAGGGGCCCCCTGGAGTTTTGCTGAGGACCCCTAATGGGGCCCCGGTCCCCTGGTTAAGAACAACTTCTTTCGATGAGATGCTTGATGAGAAAAAAGGAAAGGAAATGGTTTTAGAATTTTGTGGTGCACAAATATTCTAAATATATAACTTTTATTTATTAGATTTTTTTTATAAAACTTGAAAACATTTAATTATGCCTTCTTCATTTATTTATTCTCCTTTATGATTATACTTGATTATAAATTTTGTTTTACCTACTGTGACTAATTTTCTTAATCTTAATACTTTCTTAAACACAATTTTAAACCATGAAAATACATCATAAAATATTATTTAATTTAAAATGATAATATAAACAATGAAAAAAATTACAGAATGTATAGACCTATGCATCAAATTACATAAATGGCAAATTAAATAATCTAGTAAGAGTGTGAAAACTGTGTTTAAAGCGAGTCCGCAGGGCCAAAAACACTTACGGTTGATGAAACACCCTACTTGACGCAAGAAAAAAAAAGTGTGCATATCCATATATCATAATATACCAGAGCAGACTGCAGTGTTGTCCAGTGTATTTCGTTAGTGCTCTTTGGAGAGTCTATTTTCCAAACCACAAGTGGGAATCTGCAGTATCACATGTGATGGCATCACCACCCTCAGGCTTCCTGAAGAGGTCTGCCTTCATACCACTAATAGAGCACAAATACACACTCTCACACAGTGCTGAGTGCTGGCTTTGTGTTGCAGTCACATGCAATTTACAATATGGGTCCTGCAGGTCTGTACACTTCCTGTATGAATCTACTCCAGGCTGCCAGGGAAAGAGAGAGAGAGAGAGAAAAAGAGAAGGATGAGGAGGAGGAGGGGGAACGAGGCAGTCTGCCATCTGGGTTCTGCTGCACTGGATGCAGTCTCCATGGTAACATCGCTCTCTCATGCAATCAAATCAAGGAATGCGATCAAGCCCGGCCCACCTCCTTTAGCATGGATGCAGTTGTTGCTTTTATGAATTAAGCCACGCCCTCAGCAGCTTGTCTCTGCCCATTCTAACCCTTAGGTTGGTACTTAGTGATGAAATGAACTCAATTTGTCACTAGATGTCAAGGAAACTTATTCAAATGGTTGTGACTTTGCAGTCCAAGATGTTACCATGTGTTTTTCTCCTTAGGTTGACATTAAGGATATTTTTAGCTTGTCTTGGAAGACTGATGTGACTTAAGTGACTCGTGTTGCCCAAGCAGAAATTTCAGCACTATTATTTTTCCATTCTGCTCTGCTGGGTCTTATTGTATGTCCTGTGTAGTGAATATCTTTCTCTCTTTGCCTCTGTAGTCATTAATCTTCATTAGCTCTCATGCTGTTAAACAGTCATTATCTTGTCCCCTTGATTTTTCTCCTATCATGTTCTTCTCTGCTATCACTTATTTTCCCCTCATTTCAAGTCAAGTCAAGTTTGCTTTGTTGTCAATTCTTCCACATGTACGGCACATACATACAGAGAATTGAAATTGCGTTACTCTCAGACCCTTGGTGCATACAGTTAACATTTAAAACACTGACAGTAGACGTTCAAATACAGATAAATACAGTTTAAACATATGTACATACAACTATACAGATATACAAATGAGGACATTGAAGAAAAATAAAGAAAGAGATAGATAAAGTGGCATAAGGCACATGGCAGATAGAGTGTAAACCAGTTAAATAAAATAAAACTGTGCATATATATATGTGTATATGTATAGAGTATATATATATATAGGGCATTTTCCCTGATTTTGAATCACAGTGTGCTGAGAAACCTATAAAAGGGCTTGAGATGCCCATGTGCCCGCAGAAAAAAATTCCATCACTGTCACTGGTTTTCTTGTACATTTGCCTCTCAGATTTGAACTCTTAAGGACTTTCTATTTGAGATCACGAACATGTGACATATCCTTTGTGTGTGCGTGTACGTGTGTGTGTGTGTGTGTTTTCTATAGGTATGTAGTGCTGTACACTACAAAAATGTTGTTAATCAGTATTTTGGTCTTGTGTTCCTATAAAAATATCTAAACGAGACATTTACATTGAGAACATAACTGAATCATTATTATTATTATTATTATATATTTTTTTTAGGATTTAGTTTGGATTAAGTTTATTTTTATTACCCGTTTAGAACTTTTTTATGCATAAATCTAATATAAAAAAATTACTTAAGTTACATGCTTTTAAATACAACCCGAATTCTGGAAAAGTTGGGATGTTTTTTAAATTTGAATAAAATGAAAACTAAAATAATTTCAAATCACATGAGCCAATATTTTATTCACGATAGAACAGAGAGAACATAAATGTTTAAACGGCGAAATTTTACAATTTTATGCACAAAATTAGCTCATTTCAAATTTGATGCCTGCTACAGGTCTTAAAATAGTTGGGACGGGGGCATGTTTACCATGGTGTAGCATCTCCTCTTCTTTTCAAAACAGTTTGAAGACGTCTGGGCGTCGAGGTTATGAGTTTCTGGAGTTTTGGTGTTGGAATTTGGTCCCATTCTTGCCTGATATATGTTTCCTGCTGTTGAAGAGTTTGTGGTCGTCTTTGACGTATTTTTCGTTTAATGATGCGCCAAATGTTCTCTACAGGTGAAAGATCTGGACTGCAGGCAGGCCAATTCAGCACCCGGACTCTTCTACTACAAAGCCATGCTGTTGTAATAGCTGCAGTATATGGTTTTGCATCGTCCTGCTGAAATACACAAGGCCTTCACGGCAATAGATGTCGTCTGGAGGGGAGCATATGTTGCTCTAAAACCTTTATATACCTTTCAGCATTCATGGTGCCTTCCAAAACATGCAAGCTGCCCATACCGTATACACTTGTGCACCCCCATACCATCAGAGATGCTGGCTTTTGAACTGAACACTGATAACACGCTGGAAAGTCTCCCTCCTCTTTAGCCCAGAGGACACAGCATCTGTGATTTCCAACAAGAATGTCAAATTTGGACTCTTCTAACCACAGAACACTTTTCCACTTTGAAACATTCCATTTTAAATGAGCCTTGGCCCACAGGACACGATGTCGCTTCTGGACCATGTTCACATATGGCTTCCTTTTTGCATGATAGAGCTTTAGTGGGCATCTGCAGATGGCACGCCGGATTGTGTTTACCGACAGTGGTTTCTGGAAGTATTCCTGGGCCTATGTAAAGTAATGTCAATGACAGAATCATCCCGATGAGTGATGCAGTGTCATCTGAGTGCCCAAAGACCACGGGCATCCAACAAACGTCTTCAGCCTTGTCCCTTACACATAGAGATTTCTCCAGTTTCTCTGAATCTTTTGATGGTGTTATGCACTGTAGATGATGAGATTTGCAATTTGACGTTGAGGAACATTGTTTTTAAAGTGTTCCTAATCATGTTACAGAGCTGACATCAATTAACTTAATTAGTTGCTAGATGTTCTCCCAGCTGAATCTTTTCAAAATGTCTTGCTTTTTCAGCCCTTTGTTGCCCCGTGCCAAATTATTTGAGACCTGTAGCAGGCATCGAATTTGAAATGAGCTCATTTAGTGGATAAAAGTGTAACATTTTTCAGTTTAAACATTTATGTTCTCTATGTTCTATTGTGAATAGAATATTGGCTCATGTCATTTGAAAGTCTTTTAGTTTTAATTTTATTCAAATTTAAAAAACGTTCCAACATTTCTGGAATTTGGGTTGTACGTTATGCTAAAAACATGAAAGAAGTACATTAATAAAAGTGTACACTACTGTTCAAAAGTTGGGGTTAAAAATGTATACTTTTATTCAGCAGGGATGCATTCAATTGATCAAAAGTGATGGTAAAGACATTTACAATGTTACAAGCGATATCTTTTTTTAAATAAATGCTTTTGAACTTTCTATTCATCAAAAAAATCTTTAAAAAATCAGTTTCCACAAAACTATTATGCAGCACAACTGCTTTTAACACTGAAAATAATAAGAAATGCTTATTAAGCACCAAATCACTATATTAAAATGATTTCTGAAGGATCATATGACCATGAAGACTAGAGTAGTTTTGTTTTAAAGTAAACTTGCTGGTCACAACCTATATGTAACCTCTCTTTCCAAGATAAATGTTCCACATGAAAGTTAATAGTAAAAGCTGACTTAGTTTGTCAGTGACTGAGTTTGCTAAAACAACATCTAATTAGCTATTCAGCTCTTGGTGATCACTATCCAATAGCCTGTGTGGCCCAATTGATATCAGCAGAAAATTAAAGTCGTTTCAGAGGGAAGCGTGACTACATTTTCATTTAATATTGAAAGACATATAAATAATTATTAACAGTAACATCAGAAACATGCATCAACAAAATACATTTCAGATTCATATTGACTTGTTTACATAGTTTGACTTGAAAACAAGACAAAAATATGATTTTATTTGCAGTGTGTGTGATACAGTGGGAGAGATTCCTCTGTCTCTAAAGGATGTGTTCTCTCTCTGCCATTTTCCTGTTGCCTTGCACCTTTACTCAGAGCATTGGCTGAGCACACCCCCACCTCCCTTCCTTTCAGCCAATACCCTTCCACTATCTACCCTTCCCTTCCTTCCTCATCAGAGTCTCTCTCTCTCTTCTCTCACACACACATTATACAGCCTCGCTTGCTCACGCCCTGCTGCTGCTGCTTCTTCTCTCCTGTCTGCTTGTTTTTCCCGCTTTCTGGATTTGCTCCTTTAATCTAGCTGTATCTTCTTCTTTGGAATGAGGGGCTGGGCTGTGCTTGGATGCTTCACTGAGACCTGTCCGTATCTTTTTCTCTCTGTTTCTGTCAGCTGCGAGAACTCACGTGAGTACAGCTTCAGGGAGCTCCCCCTTATCCTTCATTCTTTCTCCTTTGTGCTTTCATTCTCTCCTTTAACCTCTTCATCCATCTCGTGGGTTTAATCACACTGTCGTTCACAAAGCTTTGAGAAGGACTGTCTGTGATGAATAATTTACTGCAGTGTCTGGCCTCTCCCTTTCAGTCAGCTGGGCATCTCTGACACACGCATGCACAAACACACACACAAAAAAACGAGTGAACGGACATACTGTAGTCATAAACTCCCACCAGGATTTCAGCGCTTGTAAAACAGCAGTGCTTGTGTGCTGAGAAATGTATAGATGTGCACCTAGGTGAGTGTGAGTGTGTGTAAACACAAGTATGTTAGCTGTCTCCTGTGACGTTTGTGATCAGTGTGCTTTGCTTGCACTGATTCGAGTCACGCAGAGGAAAACATTGAGATTTTAATTGGATGGCTTCATATTGAATTCATGATTCAAATCATGATGAGTGTGTTTGGTATCACAGCATCTTCCCGTCTCTTAGGAACTGTCTGAAGACTGAAGATGTGTGATACATCTTAATGGTCCAGCAACTGATCTTCTGATGTATTTTTCCCCATTTACTGATGAATGCTGCACCCTATTATAGTGACATGGTGTTACAGTCATTGTAATCATCCAAGCAGGCAGCCATAGATAATGTAATAATGACAACATAACAGCACAATCAAGGGGTAGGACAGGTGAAACTCATAATATTGTTTTGTAGACAATACTTAAATACAGCTGTTGATTTGCTATAAAAGTTTGCTGTCAGTAATTATTTTAATTAGCAATGATAGAGGGCAATTACAGTACATTGCTTGTTGGTTGCTCTTTTCATAGTTCAAGACAATTATCAAAGTTTTCAGACAGGATTTATTTATATCTATAAATTCATTTTTTTCATATATTAATATAATATATTTATTTATTAATATTTTAAATGAGCTTTTTGTATTTTCAGTTTCCATTTAACAGTAGCTTAATTTAAAGTTTAAAAAATATTTTTGTTTAGTTTTAATTTAGTTTTAGTTCAGTTTTAGTCAATGTAGTACTTATTTAATTTTATTTGAATTTTCGCTTGGAAAATTCTTTATTTTTTCTGTAAAATAAATATTTTATATTTTATTTTATTTTATTTTAGCTTTTTAAATTAAATGATTTTAATAGTTTTCATTCTAATTACCAATTGCTCTAATGCTCTTTTCAATTATTATTTGTTTATTTTATTTTATTTTTAAGAATCATAGAGGAATTTTCAGGGTGTGTGAAACTAAATGTCTCCATTTGCTCTCCATGTAATCTCCTTTCTTTCTATAAAAACAGCTAAGATACAAAGATCTCATTTGTGATTTTGCTTTCACACCAGCCATTTCTTTAATATAAACATTCAATATATGACACACTTTTTACATAACAATTTCACAGACATTAAGATTCATAGTTTGCTATGCACCTAATATAAAATGGGACCTCCTCTCTGTATTAAATCTGTGGTCCAATAAAATATGTAAGAAGCGCATGGACAAGTGAATGGCACTTGCATGTCATTATGTGTGCATGTGTGTTGAAGAGTGAAGCCTGTTAGAAAGAAAAACTCAAAGGAATGTCCAGCTGGCATTGACATAATAGCTCCTGAGAAAATGAAATAAGACTAGAAAGTGTAGTGTTTTCAACATCTCCTTTAGAGGTAAAAGTCAAGTATGACTTATAAATCTTGTCTTTGTTGACACAACCATCAGTTTGGGTCAATACAAATGCAGTTGGGCAAAATTCTGAAGCAATCATCAGGCTTTTTGTCATAAAACCAAATAAAATGTTTTTTTCTAGACCGATTTTACACAAGGTTTGACTGTAGAACTTCCCTTGATTGGTGCTGAGAGGTCAAACAGGGATTGTCATGCTCACAAATGGCGTTTTCCATCCTTTGGTTGGAGATTATGATGGGTGGACGGGCAGTGGAATGGAGCTCAGCTGACAGATGTCTCTGCTTTAGTGTATTGAAGTGAATTGCCATCCATGGCCATTGTTCATGTATGTGTGTGTGTGTGTGTGTGTGTTATTGTGCTCTTTCCCTTGTAGGATCACATTAAATGCCTTTCCAGTGACATACAACCCTTATCGTGATAGTTATGCCTTCCCGAGTGACCATTACTCTACCTAACCATCCCCATCAGGGTATTCTTGTGTTTTGTTTGTGCATTTGTATGGGCGAGAGCAATTTACTTGTGATGTGAGATTCATCTGCTGGGTGTAATATGTTTGTGGTGTTGTTAATATGGTCAACAGAACCAGTTTAGCTCATTCAACCTGGTTTATAGACACCCAAGTGGCCATTCCAGTTCATAAATGCACTTAAATGCACACATTCATAATCATAATACAAACAGTTTCTATTTAAAAGCCTTTGCTGATTCTTGTGTCTGTGTGTACCTAAAATATGTACACTATCTTTGTTCTTATTCAAAAGGGAAACACATTGTGCTTTCTGACGTCTATTGACAGTCAGTCTCAGTGAATTGTGGCAGATGTTTTTTTTTCCTTCAGTCATTCCTTCAAACATGTAATATAAATGACATTATGCCTACATAATCACACCGACTTTAAACAGAAATGTATAGCATAGTTTAATATGCAGACGTTATTCTTTGAGCTAGTAGTTTGATTGACAGGGACAAAAGAGATCACTGTCTGAACTTGTTAGTTCTAAAAAAAATATATTTTTAGCCTTAGGATGGAAGGATGCGTGATGTGAAAAACACGTTAGTTTTGGTTTGAATATGTCTTGCAAAATTGTCAGCTTGCCAGGAAATTTACTTACATTTGTAAGTAAAATGTAACTGTTTTTGTACAGCAGCTTACAGTGGAAGACCTCTTAGCATGTTGAACTCACTGACAGATACGAACTTAGTTTAAAAACACCTGATGGAGACCAGGGAAGCTTTATTTTGAAGACAGCTGACTGAATGTCAGCGTTCATGTGAAATGGCATGAGAAAAAAGAGTCCCATTGCCACTTGAGCAATGCATGGATGTTTGCATAATGCAAAACGTGTTTTGTGTTTGATGAGATCGAGCGTTCTGTAATGTGATAAAACGAGCATGACAACATGCACATCCTCTACAAAACAATCGTTTAAAGCATTCTCGAGTCATCTTACTTCTCCACAGGCTTGTTGGGGTTTATTTTGAATCTGAATTATTCCCAAGAGATCAGAGTGTTGTGTTATTTCTATCAGTGTGAGGGGTCTTAGAGAGAATTAGTCTTTCTTGGCTTGGTTACAGATACTATTGACTGTTGTTCCTTGATTATGAAGGCGTTTCTGAGAAAGAGGGAGCAAGAGAGAAATGGGGGAAGGAGGTATTAATGAAGGGTCAGGAGAGCTTGAAAAAATGCTGCCACACACAGCAGGAATATACTGACGGTGAGTTGTGTTGAAAATAACGATCAAATGTAATGTTCCCCTTGAATACAATTTGGTAGCACAACTGCTTTGCTAATTCACTGCATTTATGGATTTGGCATATATGCTTTTAAGCGTTCAAAGTATACAATTCATTAGTTCATGCATTCCCTGGGAAACCTATTACCTTGGCATTGGTAGTGGCATGCATTACAGTTTGAGCTACTGTAAAGGCATACTAAATTAAATCAATTGAATTGATTTTTAACAGATTTTACTTACATAATGTGATGTATTTCCAACTTAAACTACTGTATGTTATTCAATAGGAAAAAGTGGTGCAGCACCTACCCATTGAGAATCGGTTGGATTTGTGCTACTGCAAAAATGAAGCCAGTCCTGAATGAGAGTTCTGTAATAATATTCTCTGAATAGTCAAATTGGTTAATTTATTAAAATATTAGTATTAAATATTCGACTATGGCCTACATGTTGTCACTGGAATTGGAAACTCATTTCAATTCATTTTGATTTGGGCGAAAGATTGCAAAGGCATTTTTTCTTTGGAATAATGCACTTCTGAATTGTGCACAATAAGAACAGGAATGTTTAAAAAAAAATGTTGATTTTTGTCTTATTGATCATAATAAGAATGATTCATCCATGCATATTTTATTTTTAAAGGGGTCATATGACGCGATTTCATGTTTTCCTTTGTCTTTGGAGTGTTGCAAGCTGTTCGTGCATATTTAAGATCCGTAAAGTCGCAAAGATTAAAGTCTCAAACCCAAAGAGATATTCTTTCTAAAAGTTAAGACTCATCTGCGCCTCATGAAAACATGCCCCCACAAATCTACGTCACTGTGTTTGAAGATTTGCATGACACCGCCCAAATATACGCAAAGTAAGAAGGCGTAACTTTTATTCTTGCTGTAGTATTGTTGTCACCGCCATGGAAGTTAATATTCCAAATATGGTAAGGGGCATAACATTTCCATCACACGCTTGAGGTATTCGGCCAATAACAATGCATTGGATAGCTGGCCAATCAGAGCACACTGTGCTTTTCAGAACGATGAGCTTTGTAAAAAATTGACACGATTTTATATATTTTATATTTTTTGATTTGATATTTTTACATTAACATTGTAATCAATATTCTTTTTATTAAAAAGTATGAATCTCATCAAGTTAAGTGTTTTTTAGCATTTTACATTTATTCCAAAATTAATTACTCAAGGCAGTAACAAAATATACACTGAACAAAAGTATAAACGCAACACTTTAGAGTGGCCTTTTATTGTGGCCAGCCTAAGACACACCTGTGCAATAATCATGCTGTCTAATCAGAATCTTGATATGCCACACCTGTGAGGTGGATGGATTATCTCAGCAAAGGAGAAGTGCTCACTAACACAGATTTAGACAGATTTGTGAACAATATTTGAGAGAAATAGGCCTTTTGTGTACATAGAAAAAGTCTTAGATCTTTGAGTTCAGCTCATGAAAAATGGGGGCAAAAACAAAAGTGTTGTGTTTATAATTTTGTTCAGTGTAAATCATATATTTTATTTGTGAACGTGTTCAGCTATTCTTTTCAGTAGTTAACTTTTGACTTTTTTTTTTTTTTACAAATTTTTTTGATCAGTCATCAGAGCTCTGTAAATTCTGGTCATAGTATTTCATATCCAATATCCAGTCATATCCAATGCACGCTGTTAAAACTCAATGGGCTCAGGGGAGGTGAGAGAGACACAGACTCCAGCTGTAACTTTATCTGCTGGTGTCTCTGTTGGACAATGTTTCTTTAGAAAAATTTGTGATTTATACACTTTTTTTTTTTTTTTTTACAATTTTTTTTTTCATCCAATATTTTGAGGAGAAATTGATGTACCATGCTTTTTGAAAGCACCACAGCCACACTCCTCAGAAAATTTTAAGTTGTCTCAGCATGTTAAACTTTGAGAAAAGATTATATTTAATGTTTAAAATATTTAAGATTATGCAGCATATTAATTGAATGTATCTTGTAATGCCCTTGGCAGTGCTTTATTATTCCGTATTTGCTCTGTTTTTTTTTTTTGTATGTTTTTTTTATGGATGCGTCAGAGCCCTCCAGAACTGCAGCCCCTCTGAACTCTCAGGGGTCTGGTCCTCTACTCACTATTCAGAGAACACTTGTTCAGTCCTGAACCACAGAATGAGGACACTTTTGCATAATTTATACTCCTAAACTGATAAACATACTGTATAAGTGAGTTTTTCCACTGAAACACCAGAGGCTGATCCGCAGGGTGACTCACACCCATCTGCGAAAAGCACATGTGCATTAGCTTTGTTAAAACTCTCCACTTTAAATATGGCAAGTGCTTTATTAAATGGTGAAGTCTTTGACCAGTTTGTTGGTATTGTTTATATGCTTAAGGCAGTAAGTGTTCTTAAGTATCTCCTCTGAAAACACACACACTCAAAATAAATAAAATAAAATAGTTATTTGAAGGATCAGATTATTTCTGACCCATCTCATGTACCCAGCTATGCATGCATTCCCTCCAGAAATATTCCCACAGTAGAGAGAGAGAGAAATAGTAAGAAATGATTAGGACATGTGAATGAGCTCATGGTCTACTTTCAGGACCAGGTACAGTTAAAGGAAAAGTTCACCCAAAAATGAAAATTACCCCATGATTAACTCACCCACAAGCCATCCTAGATGTATATGACTTTCTTCTTTCAGACAAATCCAATCATAGATATATTTAAAAAAAAACGTCCTGGCTTTTCCAAGCTTTATAATGGCAGTGAATGGGGGGCAAGGGATTTGGGGATTTTGAAGCCCAAAAAAGTGCATCCATCCATCATAAAAAGTGCTCCACACATCGGTGGGCAGTTAATAAAGGCCTTCTGAAGCAAAATGATGTGTTTGATATCCATGTTTGTGAAAAATATCCATATTTAATACTTTATATTATTTATAAGTTTACTTTATAAACCGTAATCTGTAGCTTCCACTAACTGTCGTACTTGAGTTCACGAGAGTGTGGTGTTGCAGCGGATGACTCAGGCATAGCATTAGCTCTGGTGAGAATATGCTAGTCTCGCAAGAACCAAGTTTTGTTTATAGCAAAAAAACACCAGTCTCCTCTTGTCTTATAACGAAATCCTTTAACAGTTTTCTTTACAAATCCTTGTTTTGCACTTCTGATTTGTGACCGGTGTTTTGTTTTGCTCCCTTCTCTGCACTTCCACATAATTGGGAGTTATTGACAGCCCATCAGCCCACCTCAAGTTCTTATTGATCCTTTGTTGCTGACAAGTACTTAATGACTGAAGCAGAATTTTCTCACCTCGTTCTATATTTGACAAGGGAAGTTCTGGATTATTCCTGTTTAAAAAAAACAAACTCTATTTTTTCATTTAATTTATTTAATTATCTATAAAGATCACAGAAGATAAGGATTCAAGAAGATAACCTTAAAGGTGTTTGAACACAGTTGTGTGGCTACAGTGTGTAAAAACATCCAGCCTATAATGGTAAAAATCCACCCACTCATTTATTTATAATCTAATAAAATGATAAACAGTCTCTCAGGACGAAGTGTTACAGATTCTCCCTCTGTTCACGTCACAGAGGGGGAAAAGTCCCGCCCATTAGTGATGCTGCCTAATAAGCATAGACACAGCCCTGAGTGAGAAGCTGTGGTCTGCCTCTGCCATTAACGTTACTGATTACTGTAGCTGCTGGAGATATACAATGTCAGCTCCAAAGAGGCTTTTCAAGTGTTGTGTTTTGGGATGCACTAACGAACATAGAAGTCGCCATAATCTCCCTTCATCTGAGGACGCTGTGGTTAAGTTTAATTGTCTAAGGAAATGTCCCTGAAAAAAATCGGTAAAGTCCCCGATACATGTAGGAATCAATACAGACAAAGTAAGTATCACGCGTTTGTTTTCTAAAATGCCCTTTTGAAAGATCTTCTCTCTGTAAGGCTAATGATGCTGTAGCTACCATTGTCTCTGTCTGTTCTCACTGGTGCTGTCTTCATGAATGATCGTGAATAGGAATGTGGTAGTTAGAAGTTGCATATGAAAGCAATGTGAGTCGATCGCTCGAGTTTGTTGAGCTCCTAATCAAGAGTGGGACTTATAAAGTTTGTGATGGCATCCCATGCACCATGAGACCAGCTATGTTGTTATTTTTATCATATTTATATTATTTATATACATATTTAATAGTGTTTTTTTTGTCTTAAATTCAATACAGTTATCTTCACATTCTATTTACATTACATTCCTTTTTAATAGAATTTTCGAATTTTTTTTGTGCTTTTTTTATATTTTTGTTCTAATTTTCGAACATTAATAAAAATTAGCCTCAACTGAAAATGCTTTAAACGCTACATATTCATAAACCCATTATTTAATAATAATAATAATAAATCTACATATATAAATACAGTGGTGGCCAAAATTAGAACACTTGTTGGCATATTTAAGAGGTTTTTGTTGAACTGGCCATTACAGTACCCATAAAACGAACTATTGCCAGAACTACCTGTGATGAAAGGAATCTGAAGGAACATTGAAAATGACTGGCCCCCTCAAAGTCCAGACCTCAACCCTATCGAGCAAATTTGAGGCGAGTTGGAAAATAAACTGGACAGATCTATTGTACGTTCAAAGGAAAGCCTTTGGCTTGAGTTGCAGAAGGCATGGGATAACATTAGTGTTGAAGTTCTCAGGAAATATATTTACACTATAGAGAGATGCTGTAATTGCTGCAAAAGGTGGATATACCAAATATTAAAGTTAAAAGTGGATAAAAACAGTATGACTCACTTCATCTAATATTTGCTCAGAGCAACCATCTGCATGTTTCCTGAACATTATGAAATTGAATCATATTTTGGAGGCAAAAAAGATCAATCTTTTCAGATTTATCAGGTGTTCTAATTATTTTGGCCACCACTTTATCTAAATAAATTAAATAGATAAGGGGCACGTGCTAGAGTTTGAAGAAAAAGCATCAAGTTGTCCTTAAACCAAATTATCTGCGCTGTGTATTGCATATACATTTTGATAGCTCTAAGAAGAAACATCTAAGAGAAAACTGAGCACAACTAGGGTAATACAACTGCATATGTGTTTATGTTTTATAGCCTGAGCTGTAAATGAGAACCCACTAAGCAAAATAAATTCCTCTAGGGTGACACCAGCTTGTGAATGTAAGAATTAACAGTGAAGCTCTAAATCCCAAATCTGTGTAATGACCACTACAAGACTGTGGCCTAGGTAGAGCAAGATCTTTCTCTTTCTGTCGAATCTCACTCTCTCACTCTCTCTGCCCTGCGGTATCCTGACAGCATTCTGTTGAGTCATGTTTCCTGCAGCATGATTACCTCTCCCTCTCTGCAACTGCAGTGACATGCTGTATTACATAACTGGACACAGTAACAGGACGGTGCCTGAGGGCTCCATCTGAGCCGAGTGGACTAGATGTAGCATCTTATTGCATATTAAGTAAAGATTAATTACTGCAATCATCAGGAAACTTTAATTACGCTTCACTGTTTGTGCTGTGTGGGAGCGCTCCATATGTCAGGTTATCACACAGATTATAAATGGAAAATGCGTGAACTATATAAATATGTGATTCCAATTAACTGGAATGACTGAATTCGATGGAATTTAACTGGAATGACTGGCATTGCGTGAATGTATGCCACAGTTCCTTGCTTTTTGAGTTACAGCCAGTTACTGATCTACTGGACAATGCAAAAACATGACATAATGATATTAGCCCTGCTTAGAAAGTGCAGTGAAAAATACATTTAACATTTCAACTGGCTGTTTCTGATGATGTGGTTGAACAAAATTCCCACTTTTTTTAGGGTCAGTAAGTTCTTGGTGCCTCTACCTAGAAGCAATATTTATCCTGTCAGCCCAGATCATCAACCACAAAGCTACTCTGTTACAAAGATCACAGACACGTCTTTAATTTCCCTTTAACACAAGTTACAGCATGTATTCTCCCATATACAAAATAAATTCCATGATTAAAAAGTCCAGCTTCAGTTGTGCCTGCTGTGTTGGTGCAAGTTTGGAACAGTGGCGTCAGTCAGAGGTGTGGATGTTATCTGAAAACCAGCCACCGTGGGAGAAATCTGACAGTCAATCCCTTCAGATTAA
The DNA here is from genome assembly GCF_936440315.1 of Barbus barbus. Classification (NCBI taxonomy): domain Eukaryota; kingdom Metazoa; phylum Chordata; class Actinopteri; order Cypriniformes; family Cyprinidae; genus Barbus; species Barbus barbus. The sequence continues at coordinate 10,936,273 of NC_136725.1, forward strand.
TGACAGTTGATGTTTTCCATTTAATCTCCAGCCGCTTTGCTGATGGAATAAAAATGTCATTCACTCACAATGTATTTTTAAATCTCTTTTTAAACAAATAATAACATTCATAAATATGCAAACGTCTATGTATTATGTGGAAGTATAGGCCTTTTTTGATACATGCATAACATTTTTTATTATTATTATTACATTTTTGTCAATTTTATTTATTGGTTATTATTGATGTTTTTTTCTCTCTCTCATGAATCAGAAGTATTGAAATTCATAAGCCTGCAATCTGGAGTCACTCCACACAGATGTAATGACATCATCTCTTATATAACCATAATACCGAGCAATTGTTTTAAGACTTCATATGTCAGTCAGTTCACAAGCAAGCAAAAGTAGGGCAATGTTCTGACCTAAACCCAGATTAACATTCATTTTGATGATTTTTTCATGTTAAAATATTTGAACAACAAAAGGAACATACTGTAAACAATCTAGCTGTAATGAAACATCCCACACTTTTTTGACTCAAAATGATTCACTCACTTAAAAGTAGCACCTTTATCCACCTAGAAGCTTTTTTTCCTCCTTTAGAAGTAGGCGTACAGTGAACTGAACACTTTGAACTCGAAATGTTGTTTAAACCAAACTATCATTATTGTGCAATGTTCATCATAAGCTTTCACTCACACTAAAGTGCTTGCAACTAAAACGCTGGCATTCAACTCAAATCCTCTCCCTTTCCCAACCCACCCAATCTGTCAATAGGAATTGTTTCTCTCTGAGGCAATCCATGCCTTTAGGAAGATAACATTGAACGGCCAGTCACAGCAGAGCTTGTGGGAGGAGCAAAAGCTGTCATTCAGCCTCAGCCAATGGCGTAGCCCGGTAGATGTGGTTTGGCTTTAGCCAGCCGCCCCTTTGTGACATCACAGATGTTGCTCGGGCAGCGAGAGTGCACTAGGCGTGAGGACGACGAGCGGTTCGTTCATCTGGGGAGGGGGGCTAGAGACAGAGGGAACAGGATCTGTTGTGCTATTGAGCCACCAGGCCCTGCTGAAATCTCAGAAAACAACAATGGAACCTGCCTGAGAAGCGTCCACTCTGCTTTTGAGTGTAAGTGTGTTTAAAGTGTGTTTGAGTCTTGGTGTGTGCACGTGAACAGTCATCTTTGTGTTTCTGTGTGCTCACTGGAGCAGTGAATAGCTGTAGCAATGAAAGAGAAGAATGCTTTTGTTTCTGTGTCTGGTTTCCTGCCTGAAAACAGCTGGTCAGAGTTGGGCTGAGGTTTAGGAAAGGTTTTATGCTTTAGTATCATGTTCACGCCTTCACTGCATAGTCTGATTTTATCAGGGTTTCAGGAGACCCTCACGTGGAGGAGCGGTTACAATATATGTTTTGAAGTTGTTTATAGGTAAAATGTCATTTTTTGAGATGTTAAGCTCTAGTTCTGGAAGACTGTTTGGCATCCCATGGAAGGCTGATGGATGTCAGAAGCAGTTCGTTGGGCGTTGAGTGTGTTTGAAAGGTGTTTCCACGTGTGCCATGCACGCAGTGACGTGTGGGAGTGGACTGTGGGATAATTTTGTAAGAGTCTGCACGATACAATTGCTGATTGTTGTTGGCTTCTTTTTTTTTTTGAACAATGACAGTGTTTGGTTTCTCAATTGTGGCTGTATCTGGGTCAGGATTGCTGACTGCTGGCCTGACACTTAAGATCTCGTTGCAGATCTCGTTTTAGTGGAACAGGTGAATTTATGTGACTGTTCAGCGTTTAGAGCAAATCATTTGTGGCTAAATGACAGAACACTCTTTTTGTTCATATCTGTTAAATCATTAAAAATATATACATTATGCAGGTCATACATACAATTACTTGAATACACTTTTAAAATTATATCTATCTGTCTATACAGGAGGATTATAGTTAACCTAAACCATAAACAGTTTATTTGCTTGAAATAAAAGAATTTTAACTGAAAATAAAGTAAAATTTTAAAGAAAATAAAATATATAAAAAAAATGTTTACAGTTCCATCAACAGAGGCAAACACTTGTCATTTTCATTTAACTACAACTAGAATAAAGTTAATACTATATATATATATATATATATATATATATATATATATATATATATATTATATATATATATATATAGAGAGAGAGAGAAAAATGAAAAAAAAAAATCCTTAAAAATAAAAATCTTAGTATTGTTAGTTTAGTTTGGCTATATTTTTTTTTTACTATTATATAACAAAACTGCTTCATTACTTATTTATATTTTTAAAATGTTTGCCAATATTTATTTTTTAAATAATTTTAAAATGTTTGTCAAATCAAAATCTGAGTGAAGTAATGTCATCCATATGCAGACACTCTTGACTATGTATCAATAAATCTTAAAATATCAGATAACCTTTTTATGTCCAAACATGGTTAGCTCAGGACAAATGTCATATGGTGTGACTCCCCAAAAACGTAATCATATTTATGATTAATTAATGTGATATTTGTAAAAAAAAAATATATATATATATATATATTCAGAAACCCATTTACACACCAGATTATAATGATCAAGGTGTGTACTCTCACATGCATGCAAACTAAATGTATTTATTTTTTTTATGGACCCCGTTATATGTCATTGATTACAGGAAAGGTTCTGCTCTTATTTCCAAATGTGTTTCTTATTTCAGACTATTAAATCTCATTTATAAATATGTGTTGCAACATGTTTAGTCACATGATCATGAATTCTATGTGTTAGTGTATTTTTGAGCCCCTGTCAGACCAGATACCTGCTCTGGCTCCTCTTTCTGTGTTGTACCACAAGAATCTCAGACATTCGCTGCAGGACGTGACCCTTATTAAGCCTACCCCACTGAGACATACGTCTAAATATAGCCCGCATACATCAACACATCAAATCAGAGAGGGACAGGGGGTTTGGGGGAGGAGGATTACATAGAGTGGGCAAAGGGAACTGGTGTTTAAAGCTCTCACATTACCATCACTCATACGTCCATGAGAGCACATGTCGGTCCTGCAGAGTTATCAGAGCAGCACTGGGACCAGAGGCGCTAAGAGTATACAGAGAACAAGACACTTGCTGTCAAAACATGGCAGAGAGCAGAAGTGAGAGACTGAAAGAGTGATAATGAAACACTGGCGTGCAAACTATTCAGACGTAGAGACTTTCTTGAATTAAAGGCCTTATTTTATGTTTCTGTTGTATCTGAGTTGTAGGGGAGAGTGGGGTAAGATGTGTCACCCCCTTAATCTGGTAAATTGTGCATGATTTTAGATGCCACATCTTTTGTTTTTTGTTTTTTTGGAGCCAATAGGAATGCAATGTTAATACAGTGGTGGCCAAAATTATTAAAACACTAGTATTTTCACCAGCTAAAAATGGTTTTAAAGGGTTACTCCACCTCAAAATGAAGATTTTGTCATTAATCACTTACCCCCATGTCGTTCCAAACCCGTAAAAGCTTCGTTAGTCTTCGGAACACATATTTTTGATGCATTCTCACAGTTTTCTGACCCTCCCATAGACAGCAATGTAATTAACACGATCAACGTCCAGAAACGTAGCAAGGAGATTGGTAAAATAATCCATGTGACATCAGGGGTTCAACCGTAATTTTATGAAGCTACGAGAATACTTTTTGTACGCAAAGAAAACAAACATAACGACTTTATTCAATAATTCGTGTCCTCCGCGTCACCCTAGTACCATTTTGGAGAGCATCCACTGAACGCGTAAAGCGTTTTTCTTTTTTTTTCTTTTTTTTTATCTCATTTATGTAAATGTTTTATTTTTTGTCCTTTGAAATAACTATGTTCTTTGTTTCTATGTTAGGCACTTTTCTTTAACATCCTGAAATAGAATTAATCCCGAATCATTAGCTTTACCTCAGTCTCATATCTCTTCGCCTAGAGGACAACTAAAGTCAAAATTGGCCCAGCATGTACTACCACCGTCAGGAGCTAGTAATGGCCGTAGCAGTAGTTCATGTCCTTGTATCAGTACTTATCTGTCTGCCCGCTGTTGTTGTGTCTCATCTGGAAAAGTGGCATGAAAATTGACAGCATCTATTTGCCTCCACTACTCCGTAATCCAATTTCCCATGCTCCTCTCTTCTGATGAAATGCAGCGTGTTCTTTGGACTGCAGAATAAGAGTTATTATCCTGTATTAAAAGTTACTGGTTTGGTAGGCGTCAACTGTCGTCTCTCACTGTCATGTGTTCCTCTTCATATTGGAGGTTGTCTTCTGTGCCATACTATGAGCTTTTCCATCATTTCAAAGTTAAAATGATGAAGCATTGTGGGGTTTTTTCAGTAACGTAGCATCTTCTTTATTTCAGGTTAAGGTGTGTCCTGGCCCCAGGCCCCCTCTGTGAATGTCTGTCACCATGGCGAAGTTTGAGACCGGCCGCACAAGTCCAGTGGTCCGCCAGATAGACAAGCAGTTCCTGGTGTGTAGTATCTGTCTGGACCACTACCACAACCCCAAAGTCCTGCCCTGCCTACACACCTTCTGTGAAAGGTCCGTGTTTGTTGCTATAATTAAAGTCCCTCATCTATAAAAAATTATTCTAGTCATTTAATTTCTGGTAATTCCTAATTTGATGATGCTTCAAAATTAAAAAAAACTTTCCATCATGTACAGTTTTTTTTTCACAAAATAAGAATGAGGATTTTTCAAATTACATGTACAGTTGAAGTCAAAAGTTTACATGCACCTTGCAGAATCTGCAAACTGTGCAAAATCTTAATTATTTTACCAAAATAAGAAGGATTATACAACATGCATGTTATTGTTTATTTAATACTGACCTGAATAAGACATTTCACATAAATGACCCTGTTCAAAAGTTTACATACACTTGATTCTTAATACTGTGTTGTTCCCTGAATGATCCACAGCTGTTTTTTTTTTAGTGATAGTTGTTTATGAGTCCCTTGTTTGTCCTGAACAGTTAAACTGCTGCTTGTTCTTCAGAAAAATCCTTCAGGTCCCACAAATTCTTTGGTTTTCCAGCATTTTTGTGTATTTGAACCCTTTCCCTCTGGCTTGCTCAGTTGGGGACACTTAATTTCTAGCGATTATCGTCAATTTGATTTCACAGATACTATATAAACTAAACTGAGCTAGACAATGACATCTCTGAATTCAATAATGAAATGCCTTTAACTGAAAATTGAGTGTTTAATCTTATTATTATACATTACTGACACTCTGTCCTCCAATTTTATACTGTTAAGTGCTTTGACATAATCTGTATTATTAAAAGCGCTATATAAATAAAGGTGACTTGACTTGACTTGACCCTTTCCAACAATGACTGTATGATTTTGAGATCCATCTTTTCACACTGAGGACAACTGAGGGACTCATATGCAACTATTACAGAAGATTCAAACGCTCACTGATGCTCCAGAAGGAAAAATTATGCATTAAAACCCGGGGGGTGAAAACTTTTTAAATTTGAAGATCAGGGTAAATTTGACTTGTTTTGTTTTCTGTAGCTTCTGAAGGGCAGTACTAAATGAAAAAATATGATATTTAGGCAAAATAAGACAAATGTACACATCTTCATTCTGTTCAAAAGTTTTCACCCCCTGGCTTTTGGTAAAATAATTAACATTTTGCAGGTTCTGCAAGCTGTATGTAAACTTTTGACTTAAGTTGTATAAATCAATTAACAAAAGCCATCAGAAGTCAAAAGTTTTGGTTTTAATGACGGATTAACATTTTCCTCTGCATCAATGGCAGTGTGCAGTGAGACTCTCTGTGTCTTTTTTATGTGTCTCTTTGGGTGGTTTGTGCTTTCGGTGGGGTTTTATGTCAGCGGAGTGTTTCCACTGTGATTGTTCATGTTGTGACTGAAATTTCAGCAACACTTGCCCTCCTAGTCCTCTCGTTCTCACTCCTTCACACAAGAGTACATCATTTATGAAATATGAGAGATACTCTACCGTTCAAATGTTGGAGGTCAGTAAGATTTTCAGATGTTTTTGAAAGAAGTCACTGCATTTATTTGATCAAAACAATACAGTAAAAACAGTAATATTGTGAAATATTATTACAATTTAAAATAACTGTTTCTATTTTAATATATTTTAAAATGTAATTTATTCCTGTGATGGCAAATGTTAACAGTTGCTAATATTTGTTTTGTTTTTCCAGGATACTTTTACATTTTAAGGTGAAATGTATATATTTTTTTTATTTCTTTGGCCTGCTTAAAGGGATACTCCACCCAAAAATGGAAATTTTGTCGTCATTTACTCACCCTCTCATCTTTCAAAATCTGTATGACTTTCTTTCTTCTGAGGAACAAAAAAAAGTTATTTATAGTAGAATATTCAAGCTGCTCCTTTCCAGAAAATGATTGTGAATGGTGACTTAAGTTTCTTTTGTTTCCTCACACAAAGCTATTGTATGACTTTAGAAGACTTGAAATATAGTGCAAGAGTCATATGGTTTAGTTTTATACGCTTATTAGTCCTTTTTGGAGCTTGACAATCCTCAGTCCGCGTCTACTGTTAGGAAAATAGCAGTGTGAACATTCTTCAAAAGATTTCCTTTTGTGTTCCACAGAAGGGTTTGGAACAATACGAGAGAGTACATTTTCATTTTATTTTATTTTAGAATCTCTTTAAGATAAATATCGACCAATAACAGTGACTGGTTGCTTTTGTTTGAGGTCTTTAATCATGTCTGCCATTCTTTCTATCTCACAGGTGCCTACAGAACTACATTCCTCCTCAGTCCTTGACGCTGTCCTGCCCGGTGTGCAGACAGACCTCCATCTTGCCCGAGAAAGGTGTGGCGGCACTACAGAACAACTTCTTCATCACAAACCTCATGGAGGTCCTGCAGAGAGACCCAGAATGTTCTCGGCCAGAGGCCTGCAGCGTGCTGGAGTCTGTCAGCGCAGCAGCCGCTGGGAAACCACTCTCCTGCCCCAATCACGAGGGCAAGGTAAGCCTCTTACCATCTGATGTTGAAACCAAATTTGGCAACATTTGGTGGGAATATGAAGGAAAAACCATCAAAAGAGTTGTTGGTAAAATTGCAGCCAGAATGTAGAAATGCCTGTACAGCTACAAGTGAAAGGAAATTCCTTTACCACCTCTCATTTTGTCTACATTTGAGCCAATTTTTCATTGGCAGAGGCTCCTGTGTCGCTTTGTCTTCATTGTTCTTTCTCATTCCTCTGAAACACACCTGAAAGCTCCCAGCGTCTTTCTTTTGTGTCTTCAAAGCCATAATACATGTGTGTTTATGCTGTTCAGGCCTATTAGCGTTCATTAGCAGCCTTTGATAAATCATTAGGATGCTGAATGAATGGGTTGCTCACTGGTGCCCCTGCAGGTGATGGAGTTTTACTGCGAGTCGTGTGAGACGGCCATGTGCCTGGACTGCACGGAGGGGGAACACAGGGAGCATGTGACCGTTCCACTGCGGGATGTTCTAGAACAGCACAAAGCAGCGCTAAAGAACCAGCTGGATGCTATACACAACAGGTACATGTCATACATACTAAACAGTCAGATGTTATATACAGTTCATCACTTTATAATAACTATATAATAATAATTATATTATTATATTAATACTAACACTACATGCATATTGCATATTAGTAATAATATTAATAATGATGATGAAGATGATGATAATTAATATATTGTTGCTATATTAGTTTTATATAATTTGTGTAAATATGCACACACATACATTTACTTATATATTATGTTACTATACAGTTACATATTATGTTATGTTATATATTATATGTTACTATACACTATATATATATATATATATATATATATATATATATATATATATATATACATATATTATTTGTGTGTGTGTGTGCTTGTTATTAAAATATTAGTTTTATATAATTAGTTTTTTTTTTTTATAAATGTGTATAAATATATGTATTTATAAAAAAAAAAAAAAAATATATATATATATATTCCATGGTCTGTCTGAATACTCAATTCTGATTGGCTGGCAGGTGTTGATTAAATTCGTTTAACTGCACAGGTAGTTTCAGGTCAGTTTAATCATCGTTCCATATTAATGCGCTGCTTTAATTGATGCACAATAACCAACAGACATCACTCGCTCGCGCGCACACACACACAGAGAGAGAGAGGAGATCGCAGATTGTGCTGCACACACACATAAACTTGTTGTCAACGCTTCCCCGTGATTTTTATTACTAAAATAAAAGATAGATACTGGATTGCTACATTATATTCCCCAGCAACGAGGTGATAAAATACACACAAGTACACATACATACATATATACACACACACACACACAGATATATATATATATATATATATATATATATATAATATTAGCATGACACCATTATGATTAAAAATATTATATTAACTATATGAATATAAAATAATATATGATAATTAAGTCTTATTTTACTAATGAGTATGGAACAAAATGTTAGTTATGTAAGTTTTATATAATGTTTTATATATAAATATATGTATTTATAAAGAATATTGTAGATATTTTTAAAAAGCATTACAATATTATATTAAAAACATAAATATAAAATAATATGTGATCATTATTAAGTATCCAGAATAAAATTATGCTTTTATGAGCAGTTTTAAGTTATTATTGTGAATAATATTGCAGACTGTTTAGCTATTTTCCATAATTTCTCTTATAAAATTTCTTCTACATGAGATTTTTGTTTGTTTTTTATTCGGTCAGGCTGCCCCAGCTAACAACTGCCATTGAGCTGGTGAATGAAATCTCTCAACAGCTAATAGAGAGGAAGAACGAAGCCGTCAATGAGATCAACATGACATTTGAGGAGCTCGAGAGGGCCTTGCACCAACGCAAAGCTGCACTCATCACCGATCTGGAGAACATTTGTAGCACCAAGCAGAAGGTCAGTAATCTCTTGATAGGTTAAACAGTTTATACTCTCCTATCTCTCTTAATGCTCCTTTCTGCGGTGTTCTCTGCAGGTGCTTCAGGCACAGCTATCGTCCCTACTGCAGGGAAAAGAGCACATCCAGAGCAGCTGCAGCTTCACTGAGCAGGCCCTGAACCACGGCAGCGCCACTGAAGTCCTGCTGGTCCAAAAGCAGATGAGCGAGCGTGTGAGCGCCCTCGCCTGTCACGACTTTCCTGAACGGCCGCATGAGAACGCCCACTTGGACTGCCAGATAGAGACAGATGGCCTGCGACGCTCCATCCAGAACCTGGGTGTCCTGCTGACGACGGGAGCCGTGGGACACACCAGCGTGGCCACAGGAGAAGGCCTCAGACATGCGTTGGTCGGTCAGCACGTGACTGTAACTGTTACCACTAAGGATAAGGACAGTGAGCTCGTGCGGACTGGTAACGCGGTCCTCCGAGCTGAGATAACGGGGCAGGATGGTGTGCGGGCGACAAACGTGGAAGTCGTGGACAATAAAAACGGAACTTATGAGGTAGGGTACACGCTTAAGAGCGATGGGGAGTACTCGTTCTCTCTGATGCTGTACGGACAGCCTGTGCGGGGCAGCCCGTTCAGACTGCGGGCGATAAAGCTGTCGGACGTGCCCCAGTCTCCAGATGATGTGAAGAGGAGGGTAAAATCTCCCAGCGGAACAGGAGGACACATCAGGCAGAAAGCCGTACGGAGACCCTCCAGCATGTACAGCACTACCAAAAAGAAGGAAAACCCTATTGAAGATGAGCTCATTTATAGAGTAGGTAAGAAACTTCGGTGTGGATGATAACCCTAGTTTGCACAATAAGTTTGCTTATAAATTGTTGTGCTATAGACCAATTTGGAGTAGATGTCACAGTTATGTCACTTGCAGCTACGTGTGCATTGTGGTGGCAGAAAAACACTGGTAACAAGTGCAGGGAAATGGGTAGAATCAATAGAATAAGAGGGAAAAAAAAAGTGCCTTTGGATGTCAGGATCGGAATGCAAATCATTTTCATAGAATACTGTCGTCAAAGACGCCATTTTAAGTTAAATGTAGACATTTAAACGGACAGACTATGGGTGAACCCTGCTGTGATTAGTCTACGTTTAAAACATAAATTTGATTTAAACATTAGGTCTATTATATTCATATGCAGTTCATAGGGAATATATTGTATTAGCCCTACAGTTACAGCATGAAAAACTATTTAAACCTATTACTATTAACATTTTACATAACATTTACCTATTTTATCTCACAATTCTTACTTTTTTTCTTTTTTTTTGCAAGTTTATTTCTCCTAGTTTGGACTTTATAACTTGATTTAAGTCAACAATAGTGCGTTTGTCAATTCTGAGAAAAAAACCCAGAAGTCAGGATATAAACTTATGATTCTGAGCCTAGGGGAAACGAGAGAATGACAAGTTATTTTTCCTTATGAAAAAAAGAAGGTACGCACATCCAAGAGTATCTCGATCAGGTGCAAGATCATCAGGTGCAAGTTATTTTTCCTTATCAGAATTGTGAGATATAATTTCGGAATCGCAAAAATAAAGTCCGAATTTTGAAATATGAAGTCAAATTTACCTTTTTTTATTCTTTTATTCCAGACTGCTACTTGAAAACTAATTTTCTGCCACCATATAGGCTCCGCCAACAAAAACCTCATCACTGTTTGCAAACACCGAATTAATGTATTATTTTGATTTTGAATGGTTGTGAATTTCTTTTGTCGGACCCCTCAGGCTCTCGTGGACGGGAGAAGGGAGAGTTCACCAATCTACAGGGCATCTCTGCTTCCAATAATGGGAGGGTCATTGTAGCAGACAGCAACAACCAGTGTATACAGGTTAGTCAACGCATGGAAATATTATGAAAATTATAGGCTTAATTTTATCTGAAACGTTTTACTGCATATTGACGTAATCAGACTTGGAATCAATAAAGACATATAGAAACTGTTTTATTGTATTTAGTGCAAAATTGGATGGTTTGTTTGTTTTTAATGTAGGTTTTTACCAATGATGGGCAGTTCAAAGCGCGCTTCGGGGTCAGAGGTCGTTCTCCAGGACAACTGCAGAGGCCGACAGGGGTGGCAGTCGACACAAATGGAGACATTATAGTAGCTGATTATGATAACAGATGGATCAGCATATTTTCCCCTGATGGGAAATTCAAGGTAATGTTTAGATCACAATTTACAGTTTGTATGTGTGTATACATTATTGCTCAAAAGTTTAGAATAATTAAGATGTTTGTGAAAGAAGTGTACAATTTTTTTTCTAAATTAAAGAAATGAATAATTATATTCAAAGAGGACACATTAAATTGATCAGAAGTGACAGTAGGGACATTTCTAATGTAACAAGAGATTTCTATTTCAAATTTCAAATAAATGTTGTTCTTTCTGTTTATCAAAGAGGAAAAAATGAGGACAAATGTTATCCACAAAATATTAAACATCAAAAGCTGTTTGATATAAATAAGAACTATTATAGTTGTATAATAATAGTTGAGTGCCAAATCAGCAGATTTGGATGATTTCTGAAGGATCATGTGACACTGAAGACTGGAGTAATGGCTGTTGAAAATTCAACTTTAAATCACATGAATAAATTACATTAGAAAGTGTATTTAAAAAGAAAACCAATATTTCACAGTATTGCTGTTATTTACTGTAATTTACTGTGTTTGTGATAAAAATAAATGCAGTCTTGGTGATCACAAGAGACTTCATTCAAAAAAACTATAAATAAATAAATCATAATAAATGAATAAATAGATAGATAGATAGATAGATAGATAGATAGATAGATAGATAGATAGATAGATAGATAGATAGATAGATAGATGGATATCAACCCCAAACTTTTTAACATCATTGTATGTGGAAATAAAGAGATATTAAAATCTTATTGACCTTAAACTTTTGTATGGTATGTCTCTACATGCAGTATGACATTATAGCATTAAAATTATTCCATTTTCTTACTCAGTGCCATTATCAAATAATCTGAATCTAGTATTTTTAAGAGCCATTTAATAAGGTCCTCTCTCCCTTTTTGTCTGTGCCTCATGCAGAATAAGATCGGTGCAGGCCGTCTGATGGGACCCAAAGGAGTGGCTGTGGACAGGAACGGTCATATCATTGCAGTGGATAATAAAGCTTGCTGTGTGTTCATATTTCAATCTAATGGCAAACTAGTGACCAAGTTTGGAGCCAGAGGCACTTCAGACAGACAATTCGCAGGTACGGGGGTGGTAGGCTGCAACACAATGACAATAAAGCCAACATTTAACAATGTCATGCATTTGTGGTGGTTCACCTATCTAAGCACTAAAGAGTCGCAGAAGTGTTGTTAGCACCCCCTGTTGTGTGCTGTGACTGCTTGTCCTCTAACATATCTTCCTAATACTTCATTTGTTTAGCTCAGGATCTCTTCTTGTAACCTAAAATGTTGCAATTCATCAACAAATCTAAAAAAAAACTAGATAAATTGTGTTTCACTACAAAAGCAACAACAAATAACCATTCTGGGAAGACAAACGCCACAGAAGGCTGTTTTGTTTTATATAGAAATGGCCAGATTTACCCAGGCTTCAGTTCCAGTGTCTGAAAGGATGTAAACTTGTGTCAGTTCTGTTCCTGCATTTTACTTTAGCATAAGCCATATTTTCAGTTGCATTATCTATCTGTATGATAAATAATGAAAGCCAGTGCATGAGGAATGGGCGATATACTGGTAGACACGATTAACTGGTAGAAATATCAACCAGTAGAGATTTTGGACTATCATCTCTATTGAGTTTACACGCTCGCGTGACGTTGCTGTGCTACGTGGTCATGAACACTTATTGTTTGCATGCGTTTTTTAAAAATTGTGTTTGAAATGCAATCAGCAACAAAAGAAAACTAATTTCGCTATATGTGAGCGCTGTCAGAGAGTTATTTCTGCCACTTTATAGGCCTTGAATGGTTAAAAACACACTTGTGTGTGTCAAAAATGCCCGTCTTTGCAAGTATCCTCGTAAACGCAGTAGGTGAAAGTAAACAGCTAAGAAAGAAAACGTGTGACAGTATAATGGATCCGGGCAGCTCTTAAAGTGACAGCAGTCTATCATTCCTGCTGTCTGTCATTCATATTAATCAAACAACAAAAGAGAGACAACCTCTCACTGCTTTTGGCTAAATCACTTTTGTAACTTTAATAAGAAGAAATATATAGCCTATTTAATTTACACAGTGAAGAATATGCATTGTTTTTATACATTTGATTGCTTTATAAAATGTAGCATTTCTTATTTATTTGTTCAACTGTAGTTTTTTGTCCTATTGCTTGTAATTATTATTTTTTTATTCTTATTCAATCAGTGATAGTTTACTTGTCTTCAGTGAGCTTGAGTTTGTTTTTGTTTTTTTTCTTTTAATTTAGGCAAGTATTATTTTTTTGTGATGTTAACACTGGTGACAAGAATCATGAAATTTCTATGGTATCAATTTTGTTATCATAAAAACCGTATTTAAAGCAAAACTATTTATCTGTATAGTCTAGTTATATTGTTACCGTGAAATAAAATCACTCATATCGTGATAAAAGGTTTTGGTCATATCGCCCACCCCTAGCATGCATACTTTTGAGAGACTATATTCTAATAGATGCATACATATTAGTCATGCTTTTTGTAGTTCATCAAAAACTTTCCTTCTGCTGCTTATTTTACTATGTAAATATATCAGTTCCTTTTCCTAACCCTTGTTAAGTAAGTGCATGTGGACTGGTTTGGGATGTGCATCTTCCATTGTTCTTCTGGTCTACTCCATGTTTTTGAAGTAGCCCCTGCTCTTTTTTTTTTATTCGTGTGAATCCGGTCTGCGCTGCTGTTTATTTGTCTCGCTTACCCTTGTTTGTGTTTTTCCCATTCCTTTTTAGACAGAAGTAGTGCAAAGTTTGCACTGGAGCAAAAGTTTAGTAAATCTGGCCCTGGGTTCAGTAAGTATTGAGTGAATTCTCATCCCAGAATGTGGGGATTTATCTGATTGAAATGAGTTAAGTTTCATTGAATTCATGAGTCTATGATTCTGTGTTTTGTGTATCTAATCAAAAGTTGGCCAGAAATCAAATTGTCGAGCATCACAAAATCTATCAGATCTGTTAGGAGATCTTGATCACATGACATCCTGCTCTCCTCTCTGCTCTCTTTCTCTTTATCATGTCTGAATGTCTCTTCTCCCCTCATTTTTGTTTTCTCACACGCAGGTCCGCATTTTGTTGCTGTCAACAACAAAAATGAAATTGTTGTGACAGACTTTCATAACCACTCCGTCAAGGTGAGTGATATTGGAGGTCATACTTACAAATTTTCACCTGGTCGACAATAAAAGACCATAAAATTGCACTGAAGGAAGGGAACTGAACCATATCTGGAGACCAGAATATCATAGAGACTTAAAGGATTAATTTTTTTCACCCAAAAAAATTAATTTCGGTCATTTACTCACTCTCAAGTTGTTCCAAATCTGAATGAGTAGCACAAAAAAAGGATATTTTGATGAAACAGTTGACGGTTGTCATGGTCTTCTATAGAATTTTTTTCCATACTATGGGGAAGTCTATGGCTACCGTCATCTGTTTGGTCATATCGTCATATATTTTAACAGGTTAATGGAAAAAAAGGTGCACTTAGCAATCTTTTAAGTTGTGTTTTACTTGGTAATCGTGTTTGACTTGACTGACACCTAGTGGTGTTACTGATGCAGTTACTGATGTCCTTTTACTTTTACTTTTTACAGTTACTTTTTTTTTCATTTCTTAGTAAAACTTTTTAATGATGGAGAAAAATGACAGAATGTATCATATTCTACTAAGTATTGGTGATTTAAAATTTGTATCTCCTCAGGTCTACAGTGCAGATGGGGAGTTTTTGTTTAAATTCGGGTCCCATGGAGAGGGAAACGGCCAATTTAATGCCCCCACAGGGGTAGCTGTTGATGTTAACAGCAACATCATTGTAGCAGACTGGGGCAACAGCAGAATACAAGTAAGGAATTCTCTAAACTCCCGCTTCCTCTTTACAAGTTCTCCAGGAAACTAGTAACTTTAGAAGCACTTTTTAAGACCATTTTCTTTTTTTCCTCAGGTGTTTGACAGCTCAGGCTCATTCCTCTCCTACATCAACACAAGTGCTGACCCTCTGTATGGGCCGCAGGGCCTCGCTTTAACCTCCGACGGCCACGTTGTGGTGGCCGATTCTGGTAACCACTGCTTCAAAGTCTATCGATACCTGCAGTAACAGCTCATCACAGTCTGCAGTCATATCAGCGAAATCGAAGCGAATGAACAGATTGCACTTTTCTTTAATCTTCTGCTGATTTTCATGTTCCAAAACTAAGAACTGCTTCTCTAATAAACCGGGAATGTTGATTGTAAATAACAGAAACCATATCAATAAGTACAGATTCTTATTCGAAATCATGTAAGTTGTGTATAAATAAAATATATATAGCAAAACATTTTGTTAATAGCCATCTTCAACCCTTGCAGAAAAGTCGATTATTTCCAAAATTCCTTTCTCCTGTTTCATAGTGGTTGACCTTCCCATGACTGCAACTGTTGTGTATTTGAATGGTTACATTCTGCATCTGTAAATATACAAATTTGTGTACATATTAACATATATGGTGTATGTAACATGTAAATGACACTGGCTTCTTGTATTGTCCTATGACAGCATTTGCCACTGAGATTTCAGTATACCCGAGCTATTCGGTGAGCGCTTTCAGTTCAAATCATCCCTCAGAACAGGAAGTGATGCACATCCCTGCTGTGCTTTTTAAAGAAAATGTAACCACTAAACAAAAGGAGCCAAAAAGGACATATTTTTTTCCATTCCAAATTATTTATTTTTCTAAAGCACAAGGCTACTTTACATGTTGAAAAATCCAGCTGAACGAAAAAATATATAATCAAACCCAAGTGTTTCACATATATTGCCTCTGATTTTTAATGTTCTCTAAAGATGATCAGCTATGTGGAATTATATCTCTTCTCTGTAAATAATCGTATGTTGTGTTCACAGTGTAGCAACCAAATGTTGTCTTTAGACAGTATTATAGTTTATGCTTCATTTGTCTATTTATTTAATGTTTTGTACACAATTTCCAGAATAATTCATTTCGAGGTTGTCCATCACCAGCGAATGATTTAAAAAAAAAAAAAAATCACCTCCCTTTAATTTTGTGAAGTTTTGTCTCTTTGAAGGTTATCTGACACCAAGTCTCCTTAATAGGCTACTCTCTGTGATACTGTACAAGGTTAATGAACGGTGGCTCACAGTTGAAACGGTGAACGTATATTTTAATATCTGTGCATTTTTGCATGTTACTGATTTTATTAGCATTGGCATATGGTTTCTGCAGCAGTGAGATGCCTGTAATGATTTGCTATTGCCAGGCTGGAAACTAAAAAAAAATAATGTAATAACCAAAAACAAATATTCTATACTGTATATTGATTCGTAATATATACGAATTGCAAGTTGACAATTAGTTGCTTCCATTGAGCTAAAGGCCCATTCACAATAAGAATGATAAACTATTACTATAGTGAAATAGTAACTCTCGCTGACAAAGTTGCTGTCAATTTTAGTTTTCGCCAGCAAAATTCAGTGTTACTTTAATTTAGAATCCACAAGATCAGCAATTTTTCATTAAAACAAATAAATTCCAAACCCAGATTTCATAAATTCAAGTTGGTCACACGAATTCAGCACATTGATGAAATTATTGACAATAGACAAAATTTCTCTAATTTCACCGCAGTCACACCACAGCAATAGTTTTGGAATTTTCCTCTTTCATCCAATCATTTTAGAATAAAAAGTTATCATCCATCAGTGCAAGCACTAATATATAGTTTTTGTTCTTATTGTGAACAGACCTTAACTCTATCCAATGCATGATCTAATGCTTGGACAGATGATTTAATGTGCTTCAGTTTAAAAAAAAAAAAAAAGATCTTGTATAACAAAGAATCAACCATATATTCATTTTACTGGTCAATTATTGCAGTTTGAAATAAAACTGTAAATACAAGTCCCTTGAAAATCATATTTTGTCTTTTTTAATGCAAATCATTCACTTCTGAAAATGTTATGTACTATGGATTTTTTATATTTTAAAGATAGAACTTTGGTTCTAAGAAATACGAAATATTAAGGAAAAAAAATCATTGTAATATTTTATTTTTAAAATGACTATTACTGCAGAGAAAAACATTTAACACATTGCAGTGGTTTTTAACAAGTCACACAAAACTAAAATGTACTTGTGATGCCACCCAGCAGTTATGTGATGTAACAGTTCTCTTACATCAGCGATTAAAAGGAATCCAAAATAAAAAAAACATTACAGTCAGTGTGTTCAAGTTGAACTCATTTCTTATGAAAAAAAATAGACAGTGATTAATAAAGTACTATTAATGTTAACTGAAACTTAGTTCAAAGCTGGGCAACACAGAGTATTCATGTTCACAGAATATGTACAAAACACTGGTACGGTGTTTTCTTGGTCCTTTCTCAGCTCAAACGACATTGACTGCAGTGATTCTAGTAAATTAACTAGTTCTGTAAATGCAAAAATGAAAAACCATCTGAGCTCAGTCAAAAAGTGCTTAAATGTCACTTTGTGCTTGTTTCAGTCCAAACAGAAACAAAAACAAACATTTGCAGCATCTCTCTTTATCATCAGCCCATGAGACAGATTAGACTACTGCTAAAACTAAAGAGATTAAGATATTTAACATAATGGATTTGAAAATTACATTAAAATTATGTAACATGAGCTTCCGGATGTACTCCTTTATAAAAACGAATCTCTACATAATTAAATGAACAGAAGGATGCTCCTCGCAGCACAGCTGATCTACTTTGTCGTATTCGAAGTTGCATAGCACCTATTGCAGTCTGAACTATTACGAAATGTTGAACACAGAGCCTTACGTAACACTCATTACATTACATCCTATACAGATAAAACTGTGCCAAAAAGTATGTAAAAATTGAAAATATAACAGGGGAAAAGTGAATATATGCCATATAAATGGAATACACAGCAAAAAAAAAATCCAAATTATGACAAATTTCTCCAATTTGAAATGTTATCAAACATTAATCCTTATTTTCACCTCTACACTGATATACAAAAGACAACACTGAGGTCTAAGACGACACGACACAGAGCAGCTAAAGTCGACATTTGCGTAAAAACCTGCAATGCCTCTCTACCTGAATTTCAGTGGGGCTACATCATAATTCAAGAGCAAAAGAAATTCAATTCACGCCTTCAGATTATGGTGTATCAAAGCTCTATGCAACTAGTAAATTCAGATCAACTGAATCCAAAAACCCAGCAGAGCTTAAGAACAAACATCCTCCCTACTTCCAGGAGGGAAAATGCCCTGAAATGTTTACCAAAACACAAAAACAGGAGCATTTATCTTTATTTGTTTTCTTTGTTGCAAACTGTACGCATGTACGTACGTGCCGCTTCATTTTCAGTAGAAATGACATATTTGCAGTCGGCTGCCCGGGTCATTTTTCCCTGGGCTGAAGAAGGGTGAGACGGGCTCGTCAAAGTACGTGACAAAGTTATAGATGCGTTTCATAGTGACGGCATCGAAGAAAGTAACGTGGCCCCGGTCGTAATCTAAGAAAACCCCGACACGAGGAGAGTTCCAATAGTCTGCCACGGGCACGCGCGAATCCTCCTCGTTGGCATACAGTCGGTCTTGGAGACACAGGCTCCAGTAGCCAGCAGAGGGCGAAAGGTTTACAAAACCTTTGCGGTTGCTGTACTCGGTGGTGACGCCCAGATACCAGACCCCCTTGTCCCGCACGTCCACCTCCCAGTAGTGCTGCCTGCTGGAATACTGAGCGGTGGCGAGCACCCCGAAGAAACGGGTGAAACGCTGCGGCATGTCGGGCTCCTGGGAACGCACACGGCCCTCCTCCACTTTGGTGTCAAAGTCGCTGATGGCCAATGAGGGGTGAGCCGTGTCTAAATCTAAAGTCAGATTCTGAGGCACTGGAAAACAGGGAAGATCTGGTTAGCTGTATAGCATGTAACTAAAAACTCACAACAAGATTGTTGCAAAAATTATAAATAAAAATTATACTATTGTTATTAAGTGTTGTTTCCATTACAGATTTGCACAAAGCCTTTGCAATATTTTATAAATGTTGATTAAAAACTATTACGAAATTACAGCATTTCCATTAACCGATGTGACTAAAACGTAATTTTTCCTCTTGCAATAAGTCATGGTGACGGATGTTGGTAGGTTTACATAAATGCGAAAAAACTTGTTTTCATTTCAGTTTTGCGAAATATTCCTTTTTTGAATTGCCTGAAAAACCACCTCATGTGAGCATAAATATTTTTCGCGATATATGGGTATTTTTACGAAATTTACATGTTTCCATTGGCTGTATTTTAAATTCGCGCAATTTGAAGGGTAATGGAAACGCAGCTAGTGGGGCAGTCATGGCCTAATGGTTAGAGTCGGACTCCTAACCCAAAGGTCGCAGGTTCGAGTCTCAGGTCCGGCAGGGATTATAGGTGGGGGGAGTGAATGTACAGCGCTCTCTTCCACCTTCAATACCACGACTGAGGTGCACTTGAGCAAGGCACCGAACCCCCAACTGCTCCCCAGGCGCCACAGCATAAATGGCTGCCCACTGCTCCGTGTGCGTGTTCACTGCTATGTGTGTGCACTTTGGATTGGACAAATGCAGAGCACAAATTCTGAGTATGGGTCACCATACTTGGACAAAGTTACTGAGGGGGTAAAAATGTGGTCACATTAGTGAGATTTTGGCTAAATTTCTAAAGGGCCAAAAAAGGTCCATTGTCAATAGTGACAAAAGCTACTTTCTGTTGGTCAACGAGACAAATTCATATGAAATTCCAGATTTCAGATTCCTACTGAAATTAATGGATTTCACCTGCAAAAATTCTCCAAACAATGTGACCGCACCTTAATGCACCAACAGTACTTACTTGTGTGTAACACGTGCATCATCTTCTTCCACATGATGAGCTGAAAGGGGCCTGTGAACTCTGAGAAATCTGGAGGAGAGTTAGAGGACTGGACGCTGAGGTTTACGTGACAGGGGCTATGAAGGAAAAAAAAACATTATGACAGACAAACATTAAAAATACTCAAATTATTAGCAGGGCAGATATAATCACAGTTAACAAGTTATGGAATTAAACTGATAAAAAAAAAATACAGATTCACATACCTTAAATATGAATTACTGATACTCTGGAAGGAAAAAAAAAAGTTAAACGTTAATAATAATAATAGTGTCACGCTGCACAGTCATATAGTCACATTTGTGAGAAGCAAAGAAGCAATAACAATATATAAAAACACATGTGCCGATATAATGTAAAGATATATAACGTAATTACACCAAACATGACAACTATAACAATAAATATACCCTTTTATCATTTGTTCTAATTCTATGAGAATAGAAATGTCCAGATTTCAACTATAACGATAATGACAGAAGATATTGTTGGAATCGCTTCCAGAATTTTTTTTCCAGCTGATGAATGTTAAAACCTTGACAGCCAATCAGAATCCATCCATCTTCATTAGCTTGAGCATTTAAGGTGGCAAAACTTCAGCATCCTTATAATAAACACAGCATTATCGTATTATGGATGGCATTTTTGTGGACACTAATATATGAACAGATTATAAATTAATAGTAGAATAATATAATAGATGAACGAAGGTCTTGAGTAATTAAAGTGAGTAATTAAAGACAGAATTATCATTTTTGGGTGAATTATCCCTTTAATGCCCTGTCATGTCCAAAAGAACAAAAAAATAAAATAAATATATATGTAATTAGAAGCATTTTATTTTATAACAGATGAGCTGTTTTGGACAGTGACTGGAGGTATGAAGTTCTTCACCTCGAATTTAGCGCTGTCACTTAGCTGGTTTTGAATTTCAGTGATGGCTTTGTCCACTTTGGCTGCTTCGCTCTCCACCTGCTTCAGGTTGGCATCGATCAGCCCGATAGTGGCTTCTGCTTCGACCTCCAACCTTTCCAACAGATCATCCTTCTCATCCAACAAAAACTGAACCAGGGCACCAACATCATCTTCGATCTTCTCCTTCAAGGCTTGTTTTTTGAGCTGTTGAGATAGAGATATTTGAGATTCAGCATCAAGGCCTCCTCGTGGACACACATATATAACCTCCACAGCAGATTATATAACCACCAATTTGAGTCATTTGCATGTATGCAAAGTCAGCGTGGGAACAATTGAGCTTTCATACCTTGACATCAGTTTTGGCCTGCTCGTCTGTGCTCTTTACTCTCGTACACATGGACTTCTGCCAGTTCAGCTTGATGAGTCTCAGCTTCAGCTCACTCTGCATATCAAAACAAGAGAGAAATCTTTCAACTTCAAGTATTAATGCACAAAATGTATGCAAAGTACAATAGAAGAAATGGTTCTGGGAAGGATTTTGCATATATGCAAAATCAGCATATATGGACCTTATTACCGTAGCAGCACCAACAACGCAACCAAAGAGTTAAAACAACAGTCCACATAATGAAACTGGACACTGCACTATGAGGGAGTTTAAGATCGCACACTTCAATAACCTATGGAATGTGTTGTAGAGTTGCTTTACATTTTATTCTGTTTATTCACTAGTGTGGCATTGTGAGAGGTTGTGTCATAGAGGGAAGGTATGTGCCATCTAGATGGCTGCAGCATGGGGACTACAAACCAAGATGGCCAACTGGTCCCAAATTACACTTACCATGTTCCTCAGCGGGAGAGGCACAGCTGTTGGGAGTAAAGGAAAAAATCTGATGATGAGCTGGGAACAGAGGGATTTTGATTCTTCTTGTGTGTGAATGTGGAGAAAAGCTGGAGAAGGTTTTTCTCTGTTGTAACTTTTGGCGTTGATGATTAAAAGAAAAGAAGAAACTTGTAACTTGACCTCAGCCTGGACTCAATTTTTGAAGCAACCCACACTTTGACCTCTAGACACATGTCCAGGCAGATTCATAACATTTTCTGTTGATTGGAAATTCTTAATTATTGCCCTGATGGTAGAAATGGGAATTTTCACTGCTCTAGCTCTTTCCTTAAATCCACTTTCTAATTTGAGAAGCTCAATTATCTTTTGCTGTACATCAGAAATATATTCTTTGGTTTTTCTCATTGTGATGGGTGATTAATTTTGAATTTGGCCTTTGTTTTGTTTATCCCTCCTATTTATATTTCTGTGAAACAGGAAGCCATGGCTGGATAATTTCATGTTCATAATCACGTTTGTGCTCATAATTGTGAATATTAATGAGAATATTTTTCAGATATATTTTACTCATAAGAATTTCTAAGAGTACCAATAATTGTCTCCAAAAAAACATTTCATAATGATACCCCCCCCATTTTAAAAATTCTTATTCTCCAATGAAAGCTTAGATTTTTGTGATGTTTTAAAATAAAAGATCAAAAGGATTAACAATGCACATATATTTTCACAGCCTTCTTTGATCATATTTACCAAGGGTACCAACAATTCTGACCTCATGTATATGTATATATATATATATATATATATATATATATATATATATATATATATATATATATATATATATATATATATATATATATATATAACAACAAATATTAGCAAATATATTAGGAATTATATAACTATGAAAATCAATATCAAAATACATTTAATACTTTATTAAATAAAAAATATTTTTGAAAAGTTTATTATATTATTAAAATGTGTGTGTATATAATATATATATATATATATATATATAAAATGATGTTGAAATTTTATTTACTGAAAAATAAATATTATTATTTATTTATTTTTAATTAGTATACAGAGCCCTTTGTTAACTTAGGTTTGGAAGGTATTTGGAATTATACAACTATACATTTTTTTTTTTTAATTAAAAATTATAACATTTAAATGTTTTATTAAATTATAATTTAATATAAATTGCAATAATATATGAATATATGGAAAATGCATTTAAATATACATACACACACACGCATATATGAGGAGCAAAATTATAATAATAATTAATAATTATAGTAATAATAATTTGTTACATTTATATAGTGCTTTTCTAGGCATTCAAAGCGCTTTACATAGTAAGGGGGGTATCTCCTCGTCCACCACCAGATTTTATTAAATTAACAAATTACACACCACAGTGCAAAAAGTACCCGCATTTGGTGTTAATTTCACACCTAGATCCAGAAAAAAAAACTAGTCACCGGACACATATTATTTGGTTTGAAATGTACTTAGAAAAAAACCCTCAAGACTGCAAACACCACAATCAAGCAATGGCTACAGGTTCACTTAAAGACATTTCCAAAGCTATCTGGAAAGAAAAAACACTTGACGTAAGTGCTAAATGCCACATGTATACAACACTGCTTGTTCCAGCCCCAAGGTTAGCAATGGATGTCAATGTCTTCTGGAGCCAACTCAGGCATTTAGACCAAGGAGGAGGTCAAGAAGAGAGAAAAAGACACTACAAACAAGTGACAGAGACAGAAAGGCTAAATCAAATAAGTTACACAACAGACAAAACCAAGCATTTCCAAACAAACCTTCATGTCTTCAACCACCTCGGGTACTGGAGCAACATCATGGTGTCTAGAAAAATAATAAAATGACATATGATGCTTCATTTCTAAAGCCATTGAATTTAAAATGCTACAACGAGGTAAATCTGGTCCTCAAACAGAGGTCAAAGCATCGAAACCTACTGAGCTCTCCACACAGACAGCATTATGAGCATATAAATCCAAAAATGAAGTGTAGGTAGATAGCTCACTAGGTTTTGCCGCTGTGTTTGAGTGAATATGGGGAACATTCAGGTCCCTGAGCCTCACCTGTGGGCTCTGGATTCCCGACACACCACGCAGATGGGCTTCCTGTCCGTGTGGCAGTACAGTTTGAGCTCCTCGTGGTGTCGCTCACATTTCCCGTCCATTTTCACGGGTTTTGAGGGTGCAGAGGGCCTACACGTCTTCAGATAGTCGAAGTCGCTCAGTTTATCCACCAAGTTCTTCACGAGGTAGTTCTTGGTGAAACTCATTTTCGCAAACACCTGCAAAAAAGGACAAAGTTGCATGTGCAACGCAGAAAAGTATCGGTGCTGTATTGATAAAAGGCTCGTGCGGCGATTTGTATGTTATGATACAATAAACGAGGTCGGAGAAATCACACCTATTATTGTCAACACAGTTAAGTCCAGTTGTTATTTATACTGCCGGTTTAAGCCATTGTGCATTATTTAGACGCGAATGTAACGGTATAGAAATCCGTTAAGTTCATTCGAGCAGCTGTAACTAAGCAACCCAGAATCTAGCAACATTTATCAAAACAAACCACGCACCATCCTGCACTCCGGACACTGGTAACCTACATCATCGCCTCCATTTTCCTCCCAGTGCATCAAAATGCACATGCGGCAAAAATTGTGGCCGCATTTTAAAATAACAGGGTCGTCGAAGTAATCGAGGCAAATAGAGCAGACTAATTCCCTCTGAAGCTCTCCTCTAGAATCTCCGGCAGTGGCCATGTTTCCCCAAGCTACAGTGTAACTGCTTTACAGGGGGCCAGAGGAACAGAGACAGCCCATTCTGGACTCACTTCCTGGGCCAGTCATGTGAGGGCTTGTGGTGAATCTGACTGGTTAGCAGACTGCAGAGAACTGTTCTCGAATAGGTTCTGTCCATTCTGTTCATAGGAGAACATCAGATTCATGTTCGGCTTTAAAGTCATTGCACTCATCTCACAGTAGACAGGATATAGTAAATGAGATATATGAAATTCTGAATATGAACTTAATAATATTTATGTGGATTCCAGCTAATGAAAAGGTTGATAGTTTAGCAAAATGAGGTCATGAATATATCACTTAGTAAATATGAAGCAAAAGCAGTAATTAAAGCATATACCACTAAGTGGCAACATAAATGGGATACAGTAAAAACATGACGTCATCTTTATGAAATACAAGGAGGAGGAGTGAGGATAACAAAAAGAAGCACCAAAGAGGAAAATATTCTAACAAGATTAAGGGTTGGACATACTATGCTGAATAAAACCTTAAAAATAATAAATAAATATGTGAGCACTGTAGTAGAGCAATCAGTACATGTTATTTGTGTTTGTCAAAAGTATACTAATGAACGAGAAATAATGAAAAATGAATTTAGAAAGATGGGAATGGATGAATTAAAGCTTAAAAATATAGTTACTTATGGATTAGAGTTTATTTCTTTACTCAAGAGAACAGAGCTGATTAAAGTCCGTGTAAAGTGATATTAAAATATGCGTTCTGAGTTTTTCACACAACAGAAAAATGTGTTATTAACCACCCAGCCAAATTTGAATGATAAAAAACCCCGCCAAGTAACTAAAATATCTTTGAAAAATAAGCAGGACTCTGCTCTCAAACGCTGGGGGCGTGTCCGCTGCGCTGAAGCCACGCCCACTCGCGGGAAGCGGCAGTCTCTCTCAACTGTTAAATACGCTACAACTGAATGGATGCTACTGATACTACCTCTAGTAGCTTAATTGGATTTACAGCCATACATGTTTGAGCATGCAAGTTCATTATTTAATTGTAGATTGGCAAACACCACTAGAGCGCAAGCTCCGGTGCGCTTTGAAAGAAGAGAAAGCGTTTCTAGATGCGAATTACGAACGCTCCATGTTTTAAATTGTATGTATTCTGCCACATATTGATGTCTCTGGGCTAAGAACCAGGTGTCCGTTCACCCTAGAACCGTCCCTGCCTAGAATCTCTATATCTAACATCACAGACATACTAAGAACTTTACCTCTCAACAGTTACGACTTCATGCAGCGCCGCACAGATCTATCGCCGAGAGCAGCCGCTTGCAGTCGGACTCTTTCTGCTCCTGGTAGTGATGCTCTCGCGGTGTTTGTATCACAGATGAAGTGAATAACATGCAATATTTGTCAAATGCACGGACGTTTCAGAAATGTTTTCATGAGCAACAGAAAACCTTTTTATATACTGCTTAATACAGGGCCATCTGCTCAAGAATAAAGTTCAACATAAACATATACTATTTAAATCCCAATAAAGTGGGGTGTATATTTGCTTTTATCAGTTTTTTTATTAAATGTAACTCAATATAACATTGTGACTGTACAGTAAAAAAGCTTTTACTGTTCTAAAAACAGATTTGTGAGCAGTATTTTTTTTATTATTATGCAAAAATTATACAAGGGTTTGTACAAGCAAGTACAAAAACAAATAAACATTCATAAGAATAAGTGTAACAATTCATGGCAGGGGTACAATTACAACAATTTTAACAAAAAGCATCTTTCATCTTCCTTGAAACCGGGCCTCGGTTTCTTTTTTCTATATTCTATCTACGTTTTCTTAAAAAAAAAAAAAACAACTTGCGTGTACTGCGTTAGGCTAATCGAGACTTGTCATAGCACTTGCATGTTGTTGCTCTTTTGTTGGTTTTGATTGCATCCATTGTCCTCATTTGTAAGTCGCAAAGTGTCTGCTAAATGTAAATATAAATAAATGGCCTGGTACAAAATGCAAAATTTCTTAATAACACAAGAGACAAGCATCATAACATAAGGGGAAAAACAATTACTTGGGGTTTTCAGCAAGATTAAGATTTTCTATTAAAATTACAGAGGTTTAAGGCATTCTTTTTCTTCATTCGTTTCAGCGACAAAAAGTCTAATGACAGTTCTTTGTGAAATAGCCTAGAAATTTGGAAGAATTTTCAGAAATCTTGTGTCAATTGCTAAATCATGTGTTTCATCTTTCAAAAATAAACCAAATAATACATTTTCAGTTAAAACAGGTAAATCTTTACAAAAAAGCTTGGTGTTTTGAGCTTCCCATGTTAGTTTCTTCTTGTAAATCGACTGCTGTTGTATTCATAATTTGTTTTTGAACGCCATTAAAAAGCCATATATGGGTACATATTGCGTTTTAATACAGTTCTATCAAATAAAGTGGTTTTATTCCAAGGCCCAGTTTTATGGTGGGGCCACTCTCTGACCACAACAGTGGACAAAGGATTGCTACATTTTGATTGGATCTTGGTGGACTAACACAAAGAAACTATCCAATGCCATCAGATGCTAGACACCTCTTGGAGGGCAAGTAGACCTATCAAGCCTGGGAAGGACAGGCCTTCTTATTGGTCCACATGCAGTTTCTGCCTTTCACCCATTTAGAGACTAATTCTTAAAGTTTTGGCATGTGACCACCATAAACATTCCTTAGGACCTCTGGATGTAGCAGCAGTGGGTGAAGCAGAGAGAGATCACAAAGATCCATTCGTAACTAAGTTTTTTAAACCTTAAAACTGATGCAAACTAACCTACATCAAATCCATTTTACACTTACTCAGAGTATTCTCAGTGACAGATGTGAGATGTCTAGTGCCACATCTTACACACATTTAGCTGTTAACGGACAAACTCTGGTAGTGGTATGGAAAATGAGAAATGCATTGGTAAAGACATTAAAAAAAACTTTAAGGACAATTTGGAGACTTCTAACTGTGTGTGTCCTCTCTGATACCAGCAGCCAATCACAGCTCTGAAATGGAAAAGCGCTAGATTGTAATCTCTTCCCCATCATAAAGGGATAAATGTACCCTTCTAACAGACACTACTTCTGAGTCTCATGTGAGACAATACACAGCATTCTGAGTCTCCCATCCAGAGAGACAGTAACAGGTGCACCATGCTCCGAGTCTCCAGCTTTTGAGGCAGCAACAGATTCAACCACATTTTGAGTTTTAAGCCTGTGAGGAAAGAGACTTTACCAAAAAGAATGACCAAATTTTGAGTCTCTTGCCTAGAGAACCTTAAGCGTGTTCTAGATTTTAGGACCCTTCGGTGTTCCAGGAGATCAGCATCCAACAGCGCTTCATATTCGACAGACTCACATGACTTCACAACTATGAACTAACTACAACTGAACAAACACATTTTCAGCAGTTAAAAGACATTCAAATATTTAAAGTCTCAAGACTTGGTTTATTTTGTGCTTCAAGGCCCATTACATAAAATGCGTTTAGCACTGTAAATATTTAGGAGTGAACCATGTACAAAAAACACAATATCTCACCATAAATACGATTTCAAACAAAGAGTATTTAATTGTGCCCAAAATGTCGTGCTCATGTTTGTTAACCTGTGAATATGGAAACAATCCACTGATTTTATTGCATAGCACATTTCTTTTTAAATATATTCATCAGCCTGATGAGGAATATATTTGTCGGGAAGTGAAGTGGATTTGACGATAGGATGCTGAATTTCATGGATGCGTAAACATTGATGCATCTAATGACAGTGAAGACAACAAAAATGTTATAGCTGATACACCAGTGTCAGTGGAGTGAATCTGGTCTGGTCTGGTCTGGTCTGGTCTGGTCTGCCCCCCCATCTCCAATAGACAGTCAAACACAAATGTGGAAATCTGAGGAATTTCCTGCATCACAGTTTTTCCCTTATTTTAAAACGACACTCAGACTGCAATATTTAATACATGCGGTTCTCATGAATACTAACACTTAAATTATAACAAGTAATAAAAACAGCAGCAAGAGTTGAAATTTGACAACATTTGACAGACTGGATGTAAACTTTGTGACAACAACTATTTGACTGTGATATGAAATGCATATTCAGCATTTCTCCATTAAAAGCTTGGCACTTGCTGTTAAAAACCAGCATATCTGTGAAACACACTGAGCAATTGAGGAAACGTCATATTCTCCAAAGACATCACACATATCCCAAAATACAGTAGCCAATACTGTAATACAAGCAAATATTTAACACTTGAGATAAATAAAGGTGAAACACACAATACAGGTGTCAGTGTCGTGATCAGTTCATTTGAATGCACCACGTGACCCATAAGAAATGACTTAAACATTATCAAACTTACTTTTCCTTTCAGAATCTTCTCATCTTTCTTTCATCTGGTGTTACTCAGTGTTCAAAGTGACAGCATGAGATTATGAGATTTTTTTTAATTGATCTTTCATACACTTTGTATAGAATGTGCCATGAAAAAAATTGTATTCACAACTAATGAAAGGTTAAAAAAAAAAAAAAGTCAGTACAACAACAACAACAATAATAATAATAATAATAATAATCTTTCTTGAAAAAGATGCCAAACTTCAATTATTATTATTTCTTACATGAAAAGTTTTTTTTTTAAACAATGAGTGGCCCTTCTTTATTTTATTGTTATTATTACTTTTACTTTTATTATTACTACTACTATTATTCTATTTAATATTTTAGTTTGGATTCAAAAAAATTAATTTTGGAATTTAATGGAACTAAAATGGAACCAAATGAAATCTTGTTTCTAAATCAATATATCCACTGGCATAAAAAAAAAATATTAAAATGGTTAATATTTAAAGAATGAATTAAGTTTGTTCGTTCTTTCTAGTCTGCGTCCAAAAAAGTGGGTAGGGCAC
Source organism: Barbus barbus (assembly GCF_936440315.1). Classification (NCBI taxonomy): domain Eukaryota; kingdom Metazoa; phylum Chordata; class Actinopteri; order Cypriniformes; family Cyprinidae; genus Barbus; species Barbus barbus. The sequence goes on from NC_136725.1 coordinate 10,965,868, forward strand.
TATTGGGACCCCTGAGAACTTTGAACACTGGGTAAACCTAAACAATTCATTATTGGACAAGCAAAAATTCAGTTACAACATAAAACGTCATTTAAAATAATTTCTTTGGGCTGGTGATGAACTGGTATGTGAGTTCTCCGTAAGATAAAACCTGTCAGAGGCACTTGTTTAAAACAAAGAAAAGAAAACAAATTGATCCCATGTATGACTAAGGAGAACAGTAGAGTCTCCAAGTAGTCTATTAGTCCTTCACACCTCTGAGCTGTCACCATTATCAAGGCTACTTCTAACTATAACAGGCTGCAGGCTGGACGAGACTCTTGGGGCCTTTTTCACAGGTGTCCGCCTTGAGCAAACCATCAGTGCCAACACTATAACCACGAGGACGGTGAGAAGCAGTCCCATGACGGCTCCTGCCACAGTCACCGCGTCCTCTTCCACACCTCGTACACTGAGCTCCCGTGGAGACAGTCCGTCTGCGAACAGCTCCTCCCCAGATGCAGAGTGCCGACGGCTGCGGTCCAGAGCGATATGCATGATATTCGTTCCTCGGTTGTTCTCGGGTCCGATTTCCTCTGCCAGGACCGGGACTTCTCTGTTGGACCGTCTGTAGCGTCCTCTGGCCTCGGCTGGTACAAGGTCACCTGATGTTATTGAGTGGTACTCTGCACTTCGCTTGCCAATGCCACGCTTGTCTTTTGAACGCACAATGTAGATGGTGTGAATGAACCACTCCCTTCCTACTGTCACCTAAAGACCAGAAGGATAATAGAGGATTTGAGTTGACCTTGTAAATGTCAAGAATCCAGAACAGGATGTCACTGTATATATTCATACCATAACTAATAAACCATCAAAAAAGATTAGACCTGGAAAAGAGGAGTGGAATCCAGCCTGAATCCGTCAGATCCTGGCTGCTTCACCAGAGAGAGGGCAGAGGGGTCATCTATAGCCAGCAGGGCCTTGAAACTCACATCCCCAAAACTCTTGGCCTGAGTCTCTGGCTGGGCTTTGTCCTAGAGGCAAGGTGGAGTCATGGGACCATTTTCAAATGGGACTTTTTTTTTTTCAAACAAACATCACAGGAAATTTTAGAAACGGTTCTTAACAGACCGCTTAAATAAATTGTTAAATGGAGTGCTGTCAAATTAATTAATCGCATCCAAAAGTTTCTGTTTACATAATATGTGTGTGTACTGTGTATATTTATACACTATATTGCCAAAAGTATTGGGTCACCCCTAGAAGGGGGTGACCCAATACTTTTGGCAATATAGTGTATGTATATATAAATACACACACATACATGTTTACATTTAAGAAATATTTATAATATAAATTACACACATATACATATATATATATATATATGTGTATGGATAAATATACACAGTATCCACATATATAATTAATTTTTATATATTATTCTTGAGTATTGATTTGACAGCACTGATATATATATATATATATATATATATATATATATATATATATATATATATATATATATATATATATATATATATAAAAAATGTAATTAAATTTTTAAAAATAATATATTGTCAAATAAAATAGAAATATATTTGCATAAGTTTTATTTAGAAGACTTACAGTATACATTGTTATTTTAGTATTATTTATATACAATTGTAACTTATTTTAATTTCAGTTAGCTGCCAACATTTACAATTTTGTAATAAAGTTTTTTCAAATATTTTAATTCTATTTTATTTCAACTTTATTTCATTTAACAATCAGTTTTAGTTAACATTAACAACACCGCTAACATACTCACAATAATTTTGAATCTGTACAGCAGGGATGGAGAGTCTGCAAGGCATCCAAACTCAGACTTGGCGGGGTTGTATTTAGGAACATATCCATCAGCGCCGGTGCACAGATACACCTTCTCAATGTTACAGTAGAACGAGCCACCCAAGTCATGCACAGGGTCCACCATCACCCGTCCATAGATTGTGTCACCTTGAAGAGAAAAAGCTCAGTGTCAGCATAACACTGAACAGGAAATGTAAATTTTAGACTATTAAAAAAATGACAAACTAATTAGATCATTTGACTTGTATTCAATCACACAGCCTCTTGAACTGATTAAGTTAGGTGTTCCAGTAAGACGAACCCTCAGAGAAAGCTGCATCACTCTCTTGACCGAAGCCCATAGATCCATCTGACAACCACAACGCCTTCTTAGACAACAGGAACATCTGTGTGTTCAGATTGAACTCCACCGCGACAGGGTCACTCACCTAAAGAAAGCAAACACAATAATACTTCTTTACAAGAGCCTCAGGTTGAACTGATAAGATATGTCACAAATAAATATTTCATTCTGATATACAAGCAACTGATTAATTCTAAAATACAAAATATATATTATTTATAACACACACCATAGAGCCTGTTTGCATTTTTCTAATTTAATACACTTTTTTTCTATTACAAATTCTATTATGAACAAGTAGAAAGAACATTTGAAATAAAAAGCTTGAATTTGAAAATTTATTTAACTTTTGCTTTATTGACAGAATATTTTTCTAGTTTACCTGCTGAAAGCGGATATCAAGATCAAAAGTAACCGGCTCTCTAGGGTTGCAGACTGGAGGAATGGTGTACTCCACATTCATCGCTGCTGTACAGGGAATCAACTTCACTGTGTATGTGCCTGAATAATCACGAACCTGCAGGTCACAGACACACAGGCATACAAGTTTAACATCACATTAGTTGTTTTACATTCATTTTTCTCAAATGGTTTTGCTTTAGCACACAGCTTTTACATTGGCCATAAATTGGCGACTCAACACCGCCAGAACTTTTTAAATCACAAAAAGTAAACAGAAATGTCCTTAAAACCACAAAGTGGGACAAGAGAGATCAACTCACTGCAAAGTCTGAAATGAACATCCATTGCTGGACAGGCTGGCTGTAGGTCGGCTCAGTTCTAACCAGAGTGAGGTTAAAGGTCAAGCCTGGGTGGTCTGCACTCAATACAATGGACTTCACAGGGGATGCTGGGTAATCAGGTAAGATAGCAAGTTAATTTAATCAAGTCAAGGCATTTGTTCTATAAACCGTTTAAGAAGAAATATATGATATTTAGATTTTACCTGCAGTCTTCAGACCCCTCAAATTTGCTGCTGGAAATAAGTCAAAAAGTTTGTTCATCTTCAAAAAATTAATCTTTCCTTCTATAAATGTTGATGTATTTATCAATATTAATATAATTAATAAAATGATAATTAATACGATTTCAGAGATGCCAAAATGTACCAGAATGTGCTGCTACAAACAACCCCCTGAAGCGAGCTTCTGTGCGGAAGTTCACCACAAGCCTCCCCTGCTCATTAATTCTCATGCTGGTTGGATATAAAGCTCCTGCAGAGAAAACATGCCCAACGTGATAATCTTTTCATTTTAAATATTGTATGACTTCTTCCCATTTAAAGTTCCAGTTTCCACATCCTGAACTAGTTCTGTAATCCTCTAAATGTTCACGTGATATCTTCTCAAGAATATGAGAATTTGGCAGAGATGTGCTCCCCTATTTTATATTCATAGAAAAGGCGCTGATTGCCCTGATTTAACTTTTATTAAACATTTATAACAGAAGGGAGAATAGAATTCAAAAATAGAGAAATTCTGGCCAATTAACATCAACACTCCTAAAATTGAGGAAAAAGTAATTTAAGAGATGCAATAAACATATTTAAAGCAGTAACGCTTTACAAGTACCACTTTTTAACATAAGTCAATGCATTAGCTTACACTAACCAACTAACATATATTTAATAAAGCATTTATCAATCTTTATTAAAGGGATAGTTCACCCAAAAATGAAAGTTCTGTCATTAATTACTCACCCTCATTTCATTCCAAACCCGCAAGATTTTCATCCATTATCTGAACACAAATTACGATATTTTTGACGAAATCCAGGAGCTTTCTGACCCTGCATAGACAGCAATGTAACTACCACGTTCAAGGCCCAGAAAGGTAGTAAGGACATTGTTAAAATAGCCAATGTGGCATCAGTGGTTCAACCTTAATTCTATGAAACTACAAATGAAACAAAATAACAAACTTATTAAACAATTCTTCTCTTCCCTGTCACTCGGGACACATTTTTACAATATCCTGACTACCTTTCTGGGCCTCGAAAATGGTAGTTGTGTTGCTGTCTATGCAGGGTCAGAAAGCTCTCAGATTTCATCAATAATATCTTAATCTGTTTTCTGAAGACGAACAAAGATGATGGAACGACATGATGGTGAGTAATTAATGACAGAATTTTCATTTTTGGATGAACTATACCTCAAATGTTAGTAAAAATATAATTGTTCATTGTTGATGTTAGTTCAGTGCATTAGCTAATGTTAAATACATCTTTGGATAAAAAAAAAAAATCTAGCATTTAAAACTTGAATTATTATTTTTTTAATTATATTATTTTTCCTCATCATGTGGGGCATAAAACATCCCCTAATTAAGGAATCACCTATTTTATTTATTTATTTTTTAACACATAAATTCACAACTTGCCTTGCAGTTCTGCCTGTGGAGGGCTACCGACTCCATCCCTCCATAAGATGGCAGTGTCATACACAAAGGTAAGCCGCAGCTCAGAATGCAGGTCGAAGTGTTGCCAACCTCCTGCTCCCACAGGGGAATGAAACACATAAGAGACGTGGAGAGGAACTCGCAGGGTCACGTATGACTGCACCAGGTTCAGCACCTTTCAAAAACACATTCAAATGATATTTAAGATAAATAGCAACGAATACTGCAAAAAGACTTTTTAAGATTCAAAAAAAGAGCCCAATTCTCCACTAGAGGTTGCTACTAATCAGCACTGGCTGTTAGTCAAAGTAAAGTTCATCAATAAGCCAAGATGCGTTTTGTCAGAGGAAGAGATTAGCTGTCTCAAAGCATAATCTGTTTTGATTGAATGAAACATTTGCTAATTTACATAGTCAATTATAATCAAAATACCAGGCTATAAAAATGTGCTCCTCAGTAATGAGGCCGGTCTGAACACCTGCTGGACTGGGTTTAATCAAGGCGAGAAAAATCCCCATGAACATTGTCAAATTCCCATCCTGAGGGAGAGAAGATCCAGGCTTTTCATATTCAACCGGCTCCGTTCAATATCCTCAGCAGGAACCGAGCACGTCCTTTAGATGAAGTGTTTTGAATTCATGTCTCGTTTTACGGAGCTATTGCAGACTTTAAGGCTTATTTTTGTAATAACAGATCATTCAGACATTTAGACGCTAGATTAGGAGGGGGAGCCATTTAAGCAAGACCTCAAACTCTGAAATGAATGAATACAAAATCTCAACGGGTTATGAAGTCAATCTCCTCCTCTACTGAGAACAATCAGGAGTGTGACAGAAATAAACCCCAAAGAGAGCTATGGATGTCACGAAGTACTGTGCATAGCAATAGAGGAAAACAAAGAAAAAGTCCTAAGGAAGAAACCTACCTATGGAGATGTGCGTTTATGGAGAGGTGTTAATCAAGTTTAAACATGCTAGTTCCCACTCTATACATGGTCTATAGTAGAGCAGATGACTTTTACCAAACACATACAATGAAGCAAGTAAAGGAAATGGGCTAAATCCACACCAAATTCTCATTTTCTGCTTAAATCAGATGTCCTTTTAAATTAGGCATATTTTGCTCCTTGACTTTGCATTATACAGATGTCATTATAGCTTTTAATTTATTTTAAATTAACATTAATTTTGCATCATTCTGTGTAATACTTAATATAGTGTAGTTCTTTCTTTTTTTATGGCAAGCCAAACTTGCAGTTATCTGTGCAATGTTGAGTTAGATTGAATTAATATCAATATTATATTGATTATTAATTATATTATATAATATGAATTAATATTAATATTGTGAAACAAAATTACAATTTAAGATAAATCTTTTTCTATTTGAATATATTTAAAATGTAATTTATTCTTATGATGGCAAAGCTGAATTTTTATCATCATTACTCCAGTCTTCAGTGTCACATGATCCTTCAGAAATCAATCTGATATGCTGCTTTGCTACTCAAGAAACATTTCTTATTTTTATTAATGTTAAAAAAGTTCTGCTACTTAATTTTGTGGAAACGATATTTTCTTCCATCCAGGATTCTTTGAATAATCAAAAGAACATTATTTATTTAAAATAGAAATCTTTTGTAACATTATAGATGTTATAGATGTCTTTCCTGTCACTTTAATGCCACCTTGTTGAATAATTAATATAATAATAACTGACGCCCAATCTTGTGAACGACATGTGAGGGGAAAAAAATTCCAATTTGGGCCACTTTTACAATGTGAACTCATCTTAATGGAGTTTTGCTATGATCTGGCTAAAACTATAAATGACAAATGAGATAAATGAGGAATCAGAATATCTATTATCTTCTCAAACAGGAATCTTTTTTTGTGCGTTCTTTTAGCTCTAGGACAAGAACAGTTGCAATTTATGAACCACTAATCATTACAATTCAGAGGATTCTAAAAGTGGCGGCGACGTCTCACCTGCCCATCTGTTCCGATCGTTCCTCCGCAGTCTGTGAGCAGCTCAGACATGTCATAATAACTCACAAACTCCCACAGACAGGCCTCCAAGTTCAGGTTCCTGTAGAAGCGTAGAGTGGCCTGGCCTCTGAGGACAGGGCTGTACTGATACGGCAGAGTCTCACCGACACTCTCGATATTCCGGGTGGCCTTGGTTAGAAATCCATGGCGTGTGGACACCTCATTAAAGTCCAGCAGATTGGAGCACCTGTGGTTTCCCACACGAGTGCCATCGGGGCTCAGAGTCAGCTCGAAATTGGACAGTGCACGAGTGGACACCACAGGAAGCATGCCTGGAGCACACCGCATAGAAAATAAATGACAGTTAACATACTAAAATCACTTTCATAATATTGCATCGGTTAAGATGAATGTCACTCTACTAAAAATAAGCTATAGCACTGAAATGCGCATCTGAAAAAGAAAAATCTAAATCTTATGAGATTTAGAAGCATTACCTGACACTATTTAAAGCTATAGTTCACCCTGAAATGACAAATGTTGTTATTATTTTCTCACTATGTTCCTGTATGATGTTATTATTTACTTTAAATATAAAAAGGACGTATTTTGAAGAATGTGCATGCTTCTCTTTTCTAACAAATCAGCAATCAAAACAACTAAAAATACCATAAAAGTAATTAATTTGACTTTTATGAACTATTTTCCTTTTGCTTTAATACCATATGCACAAATTTAGTTATGAAACACATTTTTGTCATGACAACTCTTGGAAGGATTGGCATGGTAATGTACATTACAATGTTAATCTGTTTGGTCTTGGCGGAATAGATCTGCTATGCTACTGCTAAGTACCGAGACTTGCTACTGCCAATACATCCACAACATGCTCCTGTGAGCATGTAAGAAATACTGATGCTGCACATATAACATGATCACCCTGTAGCAGATCTATACAGGTGGAGCTGGGGAAGGTGGAGGGTTTCTGCAGTATTTTTTCTGAATGTCGAGCTTATTGCTACCAATACAGGAGAGAACCAATCAGCTGTGACATGTGATAATGAGATTGAGTTAGACCTATCGGACTGCACCATCTAGAGTTTCATGCCAGAACTTTGGATTAGAACCTACAGTATACTTAAATGTTAGCGCAAATGTGATTTGAGAGCTACTGCAGACAGGACGATTTTCCCTTATTAAGGTCTTAAATTTTCATCCTTTCCTTACACAAAGCTACCATGTGGTTTCAGAAGTTTAGGAATGTAGTTTATGAGTTATATGGGCTACTTTTATAGTGTTGTTTTGGACCATCTAAAAAACTGATGATTTTGATTGGTTAGGAAGGTAAAATTAATGCAACCATATTTAGTCAAATGGCCTAGATTTCTGGCGTGAAACTAGTGACTTTCCCACAAAATACTTTAAAATACTTTGCAACCTTCTATTATTTTCTTCCCAGAAAATCATTTTGATGGAAGACAAACATGATTTTGATGGAAAATGTTGTTGGCAAATGTGTGACATGACACTTCATGTATCATTCAGACTTTGATTTAGGCTTTTGAAGAGAGCTGAAATATTTAGTTTTGACAGCAAATAACGCATAAATCCTACAAGAATACCAGCTTTTTTCCCAAGGGGATATGTAAGAGGAGTTTCTCTCAGAGGGGCTGAACTAAGCAAACAACCTGGCAGCCAGAGGGGAAATAATTCTCTCACCGTCTATGTGGGGCATGCTGACAGTAAGCTTGACGAGATTGGCATATTCAGGGTCTTCAGCGCCTGTATAACGCACTTTGGCAGAAAAGGGCTCAGCACCTACTGTGCCCAATTTACGTGGCTGGCACATCCCTGCCCAGGAACATCAAAGACATGAAACATTACTTCAAGCATATTACCACCTACTGACAGTCTAATTCCACATTGCAAATGGCATATTATAACCAGAAATTTAGGAAGAGCATAATGTTCTTTGGTGCCGCTATACAAAGCAAAGCATTTTTATATGATTCCACTTAATGTGATGGTTTCGGGCTCACCTTCTTCCATGCTAATAGACACAATGGGGCTGCTCAGTTCCAGCCCTTCATCTCCATTAGAATTCACGGCACGGGCCGCGCACTGCACTCTAGAACCCGCTTGGAAGTAAATGGAGTCTAGGGTGATCATCTTGGAGGAAGTAAAGAAGGTATCAAAGTCAGCCTCTCTCATGGGGCTGGTGACGCCATCCGGACCACTGGGGGCGCTTATGAGCCATCGGTAACGAGTCAGTGTATCGTTGATGCGTTCACTAATGCAGATGGAGCCTGTTTTGTCATAGTCGGGATATTTGAGATTGCAAGCCTGGATAAGTCAAGAGAATTAAACAAGGACAAGAAAGAAAATCTGACAATGAAAACTACATTTTAAAATACAAAATTCAATTAGATTCACTGTTATATGTTAACTATAATACAATATAATATAATAGTACAGGAATATGGCAATCATTGAATACTATGGTGCACATATCAGACTACCACAGTTTTACCATCACTGTTCTGTGATATCATCACAGTACTTCCTCACAACAAACTTCTGCACACAACAGACGCCTGTTTAATCATTTATCACAGGAAACAACATGGAGGATTTGAAAGATTAAACATTGTTTGTGTTTCTTGCACTCTTTCTCAAGTCCTGATGGTTTAAGAAAAGCACAATCACTGTGAAGTCTCCATTACTACATTTTTTATAGCTTAAGATTTGAAAAATCATAATATTATAATGTATAATCTTATAATATATCTTATCTTTTTCATTCACTTGTACTTCAAGGACCCATTAAAAACTTGATAAAAACCACCACATAATTAGCATTAAAAATGTATTTAAAATTAATATATAAATGACGCTGCTCACAAGGGAAATATTTCTCACTGACTTTTTCTTCTGACAAACATACCGTGACGCAGACGACAGGGTATCCAGCGGGTGGGTGAGCATTTTCTTTGGTTCTTCTGACATCATCGTAATGCAGCAGTGACACAACATGAGGCAGTGAAGGGAACGTGACGTCAGCCATACTGTTGGTCTCCTCAATGTACACTATTGCTTTAGTCACCTGCCAACATGAGAGACATAGTTTTTCAAGTTACATAAACTGCATATTAATTTCCAGATACGTACCACATGGAACATTTCTTACCTGGATTTCAGCAACCATGTTCTCGTCTGGTTTCAGATGGACAGTGAAGGCCTCTCTCATCTCTCTTACACCATCAAACAAAACCTCCACTTCCACTACATGCTCGATCTCACCAGCTTTAAATTCAACATCTGTGCACACACACACACACAAAATATATGATTACATCCACTAAAAGATAAACACATACTAACGTTTCTTCTCCTAAATGCTTCCACACCTGATTGCATTTGTCATTTGCATCCTGAACTCTATATAACCTGATGTAGACAGGAAATGCATGCATGTGGAAGCAGCTTGAGCCACCTGCCAATCTACAAAGTATAATTAGATACGGCATATTCAAAATGCAAATGAACCCGTTCTGGCCTCCAGAAGCCTTACCGAAGGAGATGGGATGATAGTCTTCTCCAGATATGGCAGAGCCGTCTTTCGTGTGCACCCTCACCAGGGACACTTTCGAAGCGTCTCCCGTCCTGCGGATAGGGATCTTCACCAACGTCATCTGCCCCGACTCTTTTGGCTCACTAACACTGAACTTTGTCTCAGCAAACTTGATGATGGGCTCTGAGAGAGGAAGATGAGAAGACATATGAGAATTGAGGAGTTTTTGTTCATTAAAACATTCTTAGCCAAAAGAGAATCGGTTTAGTGAGTTTACAGAAGTTTGATCCAAATTCTAGAAATCTGAATTCTTTCTTACTGTCAGAGTTGTCCTTGATCTTGATGAGCGTTTCATTCTGGTTGCCTATGGAAGCTCCATACGGAGAGTCACTCTTCGCGCTCCCCAGAACCAGCCTCAGTTCCTCCTCCTCCTCATGAATCGAATCATCCACCAGCTTCAGCACACAGGGTTTTTCAGACTCACCTGGGGACCAAAACATGGAGACCAAAGACTGAACGAAAAAAATAATCCACCTCAACGTTTATGTATTATTAAAAAAATTCATTGAAAAAGTAAAATTGACAACGCTGTGCGATTAAACAAAGCATGACCTCCTTTTTGGACAAATGTTTATGTCACTTGAATGGCAGATATCAAGTGAAGTTTGTGATTTTTACCTGTTTAACTTGTTCATTCATCATTTCTTTGTAGATTCATCCATTCCTTTGTTGGATTGTTCATTTATTCAGTTGTATTTTCCCCATTCCATATCCAAGCTTAGACAATCATCACTCGAATATTTTACTTGTGTGTGTGATTTTTTAACTGATTAACTTAAGTTTAATTCACTCACATACAGTGCCTTACGAATGTATTCATACCCCTTCATTTTTTTCATATTTTGTTATGTTGCTGCCTCATGATAAACTGCTTTAAATTACTTTACATTACAAAGTAATTACACTCCATACACCATATTGACAAAGCAAAAACAGAATTGTCACAACTTCGTAAATTTATTAAAAATAAAAAACTCAAATAAGTACATTGCATAAGTATTCATACCCTTAACTAAATATTTAGCTGAAGCACCTTTACAGCCTCAAGTCTTTTTTGTTTGATGCGACAAGCTTTGCTCATCAACATTTGGCAATTATCTGCCATTTGTCTCCTCACCTCTTCACCTCTCAAGCTCTGTCAGGCTGGATGGGGGCAGACAAACATTTTCAGGTTTCTCCAGAAATATTTGATTGGGTTCAAGTCCAGGCTGTGGCTAGGCCACTCAAAGACATTCACAGCGTTGTCTGTAAGCCACTCTTGCTGTGTGCTTAGAGTCACTGTCCTGTTGGAAGGTCTGGACTGGGTTTTCATTAAGGCTCTCTCAATATTTTGGTGCACTGAGTTTTTCTTCTACTCTGATGAGTCTCTCAGTCCCTGCTGCTGAGGCTGCTACCAGCATACTTTACTTTTGGGATGGTACTCTGCAGGTGATGAGCAGAGCTGGTTTCCTTCAAACATGACACTTAGAATTGAGGTTCATCAGACCAGATAATATTATCTCTCACAGTCTGAGGGTCCTTTAGGTGCTTTTTTGTAAAATGTAAAAAGTAAAAGTGTTTTCTTTTGTCTTCACTGAGGAGAGGATTGAGTTTCGCCACACCGCCATAAAGCCCAGATCGGTGGAGTGTTGCAGTGATGTTTGTCCTTGTGTAGATATTTAATCCTTCTCCACATATGATCATGGAGCTCAACTAGAGTGACCATCAGGTTCTTCATCACCACTCTAACCAAAGCCCTTCTCCATTAGTTGCTCAGTTTGGCCAGGAGGCCAGCTCTAGGAAGAATCCTGGTTGTTTCAAACTTCTTCCATTAAGGGTAACAGAGACTACATGCTTCTGTGACCTTTCAATGAAGCAGAATTTTTTTTCTGAACTCTTCCCCAGATGTGTGGCTTGACGCAAACCTGTTTCTGAGCTCTACAGACTGTTCTTTTGACCCCAGGGCTTGGTTTTTGCTCTGATATGCATTATCAGCTGTTGGACCTTTTATTAAGACGTGTATGCCTTTCCAAATCAAACCCATTCAATTGAATTTGCCACAGGTTACCTTCACTCAAAGTCTAGTAACGCCTACAAACAATATGAATGCTCCTGAGCTAAATTCCAACTTTCCCAGATAAGAGTGTGAGTACTTATGCAATGGAATCAAGTTTTTGAATTTTAATAAATTTGCAAAGATGTTAAAAACCTTATTTTTTGCTTTACCATTATAGTGTATGGAGTGTAGATTGATGTGGAAAAAAGCAGTTTAATTTAAAGCAGTTTAACATAAGGCAGAAACATAAAATGTGAAAAAAATTAAGATGAATACTTTTGCAAGGCACTGTATTTGTTAGTTTATTCGTTTCTTCAGTCATTAATTTCTATGTACAATCATTCATTTAGTTGTTTATTCGACTTTTTATCCTTCATTTCTTTGTACATTTATTTGTGTTCATTCTTTTGTTCAGTTATATTCCCCCAATGCACATCCAAACTTACAAAATTAACTATAACTTAAGTGTGAAATGTTTTTAAACAGTCAATTCAAGTTTAATTCACTCAACTACTTGTTAGTTCATTTGTTCATTCATTTATTTATTTGTTGATTTATAAATTCATTAATTCATTTATCGGTCCATCGTTGCCTTGTTTGTTCATTAATTTATTATTAATTTGCTTGCTTATCAATTCATTTGTTTCTTGTGTCCTTTCATTCATTCATTTAATTGTTTTGTCCATTGATTCATGCATTCCTTCATTCATTTGTTCATTGATTTATTAATTAGTTCATCATGTTTGTTCGTTCATTCATTAATCTGTTCATTGTTGGTTTATTTGTTCATTCATTCTTTAATTCATTTGTTCTTTGTTCATAGTTTGTTTGTTCATTCATTAATTTCATTTGTTTGCTTATTAATTCATGCTTTCATTCATTTATTAACTTGTTCATTGTTGGTTAGTTTGTTCATTAATCTATTTATTAATTCGTTCATTCATTCATTTCATGTGTTTCTTTAATAATTTATTCCTTTTCTGCTTCCCTCATTTGTTCATTCATTCATTTCTTCCTTCCATTTCCCATCTTAAGTAAAAGGTTATTTACCGGGCAAGAAAGCTACGATGGATGTGTCAGTATTGGGTCTCTCGTCAAAGTCGGACACCACCTGTGCAGAGCCCTGCCGGGTGTAGCAGCGTACAGTGGACTTGTGTCTGATGTCTCCGCTGCGGTGTACCACAGCAGTTATGTGACCTTCACTCTCCTCTGCAGTCATCACAGCCTGTTTAAACTCCACTTTTGGCACTGAGGAAAGAGAACAAACAAATCCAAACGCTCTAATATAACAGTCTACCTCAACATCAAGAACAAAAACTAGTAATAATTGGGTCATTCATGCTGTGGGTGACAGCAAAGTCTATGAATGAGCGTATGCATATGTCACAGTCACAATTTTGTTAGAAAACTGTGAAATACTCACAGTCTGAAATGGAGTCATTGATAAAGATCGTGACTTTCGCTGGCTCTCCCAGAATTCCACTGGAAGGCATCCGGAGAATAAGCTCAAATCTTTCTGTCCCTTCCAGAACAGGCTGGCCTAGGTCATCCAGGATGGTGACCTGGACCGTCTGCACACTCACGCCCGGTGCAAACTCCAAGTTTTTGCTGATTCCCACATAGTCCACCCCCGCTAGCAGATGAACACAGAAAAAAGGCTAAAAGGTCAGAGAGAGGTCAGACGATGTACAATATAGAGCTTACTGCTTCAGTTTGGGTTGACTGCATAGAGAACTCGGATGAAGAGAATTTTTTTTTTAATTTCAGTTTTGCTGAGAGCTCCAAGCTGCATTTTTGATGCCACATGTCACTTGTTCAAGGACTTAGCTGTAACATTCAATAATGCTAGCTTATAAATCTCACACTGATGAAATAACCTCGGCCATTCTAGTTTATTTGCAGGGGGGGGAAAGAAAGAGACAACATTTTAAAAGAAGAGGACATTTTTATTCATTTATTTTTTATTAATTTGTAGTAGTTATATTTTCCAAAACAAGTCAGGATTTCTCTACCCAAAAAAAGCTTAATATTTTCTTTCATTAGCCATTAATTGAAATTAATTCTATATCTTATTGTATGAAATGAGTAACAGTACTGGTTGAGGATGGGAAAAAGGATGGATTATTGTGAAAATCAAATGGTATCACACACCGTCAGCAGAAACCGGGTCCGTTTTGCGGGACCTCACAGTGACCGTAGCTTTTTTAGAAAGATCTGTCCCTGTCCTCCACACACGGACTTCAACGTGGCCGTCGCTCTCATCGACATTATACTCCTGATTGTCAAAATAGAACACAGGAGCTGTGGGGGAAAACAAGCCAAAAAGATAAACAAACTTCCATGAATAATGAATTTCAATTAATTGATTTTACAGTCATTTGTAATCACTAAAATACAAAAATGGTTTATTTACTGAACATTATCCTGTTATTCTTCTTTATTTAATTGCCATGTTAAATTCTCATTTATGTTTAACACTATAGTGTTTTCTTACAATATTCCTTTATCATAACTAACCAGAACTTTTGAACTTTTAAACATAACTTCCTTCTTTTGAAGGATATGAAAATATGTAAGCCTGCAAAATCAATTCGCAGTTACACAAGTGCAATGTAAAACCAGTTTAAAAAGTATTTTATAGCAGGACATAACTAAGAAAAAGTTTTATTCATTACGGAATGTTAATGAATTTTCCAGCCATGACCTTTAAGATTTTATTAATTCAAGTGGTATTTTCAGATGTATATTCCATGACCACAGGAACCCTGTTAATTGCAGATATTGAAATTATAATATATGTACCAACCCTCGAAATCAACCTTCCTCCTCCTTTTTTAGTCTTCTCTGACACACAAGAACACGGTTACATTTAATTGTAACAGTAGAGAAAAACCCTTGAATAAATCATGTACTGAATAATAAAATCAACTTCCTACCAAGCTGTATGACAGCTAAAACCAGCTCTGTCTCATAAACACCAGCTTCACCATGACTGAACAGCGGACGCCGGTTTCTATGACAACAAACTGACACCTTGTATGGAAGTTTGTGTTTTTCTCACCCGTGGCGTCTAAGAGCAGAGGTCCCTGGGAGAGGGATTCAACAGCTGTCATCTCACATTATCTACAGGAAGCCACTTACAAAGAAATGCCTGTAACCTCTCTGTTCAGAACACACTCCAAACATAAGATCAGGTCGCAAATTGCAGGGTTTAATCTGAATAGATTCCTCTTTAATCAGCATACAAGGTATAAATACCAATGATACTTGGCCTGAACTAAGATTTTGCGGATGTTTCTGTATGTCTCTGGCAACTAACAGACCAAAACTATTTTTTTATAGCCACAGTGTAATAAAAAATCATTTTCATAATTGAAACAAAAGGTAAAATATAAATATCAAATTAAAATTTGAAATGTTGACTTGGCAAGTAAAAAGACTATAAAATAATTGAAATAAAATTTTTGCCATTGAATAAAGGTTATTGTGACTTTTTAACTCAATTCAGATTTTTTTTCCCCCTCGCAATTATCTCATAATGACTTTTTTTCTCAGAATTGCATGATATAAAGTCTGAATCATGTGAAAAATTGCATGTTATAAAGTGAGATATAATTTGAGATATAAACTTGCAATTCTGACTATATCAGAATTGTGAGAAAAAAGTCTGAATTCCAAGGAAATAAGTCAGAATGGCAATTTGTATCTCACAATTCTGACTTTTTCTCAATTGCGAGTTTATATAACGCACTTCTGAGATAAAAAATAATGATTACCTTTTTATTTTTTATTTAGTGACCGAAACAGGCTTCCAACTACACAGAAATATAAAGAAAAATGACAAAAGTACTAAAACTACAATTAAAGTGACAGAAAACTTAACTGAAAATATAAAAATAATAGCTATTATTATTACATTTACGCATTTAGCAGACGCTTTTATCCAATGCGACTCACATTGCATTCAAGTTACAGGTTTTTTTACATTTTATCAGCTCTTGCTTTCCCTGGGAATCGAACCCATGACTTTGGCGTTGCTAGCGCCATGCTCTACTATTTGAGCTACATGAAAGCTATGAATTATTTATTAATTCATATATATTATTAGAAATTATTTAGTTAAATTGTATTAATAGATACTATAATAATACTAAATACTACTACTAATAACACAAACTTTAAACATACTAATCCCACATTTTTCTAACCCACTATTATTAGAGACAAAAATATGCAATTATCAGTCATTTCTGTACATCAGTGCTTGAATATTTAAAACACTGATATTAAGATGGTGAATCCTTCCCAATTCCTCTCAATTGCCCAAGAAAAAGGTACTAAAGTACTGTGAGTGATTTCAAGGGTTTTGCTATTTGGTTGCTAAGGCATTCTGAACATTTGTTGCCATGTTGTTGCAAGGTGAATTCTTACTGGATCAAGTCTCTAAAACATTCTGGTCCCTGGATACAGCTTGAGACATTTTTGAAAACACAAACATTGTAATAAAATAGAAAGTATAATAATCATGGTTAAGATGTTTTAAAATGATTCAATTGTTGAGAACGAGGGGAAGCATAAAAAAAGAATTAGTGTGTTGAAATATTCACAGCCGCATGAGACGAAGGGTGAAGCTGAAGGTTAAAGGCCCTCAGGGTAAAATCTCATGCTGCATTATATTTGGAGACACAGGCAGAAGCTTCAAGCAAACTCATTTCAGGACTTATCACAGCATACATGAACTGTGCTGAATCATCCGAGCGTTATCATACTCGGCAGGGCTAATGAGGGATGATTCATGCGCAAAGCAGATGAATGATGGCATCTGCACCACAGAGAGCAAACTTGCAAAAGATTCAATTTGATGAAGATACAATTAGACAAAGCTGCAAATGATCAAGTCCATATGGATATAGGCACACGGGGATAATTCATATCCAGGTGTCCAAACAAACAGTTTCGATTAGACCACCACACTGTTAGATTCATATTCCAGCTATCAAAAGTAGCTTGTGTTCATACAAAACATTCATTATATTGGCAAATATTTGCGGCTATCTCCCCAGAGATGTCCCGTTCCAATCAAAACCTCAGCAAGTCACGTCTATTTCCGGGAGCCTGTTCTCGGCCACAAGCCTGTCAGAGCTTTTTAAAGCTTCAGGTGACGGATAAAAAGTCTGTGTGTTCTCCGATTCTGGAAACTCATGTTTGAACTCGCTAGCGCGTCTGTCAGCAGCATGGAGTGCGGATGGGTTTATGCAGTTTTGACAGCTTTTTTGAAACATCTTTCAGAAAACAAAGTAGGAAAAGGAGGTGGGAAGCATTGAGACTTGTGCAGTATTTAGTTGTATCTGTCAAAAACTGAAGCTATTTTTACACTTCAAGGGAAAATAAGATTAGAAATTATTGTTAACTAGGAACTGATTCTGAAAAGAGACATCAAAAATGTGTTTTTGGCATGTAGAATATTTCTTTGTGACATTCTTGCATATTAAGCATTGCTGAGCTGTGGGATTTGAAGTGAAAGCATGGACTGCTCCTCATTATTGTAGATCAATAGATTCTATTTCCAGAAATTAAACTATAATAAAATAATAGCTCTTTTTTTCTATTGGACTATTTTACCATAATCAATAAGCATAAACAGTTATGCATTTTTATTTTATTTGTTTTTTTTATTTCTTATAGGTTTTATTGATTCTCTATTGAAATGTTTCAGTTTTAACATGACCCCCTGTTTTTTTAATTATTTAAAACCACTCATTGTTTTTATCTAGAGAAAAACTACTCTATTAAATTACGTTAAGTGAAAGTCTGTTCAATTACAAATGCACAAACACACACACACTTTCAAAAGTATTTGAAAGAAGTCTCTTATGCTTTATTTATTTGGTCAAAAACAGTAACAACAGTAATATTGTGAAATATTATTACAATTTAAAATACCCATTTTGAATATATTTTAAAATGCGATTTATCTTCAGTGTCACATGATCCTTCAGAAATCCTAAAACCTCAAAAGCCAAGACAACTATAAAACGACTGTTATATTTTCCAAAAAAAGAACAACATAAACTACAATAACACGTAGTGCACATGTGTGAACACTGGTCCACTATCTGTGCATTAAAGTAAGTATTGATTTAGTCTGGAGCTACACAGGTGGTTTTCTAATGCAGGCTTCAACAGCACTGATTTAGTACTGACAGATTTATGTGAGCAATAATAGCTGTGTGTAATTAAATGACAGCACAGGAAACAGCACAAAGCATTTCTTCAAACAGCTGGCTCTCTGATGCTGCAGATACTGCTTGACACAGAACAACATTTTAGCTCAGTGTGCAGCAGTTCTTGATGATCTGCATGGGTTTGGTGTGCATCACGCCACGCTCTGATATCGATGCCTGTGAAAGCTAATGCATGAGGGGGTACGTAATGTGAATGTAATACTCATTGACAGTCAGTGCATGCCGAGTTGTGTGCTAATATTTGAGTTTCTCTAGACATAAACATTTGTTGTTCTCAGACTATGAACATCTGTCAAACAGACGCACATGCTGTCAGGCATTAATTTGAAACTAAAGACAGATGTCTCTGTAGATATACTTCCTTCAAACAGTTACGTACACCACATTTTCTCACATTCTCCTCCTACACCTAGGGCTACACTATCATACAAATGATGCAGAGCAGAAAGCATCATGTCCAACATCAGTCTCTGGCTCTTGAATGGTCTCAGCCTTAGGCGGCACACATATGGACCTCTCACAGTCCATTCACACACCATCTAATGCATATTGCACACAAAACAGAGGTTTTCCAAACAACTGTTTTCAACATTGATAATAATAATAACAAAAGGTTTCCTGAGCAGCAAATCAGCATATTATGATGATTTCTGATGGATCATGTGGCACTGAAGTCTGCTGAAAATTCAGCTTCAACGTCACAGGAAAAATTAAACAAAATTATTTAATTATTTTAATATATTAAAAAAGAAATCCGTTATTTTAAATTGCAATAATATTTCACAATATTATAATTTTTACTTTATTTTTGAACAAACAAATGCACAGGAAATATGAGACTTCCGAAAACAAATCTTACATTTTTTTATGTTACTGTGTATTACTCAGAGAGCAAATCAATATTGTGGATACAATTTTTGAAGTGTGCGATTTATCTGAAATTTTTCTTTTTTAAGCACATTTGTTTATATGGGATCTAGTTAATGCATTTCAAAAGCTTAAAATAATATAATATAATATATCTAACACCTGACAGTAAGCAGATGTACTGCAGATGAGCAAATGCTCTAAAATATATTATATTTGATGAACAAAGTTGAAAAGAACAGCATTTATTCGTAATATAAATCTTTTTTAACCTTATAAATATGTACTGTCACTTTTGCATAAATACTGTCAAGTTAATGCATCTTTATTGAACTATATTTTATTTAACAAAAATCACATACAATGAAAATAGCAGAAAATGTGTGTAGAATTTCCAGTGTTTTCAAGATAACCTTTAACAAACACCGCTGGAATCTTTGAATTATTTTTCCTATGCAAATATATTTATAAAGTAAAATCAATTTCCGTAACCCTGGCCCAAATGGCACATAAAAACAAAAACTATGAATGGTAATTTTTACATATAAATCAGGTGGTCTCTTCCTTTTAAAGGAGCCAGAACATCCTGCAGCGAGGACCAGATGTTTCACTGGAGTCAAAAGCCTGGCTATGTCCGACTAGTTTCCACTAGTCTTTGTTGTACTCTTTATCTCTGCAGCAGAACATCTCTTCAGTTTTAATCTGCAGTGTGCTCAGTCGCTGCCGGCCAAACAACACTGAGCTCAGCATCCGGACCATGTTTGTTTTGATGCAGTTCATTAGCTCTCAGAGAGAGACAGCAGTATGGAGTGTAACTTCCTGACTCAGTCCACCACACGACTCACCGAAAAAAGCAAGAGTATTTTGAAAAGAGCTAAACTAGCGTCACGCTACTGAAAAGTGTATAGTTTTTTACTAGTTTTAGTTCATCTCTGGTTTCGCTCATGCAGAGGCAGCAGCAAACCACTACTCATGTTTAGCACACACATACACACAACTGAGAGAGAGTAATTGAGTTTTGGACCGAATTTTCAGCTGTAGTTTTGACATTCATTCCTTGCTCGTTGAGATCTTCTCTCCAGCATTCAGAGATAAAATCATTCCTGCATTGCCTGAGGGAGTCAACCTTTGTCTGTTTACCTGCCTGCAAACTCCTACATCACACGAACACACACATACATTTCCAGTCTTTTTTCCTCATCGTCTCTGATCATTCAGGGGAGTTGTTGTGCTTTACTTTGTCTGAGTTCTGTAGTTAACCACTCATCGTGTATCTAAATGACATGGAGAACAGCCTAAATTTCACAGACTCTTCATTCTGATCTGAAACCTTGATAAACAGAAAAATAAAAACAGAAATGATACACAACCTACTTGAGCAGCCCAACTAGGGCCACCAGATCAATAATTAATATGTGTGTATATGCTAGTGTGTGCACAAGAGAGAACCAGAAACCAAGGAGAACGGGATGATACAGATTTTGGAGGTATGCACAATTTCATACAGAATTTCATTTTTAGTATTCACAGTCAGCATTTCACAAGTACAAAGAGTGTAGAAAAACAACTTTTCACACGCACACACTATTTTTCAGTATCTCATGCAAGCATGTTGCATTTTTTAAATTTAAGTTCAAGTTTCAGTCTTAATAGATACCAAGTTGACACAATGCTCTAAAATGCATATAAAATACAAAATCACTTATGTATACACTACAAAAGTGTTTTGAAAAGAAGCCTCTTATGCTCACCTTATATTGCTGCATTGATTTGATCAAAAATATATTTTATATTATGAAATATGACAACTTCAAAATAACTGTTTCCATTTTAAAATATTTTAAATTGCAATTTATTCCTGTGATGCAAAGCTGAATTTTCAGCATCATTACTCCAGTCTTCAGTGTCACATGATCCTTCAGAAATCATTCTAATATGCTGATTTCCTGCTCAAGAAACATTATCTGTTGAAAACAATTGTGCTGTTGTGAAAACGGTGATACATTCTCTTCCAGTAATCTTTAATGAATTCTAAAGAACAAAATTTATGTGAAATAGAACTTTAAATACATCTTTGAAATACATCTTTACTGTCACTTTTGATCAATTGAATGCATCCCTGCTGAATAAATTGTTTAAAAATCCTACTGTACTGTATATTAAGTAAAATAGTATTTTTTTAAATTAGATTATTATTGTTATTGACATTTCATTCCATAATAAAAAGTACATTTTAGGTGATTTGAGCTTGTTGCAATGCAAAGCAAGGCAATGCAAAAAATGTAAACATATGACACTGCCTTAGAGTCTTATGGGGCAGAATAGTGTTGCTTTCCACCTTTTGGTGCTGTAATATGCATATGATTCCTTAATGTTTTCAGCTATCATTCTGACAGAAATCAAGATATAAACAAGCTTATTTTGTAATAACAGGATTGTATCTTTCATTTACAAAATATTATTAATTGCCTATAAGGCCCTAAATGGTTTAGCTCCTGCGTACCTAACTTGTCTTCTGCCACGCTACAATCCAACCCGCTCTCTAAGGTCACAAAACTCTGGACTTTTGGTAGTACCTAGGATGGCAAAGTCCACTAAAGGAGGTGGAGCTTTTTCACATTTGGCTCCCAAACTCTGGAATAGCCTTCCTGATAACGTTCGGGGTTCAGACACACACTCTCTGTTTAAATCTAGATTAAAGACATCTCTTTAGCCAAGCATTCACATAATGCATTTTATAATCTTGTACTGCAGTTATATCTGATCAAATGTACATTATTATTATTCTTTATCTTGGGTTGAACAAATCATTTTTGCTTAGATGGAACAGCAGCTGCGCTAATTACGTCTCTATTTGTTTCTCTGTTTCTGCCACGGGATGTAACTAGGAATGACAGAAGCTTCAGTCTGGATCCAACCCTTAAATGATCTGAGATGACGAACACCTGAGAAAAGATAATGCCAACCCCTCAGAGGACCTCAGAGGATGCCAACGCTCAGACAACATACAGAATTACCAAATTTTGCCATAAATTAAATATATTAAGGTTCTGCAATATATAAATATATTGTGGCAACTTAATTTCCTGTAGAGCTGCTTTGCAACGATTTGTATCATAAAAAGCGCTGTACAAATAAACTTGAACTTTCACAGTTCATGTTTTATATAGTCACACTTACCTTGTAGTATTATACTAAGTAAATAATTAAAGCCTTAAGGAACCTCATAGCCTTCATGTTGCACAAATAATCCCAACAGACTGAAACATATGCTCATTTGCAGCTCTAACACTGAATTTAAGGAGTGTTTTCCTGCTGCAGGATGCTGATTGATGTTTAGGTGGTTTTAGCCCAGATTTACTGATAACGGCTTCAGATAGAGCGAGATAAAATCTAATACCCTTAGGATATTGTACCATACAAGAGGACTGCCCCAGAAAAAAACTTCAGTAGCCTGAGGTGTGTGTGTGTGTGAGAGAGAGAAAAGGGGTTTTAAAGGAAGATAAAGACTCAGAACGACGTGCCAAAACAAAGCGCCAGCAACACCCTCTAATTACACAGTCTCTTACTTACACACACACACACACACACACTATTCATGCTTTAATAAACAGTATTTGTCAGATATACCGAACGCAGCACGCTCAGCTGAACTTAACTTGATGAAAGCTTTCACCTTCGTGTCACATGGGAATTAGCATTAATCCACGTTAAGCACTGAGCAGCACAGGGATTCAGTCGCACAGTGGTATATACATATATGTGCATGTATAGTTTCCCAGCCAAAGGATGAACTCTATCCCTTCCAGCTCTCTCCTGAGTGCAATTTCACGCTTTCTGTCTGAGGTGGGCTAAGCCAGTGGCTCCTATTTTCCTCAGCAAACTTTTGAGAGGAGCCATAATAACAGCAAAACAGAGATAAAAGAACAAAAATCCATTCGCTTTCTGCTGAAAAATAATAAATTCTTACTTTGAGGAAAGAAGGCTTTAGAATAACTCAACTTTATCTATGATTTCAGGGCTCATAACGCTGGAGGAAAAAGAGACTCCTATGCAAACTTCAGCATTGCCCATTTACATGTGCATTGTGTCTATTCTGGGTTCATCCGCTGGCTGCTGTATGTGCATGAGACACACAGAAATACAGGGCTTTGAGGAAAGATAAATCGCTCTTTGAATATCACTGCATGTTGAACTAACAAATACATATCTGTCTGAGCATGATATGGACTGTGAATACTGTAGCTCTATTTGTATGGTTTACAGACTAAATTGTAAGTAATACTTTTTTTTAAGAAGAAATAATATTCATTTTTGTTACTTTTTGCACTTTTATTGATTTTTTGGGGGAAAAAGTGGAACAGGAAATGACACAAGGCAGACTCAAACTCACATTTCCCACTTAAGCACTACAGCATGAGCACTGCACCACAATGCCACAGCTCCAACCATGTTTATTATAGTTTAAAAATTGTAAAACCATAAAAAACATACATAAAATAAAGCAAACCTAAACAAATAAATAAAAAACAAATAAATCAATAAATAATAATATACATAATTAAATTACATAATAAAATATTATATATATATATATATATATATATATATATATATATATATATATATATATATATATATATATATATATATATATATATATATATATATATATATATATATATATATATATATATACACACACATATACACACACACACACGTGTACATTAAAGATAGGTATGAAGCAACTAATGATGCGATATGATGCAATTCATCCCATTACGATGCAGTGCGATCCAATTTTTATTTTATTTATTTATTTATTTAATTCGCTTTTATTTCTTTGGATCAGACAGACAACAAATCATAAATTAACTTTAGTGTCTTCTTACTTCTAACACCTCAATGCCCGTTTCATAAAACAAGTTTACCAAATAAGGCAGGCTTATTTCAGTTAGTCTGACTCATTGTCAAATTATTTGGTTTCATAAAGCAAATTTAACATACAGTAATCAAGCTCAGCAACTTATGCTGGGAAACTAACCTGGTCCAGAGCAGGCAACCTGTCAAGCTAAGCTGAGTTCCTCTAACACTGACCAATAGCAAAACAATGATATTACCGCTGACTCTCTCACATACTATTATAGCCATGTAGGGCCTTCCTTAAGGGGGTGTAACTGGTGCGGTCGCACCGGGCCCCATGGCGAATGGACCGAGGGGGACCACACTACCCCAAGCCACAATCCCACCCACATCCCCGCCGGAACATGAATGCGAACGGAGCAAAAGTACGCGATTGTGCACGGACTGGCTACTCAGAACAAGGTCGCAAACGGATCGCGAAGGGAACGAGGGGGAAAACACCGCCCCCAGGACGCAATCTCCAAAGACCATTACAATCTAAAATTGCTCTTTAAAGCATTAAAATCACTCATTTCAAAATGAAAATAAATAAATAAAAAGACTACATTTTAACTGCTGAGAAACACACATTAACTCATTTGAGCTTAGGACTGTACTGGCTTACATTTTATTTAGCCTACATATTACAATAATCCCTTTACAGTTACTATCATAGAAATACACATATGTAGGTTTAAAAGTCTATAATAGGAACATTTAACCAACAATAAATATTTTAGCATTATAATTATTGTGCCATTATTCTGTTGCGCTCCGTCTGTTTAGTGCACATGCAGCAGCGCTCGTTCACGCGCCCACACCCGACGGCAAAATGGATATGTTTGCATGACTTTCTAACATTTACAGATGAAGAATATAGCTGTGAAATGTCGCTGAGGAAAACACAGTGTCTCAAATGCATTAAACAGCACAAATATATTTGTGGATCGATTTGGTCCATGATCGATATTAAGGGCTGTTTAAGAATAAGCGTCCACAAATTAGTTAGATTGTGTGAACTTCCATAAACTGTTGTTTATGGAACCACTCTACCCTAACTTTGTTAGGTTACTGCAAGTCAGGCTTTGGACTTTAAATCACAGCTTTTCCTTAGGTCTCTGTAGTGTTGTGATGCATCATATTCACACAGCAGCAGTGATGAGAGAATGCGCTTGAGAAACAGTTTAGAGAGGAGAAATCAATCTACATATAAAAATAAACATAGAATATTGGTCACAGCTTATTGGTCACGTTCTAAACAATAAAAAGTAGGCTATAGCGCATCCACTAGCAATTATATAAAAATAAATCCGTTTTTACCGATGCAAATATGCTAACTACAAATATACCAACTTGTATCCGATGCACACCTTTGTTAAATCTAATTTTCAGATTTCAAATTGGTAATAAAAAAAAAAAATAGAACTGAAATAAAAGTTATGAAAGGTATAAAAACTATGACTATAGACACAAAAATGAAAATAAAAATTCTAAATGTTAATAAAAACTTTTTCCCAATAATACTAAAATAACACTGGCTCCTACTTATTCCCCCTGTTTAGGACACAGAAGAGAGTTTGCTTCTTTCTTTGCTCAGGTCACGAGTACATTTCATTAAATCATCAATATGACAATCAATATTTCCTGGAGTGAAGACTTCATGTTCCTTTAAATATTTACTTTCAATCACACAAAAGCAAACAAGCCCTTACCGTCGTCCTGATCTGGCAGAATGCGGATAAGCGCAGTGGGGTATTCTGGGCCCAGACGGCCTCCCATAGGCATACTGAGGGTCACGTTGAAGCTCTCCTCTCCCTCATACAGTGAGTCATCAATGATCACCACACGACAGTGCTTCTCCGTCTCGTCCTTATCAAAGCGCAGAATGCTGGCCTGCTCCTCTGGACGGGAGATGTAGTCAGAGTAGGACAGAACAGAAGTGGGGACGGTTCCTGTGGCGGAGCCTGCAGCAGCACAAAAAGGACACATGCAGGGAATTCATTCAAATCCACATAAAGCATTTACAAATGCTTCAAAGGGACGTGGAGAACACATCTGAGGAAGCACTGACAGCAAAAATCTTAAAAGATATAGTTTGCCCAAAAATGACAATGTCATTTTACAAAAATGGCTGTCATTCTTTACTCAAACTAGTTTCAAACCCATTTTCTTTTTTTCCCCGTGGAACACAAAAGTAGAAACACACAAAATTTAATGTTGGTTTGGTATGAAAGACATTGAAAAGACTATTTTTTTTAATTCTACACATTAAAAAAAGGTTTTACAGAAGTCTTAAACAGATCTATCTGTCTGTCTATCTGTGTATCTATCTGTTAGAAGATAGTGAGACTGGATCATTTTAAACTTAAAAAAAAAAAAAAAAAAAAAAAAAGAACACAAAAGGTTCTTCAAAAACATTTCAGAAATTTGATTTGTAGAGTTAACTGTAAATTACCATAAAATGTATACTATAACTTATCATCATAAATTGTTTAATTATATAAATATATACACATACATAAATAAATGACAAATGTAAATTACACAAATTACATAAATATATGTGGTCTGTACACACATGTAGTACAAATCCATAATATATATTACTATTATGTGTGTGTGATATACGTATATATATTAGGGGTAACCCCGAATAGTCGAAGATTTGATGCTTTGATAGGAGGAGCCTGATTCGACTAACAATCTCACAGTCGAATATTCATGGGGTGTTATGATCATGCCATTTTGGCTATATGGGGGTGCTCAAATGTCTGATTTCACATAGAACTACCGGTTTTCTCCCAATGAGTTAATATACACCCTAATATGATAATTCTGTAAATAAGAATCTGAAAAGAAAGAAGCTTTAAATAAATATTTTAACGTGCGTGAACCCCTATAGATTTAAGTTTCACTTTCAATAATCCGTGACCAACAGAGGAGCATCTTGGCGGCAGGGATTTAAATCTTTAACAAGACTCAAAGTGACACAGGCAGAGTGAAAGACTGGATTTTTTATAACATATACGTCATAACGAGAGCACTATTGTAAATAATGTTGTGAATTCTTAACATCAAAACATAAAACATTATTTACCCCGTTTGTATCTGCGAAGTGTCCGGTACACATTTTCCCTGTGTGTTTACGTCATTATGGTAAATGTGTTTTGACCACGCCCCCAAATATATGATTCGACTATCAGCAAGATTCGAAAATTCCGATTCGGTTGTGAAAATCCTTAGTCGAGGACACCCCTAATTAATATATATATATATATATATATATATATATATATATATATATATATATATATTTTTTTTTTTTTTTTTTTTTTTTGTGTGTGTGTTTTTACATCAGCAATCTTTAAATGATGTTATAGATTTACCTTTGAACACAAATACTGATTAAAACTTGTATTTTTTAAAAAAAAATTTTTATCGTTATGTATATGTACAAAAAAAAAACAAATACAAGTTTTAATCAGTATTTGTGTTCAGAGGTAAATCTATAACATAATTTAAAGATTGCTGATGTAAAAACACACTCATTGTCTGTCTTCCAGATGTATTTCCACAGTGTGAAGGTAAAGCTGTATGAATTTATGAATGAACGGCTCATTTTAAACTCGTCCCGGTCTACTAACATTTGTTATGACATCCACTTCAAATGTTACAATGCACGTTAACTTTTGTTAACTCTACAATAAATAAACCCACTTCACCAGCTAATTATTTTTCAACAGTGATGATATAGAGCTACCAAAAAAAATGGAAGTTCAAAGAATATATTGTAAAGACGGCTGCACTCTTTTCTCTGATGCATAATGTATATAAGATTGTATATACTATATATTGCACCTTGCTGAGTGTGACAGACCACCATCAGCTCCTCACTGACATCTCCCCTCCTGTGCACGGGGATCAGGAGTTCTCCGATATCTTCTTCCACAGCAAAGCTGGCCTGAGGAAAGAACACCGTGGACTCTGTCAAAGGGAAAAGAAGATATAGCTCAGTATTAGGACTGCTGTTCTGTTATATCAGTCACAGAGGGATTTAGTGGCTCCCTGTCAGAAAGACTATTACCACAGGGCTTTAAAACACCACAGGCGGTGGATTGATTCTTCAACATATAATTATTTCAAATCATACACCTCTATACTGGGCGTGTAATGCACATTTATCTTGCACAAAAGGCAAAAATACATTTTGTATGAGAAAAATCATATCGAGCGCTTCATATTAGGTTTTTAGTGGCCTTTAGACCAAGCGGCATCGATATCTGTCCGTACTGGCTGTGTATTGTATTGTGTTGCAGTGTAAACCGTCTGATTGAGTGGGAGCTTGTTCAGGCATTGCTATTTTCAAATACCGCAGGTCAGGTCTGAGTCAACATCTAAACAATCTTTTTTTATAGCACAGAAAGGAGGAGGGAGAAAAATGCTCTAACCAGAGATGGAAAATCTATAGAAAAGACAGAGCTAGTGAAAGGCTGGTGATGTTTCTGAAATGGAGCCGCACAGGGACCAATAAGAAAAAAAAAAGTCCCTCTCTGTGTGGCCCGTCCTGCCCCAGATCTTTCTATGCAATTATACATGATCTTTTGCAAACATCTCCAATCATCAATCTGCAAGTGGTCATTTGGTACCAAGGGACAGTGGAGGTGAAAAACAGACCAACAAGCTATTGAAGTAATAGGTAAGGAAGAAGCAAAGAGAGTGAAGAAAACAACAACATCTAGACAGTTGCATTTTCATTGACAGCTTTGAAAGGTAAAACATGAATATAGTACACCAAGACTTTTAAAAAATATTATATTCACAAATGTTGTGCAATAAGATTAACTTTGCATTATAATCTTTTTTTACATATCTATAGTTTAAATGTATACACTAGTTATTGATGCTGAACTCTGTTACTCAAGTCATTATAAGAAAAATGATTAATTTATAGGGAATATTATATCGGAAATATAAGATATAAATATTTGGTCTAAAACTAGCTGAACCTAGCTGTATTTCAGCTTAATTTACAACCCTATTACTTGCAGTTCTGTTACAAATTCTGGCTTTTTTTTTCCAAATTTTTGTTTATTTAACACACATTGCTAGAAAACAGCATAAAAGCAATGGTTTTCAAATATGCAACCCTGTTACTTGCAACTAACCAATTTTGGCATATTTATCAAATATACATTTTTTTCTTTTTACAAATTCTGGCTTTTGAAAATTTGTTGTTTTTTTAAATTGTCTCTACTTTTAAAACAACATCAGATCATCTGTTTACAACTCACAAATTTTGGCATATTTATCAAATATATATTTTTTTTCATTTAAAAACTGTATGTTGTGTTTACTTGTGTTATCTTTGATTAATACTTAAATTTGTTTGATGATCTGAAACAAAGTGTGACAAACATGCAAAAAAAATACAAAATCAGGAAGGGGGTCACCACTTTTTCACACCACTGTATATGTGAATAAACAACGGAAAAACAGACACCATCTGTTCATTACAGTAGCATCAGATTGAAAGGCAGCTGTATCGAGGGCAGGCTGGTGAAGAAGAGTTGAAAGGATGTATAAGGAAGGACCAGAGACGCTCATTGAGATGGAAATATATATATATAGGGTGCGATTTGTAGGAGGGGATGGGGAGATTTCCCCCCCTCTGCTTTGTGCATTCCTGCCTCTGCTGAATTACTTTCATCCCGCAAAGCCGCTCTGACGTCCCGATCTGATCTCCGAAACAGTGAATCATTTTGCGACGCAATGGTTTAACTGATTCGGAGTTTCAAAAAGCTCCATTGTGTTCTTTGCTCGCTTTCTCTATGTAATTTATTCGTTGTTTGAATAACCGTGGAACTGAAATCATTACAATTAATAGGCCTAACGTACGCCTACAATGTTTTTTATTAAACTGCGATCACGTTAAATACAGTTTTTGTCGTATTAAAAACATTTCATAAAAATTTTCAAAAGCACCTCCCCCCCTGTTTTTTTTTTTTTTTTTTTTTCACAAATCGCAATCTCAACTGCTTTAATCTCTATTTAGATATGCTAGCATGGTAACAGGGTTGCAAAAATAGAATAGAATATAACTATTTGAAGTAGTTTGACCACCTGATATTGATGATTGAGATTTTCTGAAGGTTAAGGACCTATTTTCCTCATTTGTTCTTCTAAAAAACTGCAATTACTATATTTAGTAGCCATTTATCCACCCCAGATTTCTTCAATTATACGACATTGGCAAGAGAGTGTGAACTTGAGAACAAAATATTCTCCGCAAAACCAGAACGTTGTCCACTGTTCAGTCTCTGAGCATTGTACAGACTGAGTGACTACTCTCCTGATAAAAGAATGAATCTTACAGCCCTGAAGACTCAAACGCTGGCTGTGAGAAAAGAATAACAATGAGACAAATCTATGCAGCCTCTCAGGTATAAGGCTTACGTATTTAGACCGTCTCTTACCCTCACACAGGAAACTCATGCATGAGGGGCCGAAATAATGACCTTGTTTTGTACCGATCAAAAACAAGGCCGATGAGAAAGTAAAATCCTACGCATTTATATTCAGCTCTTGGAAGAGTCCTCTGCAGACAGGAGGTAGAATGACTTTTAACTTGCAGCACAGCATGGTATAGACAGAAGTTATTTTAATTACATGCTTGTCAATCATATCAGATTATTTATATAGTATTTTTCTATACTCCCTTTGAATGAATATATAATGCATTAGGTAAATGGCTGTTGTTTAATAAATACACTGCCTTAAAAAGCTTTAATTCTTTTGTCAGATTATAAATATCTCTATCCAGCCATCTATATTATCCATCCATATCCAGTCATTATATCCATCCATCTATATCATTCATCCACATCCATGCATCAATCCATATCCATCCATCCATACACCCATCTTTATTATCCATCTACATCGAAGCATCCGTCCATCGACAATTCATTTATTCTTGTTTAGTGTCATTAAGTGTGGTTCATGCTTATAATAAGAAAAAAATGAATTATTTATTTAAATATACCTAATTCAATATATATTACTCAATATATATAACTTGAAAACAAATCTAAATGGCCTACAGTTTTGCTTTCCAAGCATTTCTTTATTAACATTAGAGTATCTTTGCAGTGTAGATTTCTTGTCCTTTTCAATTCACATAATCTTTAAAATGATTTATTTTGGTGTTCAATCAAGGAAAGGTATAGCCATTTCATTAAACCCATTTCCAACATAAGACATCAAACCAGAAAGCAAAGTTGAAGTAAGCATCATAAAAATGCCTTTCCAGCCTCTCCTCTTTCTTTATTGCTCCTTACACTAATGAGCAGTGAAAGGTTCTGGCTGTAAAGGAGGAAGCTTGTCACATCGCAGCCGTCCCAGTCACAGATGTGACTCCAGATGCAGGCTTTTGTCTGAGCCCGCAGGTTGGTGTAAGCCATCATTTGTGAACGGCTCTGTGGCAACTGGGTCAGACAGGTCTCCGAAGGCCCCTGTCGGAAGAAAACTACCTCCCTCTCGCATTCAAATATTAATGCGTGAGGAGGGCAACCTCACACTGCCACACACACATAAATGCTAAAAGGATAATTAACCTGAAAGGAAAAAAAAAAATGACACGTGGAGCAACAGGGCGGCAGCATGCCGACCACCCCATCTCCCCTCCCTCTCGCCATTAGAAAGAGCAGCCAGACTCAGTCACGTTAAGCCTCCCATGGGGCATCAGCCTCAGCAAACAAACCCCACCGTTAGACTGATAATTAGCTCACTGGGGAAGTAGTGGAGTTTCTTTCTTTTTTTCTAAGGAGAAATAACTTCTGCAAAGATAGCGAGGCTTAAGTAACATTCAGATGGAAACTATCGCAGCGTTTGGGATTATAGATGAAAATTTTAATTATCCAGGGACCCCGAGGAGGCGATAAAGACAAAAACACACAGAATAAAACAATGCAAGCCTCCGGTTATTCGTGCTGCACATCTAAATACGCCGGTAATTGTGAGAATATGAGATGATGTCGTGATGATGAACAGGCAAATGATTCCATCACGGCTCTCGGCGAGAAAACCCAAAACAGACAGTGTGCCACAAACGCGGTTTGATCAACAGACTGACAAAGCTGTATTTTGTAATGAGAGCTGCTCGGACAGATTTATGTGCGGCTGTCTCATTACGGCTTTGTGATGCCTCTCTGTTTGGGTTCTTGCAGATAAAAGTGTGGCGCCCCCTTCAAAATGACCCCTCAAAACCTGTGCGACTAACTTTCATATGCAAACGATTTAATTACAGAGGGAGCTGGCACAGACGTGTCAAATCTCTCTCAAACGCCGGTCGACAATTTACATTTATCGACGAGACGCTTTCAAAACAAGAATTGCGCAGAATTCCAGATGAAAAGACGGGGCGCCGAAACGAGGGGGTGGACGGTGCGTTGGAAGCTCACAGGTAGGAAGTAGGAAGAGATATAAAATGCTATGATAATTGAGGTCCACTGAAAGACAGAAAAAGGCATCTGCAGTATAGAGATAAGGCTTGTGTTTTTATCTGCAACACTGAAAATTTTAGAAAATAAAATAGCCTGGGATGTTTTTAGCAGCTTTATTGTGTGTTTGCTCTCTGACTCACTCACTTCTTCACCAGATGTAATAGGGGTTTAGTATATTGAGCGGCTGAAGCGGTGATGTTTGGATATTTTTTAAGAATTAAATGGGTCTGAAAAAGGACTCTGATCTAATATAATCTTTACATAAGTATGTGTTCAAAAAGCCAATGTGCATTAGATAAAACATATGATGAACACCACTGTTCGGAACTTTGGGGTTGGGACAATTTTTACAATGAGTTTCATACAAGTATGTGACTGATGTTTGTCTTTAGGTGAACATTAAGGACATTTATACTAAAAGTTTTATTCTCTTGATTCTTTCAGTCCAGGCCAAAAAAGGAAATGATATGTTTAGTCCTGGTTCACTTAGCATTTACACTGTCACTTTCAACACTGAAGCTAAAGATACAAAACAAAAGACATAAGCAAACGGTAACAACCTAACTGGACAGCCTTTACAACTTAACCAAACATGCAAAACAATGCTGTGTTAAATGCATTCGTTGTACGTGTTTACATGAACAAGTTTTTTTTCCTCCATTTCTTTCACTGATGGAGTTTGGGTTCCTTGCCATTGTCCCCTTTTGCTTGCTTAGATGGGGACACTAGATATTTGGCAAATTTATTCTCATGACTGCACAGACAATGTAAGTTGAATACTGAACTGCACATGGTCAGATGATGACATCACTGTTTTCTCCAGAGATGCTTTATAGATAAATTGAGTTGAATTGTTTGTCATTTATTGACTATGCTCTTGTTTATCACCGTAAAGGTGCTTTGAAATCACCTGTTTTGTATAAAGCGCTATATAAATAAAGGTGACTTGACTACATATGGTGGTATTTTTCCCAGATATTAACTTACAAAGAGCTTATAAAACTGTACTGAACTGTAATGTGCAACAAAGATCCTATGATGAGAAGAACCAGGTACACTTCAGCATTCTGGCCTTTTTAGGAACGTGCCTTTTGACAATGTCCTATTTTGGGTTCGGTTAGATGTCCTTGGTCCATTTTGCATTAATTTACCAGTAAAACCGCACCAGAGTTCATTCGGAAGTGGCCTGAGATCCCCTGACAAGGCGTGGTGTACACCAAGGTTCACATGGTAGCGTTCACACTTTTTCAAATAAACCGCACTAAGGCCCAATCCCAATTCTTATACCCCTTCCCTTACCCCTACTCCTCCGCCTGCCCCTTCCCCCTTGAGGGGGGAACAGAGTGTCAAGGAGTAGGGGTGAAAATATTCCCCTAAGAATTGGAACACCACTACAATCCAGTCACACTTCATCATACGTCCTCTAGCTCCTATAATAAACACGCCTATACTGGTGTGCTGGTGTGCATTAGAGCCTTTAATTACCGTTCTATATTAATGTGCTGCTGACAGACACACACATCGGAGATCTCAGAGATCTGTACGCAGCTCACACATCCAGGAACAAAGAAACTTGTCAACGCTGCCCCACGACTTTTATTAATAACAGTTTAAATACTGAATCGCTATATTATATTTTCCAGCAACAAGAGGATAAAATCGCTGTTTTTGAAGTAAAGTCACTCATTGTAAAGAGCGAGATGTACCGACGTACATACACTTTCATCTCTCTTTCTCGATTTGGCAATATTTGATAAAAGTGTTCAGCAATTTCTAATTATTGGGGGGACTAGCCCCCCTCAAGGTCTATGGTGGTTATCGCCCTGATCAGACATGCAAATATGTTGTGGCACTATCGTGCGGTCTGTAATGATATGACATTAGAAAACTTTAGCGATGTTTTGCAAACATTTCTTTGAATAACATGACCGTAAATATGAACTCACGATTGAATGTAACATAAAATTTTATTAATGCCAATAACGCTTACATTTATGTGTCTTTTTGTTCGGTCGGACAGCCATGTTGCTGCTGTAGCCGGTTTGTGCTTAGAAAATTCATACCCCTTCGTTTGAAGTGTGGTCCTGAAAAATCTTCGTTTGAAGGGTTATCTGGCCCTTCCCCTACCCCTCCAACCAAAAGAGAATCGAGACACCCCTACCCCTTCATGTGAACGTGCGAAACGGAGGTGTAGGGGAAAGGGGAAGGGCCTAACAGAGCACACAGTAACCTCACCACAGCTTGTTTTAATCAAACCAAACCTGCCAAGTGTAAATGCCTTAAGAATTTGTTCATTGTTACATGCTTATAAAATGTTTGGTTAACTTCTGTTGGACTTACCATCACCTGGATCCACAATCTCAGCTGTGGCTATTGCTGGTGACTCCAAAACAGCCATCACTGGCTCAGTCAGGATAATCTGGAACGTCTCGGACTGCTCGTATTTTCCATCAGTGAGAAGCCTCACTCTCCATGTGGCTGTGGTCTGGCCGGGGTTAAACTGCACCTGCTTCTGCGATTTTCCCAGGAAATCCTTCTCCTTCTCGGCACTGCCATCCAAAGTACCAATCCCTTAAAACAGCACAATATAACAATTTTGACAAAGTTTCCTGACTTCATATGTCCAGCCTACAGATGTGTCACAACCCATGACCTTGATAACGATCTACTCAAAGAAGCTTATTATGAAATTTATGAGTAGGGATTAGCTAAATATGCATTTTCCAGATTTATAAAGATCGAGCACAACAGTGCAGGTGACTACGCACTAATCGACGCCATATAGAAAGAGATGCACTTTGTATAGAAGAAAAAAAGCCCCAGGGCTGTAGGTGTTGAATACTCAAGAGGCTAGGATGTAGCAACAAAATCAAGGAACATGTTGAACTAACGTGCAGCATGTAGACTCTACTTCCTCTCTACTGTAACACTGGTGCGAAGCTGTGATGGGATTCCCACACAGTGGGAAAACTTGCAATGAACCTGCTCGGAAGCATTTGATCTCTGATACATCAAGCAGAGACACTGTCAGGGATCCGTCTGCCAGAACCTCCCAAACAGATGTGAGAAATTAAATCACCTCAGTATTTCAGATCAATGCTGGATGATCGCTGAGCTTCAATCCATAACACTTAAGATACTACATGAAAGAAAAAGCAAAACTGTAGAAAAAGACTGCAGATAGGGATTTAATTATAAATATAGATTTTTATGTTGACCCACTAGAAATATTACAAGCATCAAAAATGTACATAAAATTACACATAATACAGACCATAGGTTTCAGATATCTCAAGCAGTCACAGGCTGTTTTCCTCCAGGTAGTAGTGTTACATTAAAAAAAAAAACATCTCCAAGATGTTTCAAGAGGCCTACCTGCAAAGCTACCTGAAAAACTATGCGCACCTAGGGCAAAAGCCGCTTTAAACGCAAAGGATGGGCACACCAAATTGTTGATTTAATTTAGTTAATAGAAGTTAATTGATGAAGAAAATCTATTACAATTAATGGCAAAATTAATGTTTGGAAATGTAATACACACACACAAACACACACGCATACACTATATTGCCAGAAGTATTGGGTCACCCCTTCTAATGAACATGTTTGACTACTTTAGTAATTCCCATGAGTACAAATCTTAATGTTTAAGCATATAATGATATTCTAGGGAATTGTGTGCTTCTAATTTTATAGCAACAGTTTGAACCGAACCCTTTTCTATTCTAACATGACAGTGTCTCTGTGTATAAGACACGGTTCAAAAAGACATGATTGATTCAGTCAGTGTGGAAGAGCTTGACTGGTCTGCAGAAAGCCA
This sequence comes from Barbus barbus, assembly GCF_936440315.1. NCBI lineage: Eukaryota > Metazoa > Chordata > Actinopteri > Cypriniformes > Cyprinidae > Barbus > Barbus barbus. Next base: position 11,002,435 of record NC_136725.1, read on the forward strand.
AGTCCTGATCCCAGCTGAACTCCTCTGGTGTGACTTTATATGCAGACCTTGAGCCAAAAACTCATCACTCATCTGTAACGAGGACACCTTAAAATAAAGTGTTACCCCTAACCCTAACCATATAGTAAGTACATGTAGTTAATTAATATTACTCACTACTTAAATGTATAATTACACTATAGCAATGACACCTTAAAATAAAAATGTAACCAATAAATGTATCTGTAATTTTTTTATAGTTTCTGAGAAAAAAATGTGTAATTCAATTACAGTTACTTATAAAAATGGTAACAATAACAAAGGGGATTACAGCTGAATATTTTCACACATACAGATATGATTTCTATCCCAAATTGCATTGACTATTAAATCATATATATATATTACATTTATATAGTGAGTCGCAGTAATATTAATTAACTACATGTACTTACTATTGTCAGACCTCTGTTGTGTGTGTCATGTGTTCCTGCCTCTTGTTTCCATATTTGGTTTGTTTCCTGTCCTTGTTTAATGTGATCATTAGTTAATTCTGTTCCAGCTGTGTTTGTGTAATTAACCTGTGTATTTAAGTTCCTGCCTGTTCAGTTTCGTGTCGTCTGGTATACTCGTTACTCCCCGGTGTTCCAGTCTGTGTCTACCTTGCCTTGTATTGCTCTGCCTTGTTTGGAATCATTAAAGAGTTTATTTTGAGTTTACTCCTCGTCTCCTTGTTCCTCGTTCATCCTTGCTGTGTGCACCGTGACAACTATATGATTAGGATTAGGGATAACACTAAGGTGGCACTAAGGTGTCCTTGTTACAGTTAATTATACATTTAAATTCTGAGTAAAATTAATTAACTACATGTACTTACTATATTGGTTAGAGTTAGGGTTTGGCTTAGGGTTACTTGAATTGTAATCATGCATACTTAAAACACCTTAAAATAAAGTGTGACCAATTCATTTTGCAATTAGATTACGTAACACTGTTACATGTAACTAGTTATTCCCCAACAATGCACTTAAGGGGCCGTATTTCAAACCATCTTTAGTCTGTGAGACGTTCCCTCATGTGGCCATTAAAGGTTATTTAGCTGTAGCTTTCAGCAGAATATAACTTCAGATAGAACAAAACCCTTCACAGATTCCATCCAACCATGTACATGGAAAAAAAAAAATCATCCAAGAAAGCACAGTGCTCGGAAAGACAGAAATTGGTTGAAAGATATAGGACGCCAGCCAGAGTGAGTGAGACAAGAGGAAAAGGAGAGAAAAGGGCCGAGGCAGGCGGGTGTGAAAAAGTAGAAAGCTATATGATGGGTGGGGGTAGATATGTTTGGCAGAGAGAGCTCCAGGCTCCAAAGAGCACAGATGAAGCCTGATCTCAAACACTCTTCACTGGTTGTGAGCATCACTATCACACTTTTGCTGTTACCGGGATGGCTCATCCAAAAATGAAATTCGGACATAATCTTCTCTCACTGATGTTGTTTGAAACCCATGGGTGTTTTGTTTCTTCTGTTACAGTGATTTGATGCAATCATTTTTGCTTGCCACTTCAAATGAATAGTGACAATTTATCAGATCATATACTGTACTTACGTTTTTGAAAGAAGTCTCTTCTGCTCACCAAGGCTGCATTTTTTTTTTATCAAAATACTGTAAAAACAGTAATATTGTGATATATTATTACAAATTTGCAATTTATTCCTGTGTTGGCAAAGTTTAATTTTCAACAGCCATTAGTCTTCAGTGTCACATGATTATGCAGAAATCATTCTAATATGCTGATTTGCTGGTCAAGAAACATTTCTTATTATTATCAGTGTTAAAAACAGTTGTGTAGCATTTGTGTGGAAATAGACAGTATAAAACATCATTTATTTCAAATAGAAAACCTCTGTTAAAAAAACACTTTTTAAAAAATATCTTCTTGATCACAAACTATTGAAATAGTGTATTATTAAATATTTGAGTACAAACAGTTCTATATGGAAGCCCACTTTCATATCACATCAAAAAAATAAAAAAATAATTGACTTCTGTAGTTCCAGGTTTTAATATTTAAATTACCCAAATTTCAGCTAAAATTAAGCCTATGGGGCCATTCGGAACAGTTAATGGTTTTGCAATTAAAATCTCAAACGCATGTCAGTGGAATAAAAGAAAAAAACAGGTCTAGAGATGCATGTTTTTTTTTTTTTTTGGTCTGGGGGGTTTGGAAACCAGTTTCTGTCACTGAATAACAATAAAAAAAAATTTAGAAAAAAAAAAAAAAAAAAAGATAATTTCAACTTTTTGCAGAGGGAAGAGTAACAGAGTACAGAGTAACAGAGGGAAAAATGAGTGGAATGATTAAGGTCAGAAAGGAGAGGTCTTGATCACCCTACCGCCCCCTAGAGACAGGGAGATTCATTCGTTTTTATTAACCTGCACTCTAGAACCTCATTATTTACACCGTATATCCTGCTTTTCATTCTGCCCTCCTTCCTTTTCATCTCTCTTGTTGCCTTCTGCTCTCCACTTAACCTCAATAACCTCAACATCCCTTCAAGCCAACACAAACACCACAAATCCGAAGCAGCGTGAACAAAGCCCCTTAGTTTCAAGAATACTGACCACATATGGGGCTGAGCTGAGCTCGGTGCAGGGCAAGATAAGCAGGTGTACGCTCAAAAAAAAGTGTTCAGACTGTTCTACGGATGTCAGAGAGAGAGCAAGGGCTTTCATCTCAGTCACAAAGAAGCCAAAACCACTTAGAAAAACATCTCTAACGGCTTCCCATTGATAAGCTTAAGTAATAACAGCTCTCACTGTGAACACAGGCGCTACTGAATGCTAATGACTCCCTGTTAACGCCTGTACTGGTGACTTCTCGACAAGTTAAATCAATTCTGGATAATTTGTTTTTCAGCAAAGAAATAGGTGACGGTGAATGGAAAATGTATGAAATAAAGTATTATGCTGGCAGAAAATCAAAAAAATAATGATCCAGTGATCTGATACTCACCAACAAAAGACGTTTCACCGAGAAAACCTCTACGTCGGAGGATCACCTCGAGAACTTTGTCTTGCTCATCCACCACATAGTTCAGTTTCTCCAGAGAAATCCAAGCCCAGTTCAGACAAAACTGCTGGTTCTTCAGTTTGTTCCCTCCTGAAAACAACAATTAAAATTTATAGACTCTTATCAGCATTTGAAAGCATAAATAGAGCACTGCAGTAACAATATATTTTTTTAGGTCAACCCAGAAGTCCGCATTACCCTGCTTCCTTTGACAAAAACCCAACAGGACTTTCCATTGGCTTTTGGGTTACTGCAGAAAATAAGTTCTGTGACCAACAAACGTTTATGATTTTTACGAGTTTTTTACATCATGATAATCTTCACAAATGAACACAACTTTCATGAATTTTGAAGCCTCAATACAATCCTCAGAAGTAAAAGCTGCCAGCTCTTTCGCTCTTTATCTAAATGTAACAAATTGGAAAGTTTGAGTTAGAATACTTTGCAAGAGCACAAGTATAAACGCAATGAGGCTGTAAAAGTGGACTATAGTGAGTAAATTAGCTTTTCTGTTTGGTGTGATGACTTTTAACGTCCCAGACAAACTCTGTAGTCCCATTTAGCCACTAGTTAACCTAAAAAAAGAGGTATTACTATTTTATGCCATTGAATAAAACATGAAAATATCTTGAGCTTGTGTTAACCACAGACCTCATAGGTTACAGGATTCATTCCTGCAGCACTCCATAAAATATTTGTTTAAATATTACGGAGTGGAGATGTGCAAAACATTAAGTCATTACAATTCTGCAGAGCTTTTCTGTGGAGTTCTGCATACACATGTTCCTGCAAACACATTATGAAAACGATCCTCATATAATTGACTCAGAAGGGATTAATTAGTGATCATTTACATCATAACATAATGTACACACTACCAGTTGTTTACTTAAGGGGTTTATGGTAAATAACTCTCTCATAATGCTACATTTTACATGTAATTTCCCCATTTGGGAAAACCCACCTCAGGTTTTATAGCACAATTAACTAGTTTATGCTACAAGGATCCAGCTTTTTTTTTTAACATAAAATCACTTAGTGTGTATAGAACAGACATAATGAAATATGTATACCTTGTGCATGCTGACTTCACACTTCACATGCTTGGCTTCACAATTCCTGGTGTATCTCACACTGAAATGGTATCATCCAGATGTTCCTAAATCACCATTATCATTTTACACCAAGATACTGAATGATTACCATGGTAATGATGATTGCCCCAACCAAAGCGAGCTTATAGAGATGCTTTCAAAGGCAGTCTACACCTCTAATAGAGTAAACAATGAAAGAATATCCAAAAGAGCATGGACTTCATGCATTACGAAGCCGATGATTAAATCTCTAGCAAAAGTCTGCGTGAATGCATCATTCCATGCTCACATACCTATATACCAACTGCATCTCTAATCTATATTCACGCCATGTATCACAGTCTGCATGCGTATTGATAACCCACTTCACGTGCATACAAAACATCAGAGACTAATTCCCAGTTTCTCAACAAGCCAGACCATGTATATTCATGACTTTTCTATACTTGTTTCACTTGATTTCCTCAAGCTAACCCCGGGCTCCTAATATCTCACTTTCTAACCTTGCCTGAGAGATGTCAAGACTGTTGCCAAAATTGACATGTTGCCAATGTCATTGTATTTCTAACTTGATATTAGCCTGGTTGCTAGGTGATAACCATTCGGTAGACAATACGCAGCATATACAAATTCAGAATGAAGGCAAATAAATCATTTCACACGTTGAAGTAATTATATTTGACATTTCATGAAGATTAGCAGCATAAGCCACATGGTTCATTGAATTATCATAGTGGTCCAAATAATTAGTCGTCCATCAGGACTTATGGACTCATATTTCGACTCCATTTATAGATGTGGATTGCAGATAAGAAATATGAAGTAAATAGAATTATAATTTAAAAATAAATATAAATGTATATAAATCAAAAAGGCAACAACCACATCTATATGCAAAAAGAAAGATACTAATAATCACATATTAACAGTGGACAATATTTGATTTGATTTATGGTTTTGTGTTTTATTATACCTCTGTCAGTGGATATAAGCAAGCTAAAACCATTTCTCCAATCATTTCTGCAGTCAATGGCGGAGTATTAATGCAGCGCATTATCCAAGCAGCAATGACACTTTTTCTTTCATCGTGTCAGGTTCTATCAATTTGAGAAAGAAGTGAAATGTGGTTTAAATGTGGCCAAAATCCATTTGCGAGTAAAGAAAAAGCTCTCAGTTCAAGGACTCCACTATTCTCTGTGTTCAGGCAGGTCAATGAGCCGAACAAACAAAACACCATCAATTACCCCAAAGACAAACAAAATCAAATGGAGTTTTACATTTTCTAAAGAACATGAGTGGTGTTTGCCCATGAAAAACATGCCACAGTGTCAAAATAAACTATTTTGTATTTAGCTAAAATGGATGTTAATAACATGTAAATGAAGTAAAAAACTGATAAAACAAACAAAAAAAAATATTAAGGTGTCACATCCTTGTCTCTAGCATAAATTAGTGTACTATTTGGGGGTTTTGAGAAACGTTAACCAAGTATGCGAAATAGTATTATTGATTCTCGCCTAAAAAGGCCACTGAAAATGAAATAAAGGATCCAAATAAATGAGAAGAAAAGAGAAACAAGCTATTTAGTCATATTGGATAGCATCACACTTGAATTTTAAATTCAGTTGTATTTGTTCTGTTGTCAGACTGAACAATAACATGGTCTCATTAGCTCTGCCTCCGAAAAAACGTACTGACAGTTGCTTTGAAGCCCAGTGGATTTGTCCAAACCCTCATCCTGACAGTCTCCATGAAGCTTCTCACACAAAAAGCCCCTGATGACTTTATTAAACAGTAGCGTTTCAGAGCCTGATAGTTCAGACAGAGTTTCCTAGAAAGACATGACAACACAAAAGCTGACAGAATAACTCATTAAAAGCTAATCAGTGTCTGGTGCACGAGAAGCTTTACCCTATCCAGAAATTTTGAAGAACTTCTTAACAGCATCTATAAATAGAGCTCACAAATAATTCATCAGATAAGCTCTCAATCCTCCTGAGTGACTGGATAAAGTCAAATGGAGATGACCCCTGAGGGTACTTACAAAGCACTATAGTGAATCATGAGGGTCTTCTACTATCAGGGCTGGAAAATAAATCTGAATACGAGAATGAATGAGAAGGGTAGAGTATTATGTGCCATAAAGCCCAATTCCTTCTTTTTATTAATTCTATGCCAACAGCATCAACATCAACAAACCCTCAGGAGCACCACACTCCCAAAACTTAGTTAAACACAAGGCATAAGTGCAACTTTGAGACCTGTTTATCAAAACTATTATGCATGATGCACATGCTCATGTTTCTATATTGATTTCCTAGATGGATTACATGCACACCTATGCATATGTATGATAACAGTTGTGTCAGTTTATGCCTCCCCAAACAGTAGGTTTCCCTGAAAATGCACAAATGGGGTCAGGTGCTTCTCAAAGAGCAGAAAATTAAGAAGAAAGGACATCACAACATAACTATCATATAAATTAATTACCAACACATGCACGTGCTGAGCGAAGAACAGCAGCTTGTTGTTCATTACATGGTTCCTCCAGCCTCTCCTCGTCTAGCTCAATGGGTTCTTGACTACAGCCACAAAGTTTTGGCTGACTGTGTGCTTTACTGTTTTCTGGTTGGATTGAAAACGCTGAGCTAGTCTAGCAGAACTTGGAAACATTCAACAAGGACATATAGTCATGCAATAAAGACAGTTCATAGCATCCAGGCTGCTCAGATTTAAACAAGAGGTTCACAACCTCACAAAACACAGGAAGTTATCTTCAATGAAGGTCACGACTTGCCTGGATGCCCTCAATTACTTTCTTCTGTGCCTCTGTCTTCACCAATGACCTGCATAACCTTATTTAAAATAACTTTGTTGCAAGAACAGCAGATCCTTGAACTGTCAGCAGACTGATTGAAGATAGCAGTCACAAACCTCTTATTGGTCCATCCCCTGTCCACTCGATCAGTGGCACTTTGAAATGTTTAACCAGGAATACCTGCAGGTGTGGTCTTGTCACTGAAACAGTCAGCCATGCAGGTCTAAGGTTAATCCAGAAATCCACATCTGAACTGACCCTAAATACCTGCGCTACCCTCTGAACCAAACAAAACATCCCAACTTTGGTTTAGTCAGAAGAAACTAAGCTTTCAGGGGAAATTCAATGCTAGCTCTTGCTAATCCACATGTGAATACACAATCTTATGTCTAGCCAACAATGAGAAACAGAGCTACAAAAATGGTCTATTGCAATGTTATTTCTGGGAGAAGAAAATAAACAGCACAACCACATGTTTATCTACAACCACGCTAAGATTAGCATTGTTCCTACAGCGCCCTGGATCCTGTTCAACAAATCCCCTGTAAAAAAACCTTCACAATACAAGGTATACACTGGGGAAAACAGAGCCAGCAATGAGATTTCTTTTAACCCAGACACAACAGAGCTTTAGGAACAACCTAAAAGGTGGTGAACACTCTGCAAAATTGCTTTCCAGGAAACATAAATGGTTTAAAATGGCATAAAATTGGCACCATTTTGGTTCCCAACCTGATGTCGATGGTCAGGTCTGTTGAAAATAAACCAATATTTCTTTTTAACAGTACATAGAAAAAAATATTTAAGTATTTTTAAGTACATTTTTGCTTTAGAGTGAACACTGGTTCACACCGACAAATGTTTAAAAAAAAATCCCTAAGTCCCACAGCAGAGCTATGATGCATCACGAAAAGCTTCCCTCTGATCTTTGTTGCCTATGTCTCCCTGCAGTCGTTCCTGTCATATTTCTATAGCTGCCTCTGAGACATGATTGCAGTGAGAGGTTTCAAAATAAGTGCTACCCGTTATGACCTTTTGCAAAGGAAGGGTAACTGATAAATCTGTCCTCTTTTGCCCGTTAAATTTGGGAGCTGCAAGTTGCAAAATAGTTCAAATGGAGAACTGCATTTATTAGTGTCAGTCAAAGGTTGTTTATGTGACTAAAAAAAGAGTTTCGATACAAGGTCTGTTCTCAAACCTAGTGAGCTGCCTCACTGACTACATACAATAGGCAACTGCCTTCTAAGGCAGAATCCTAGCTGTTCTTGAACATTGTAAATATGTTGTGTACAAAATCAAATGCAGTACATCTGTAATGGTGTCTAAAAGCACTTCAGGCATACTCAGTGTCTGAATTTGTTCACTTGTTTTAATTTACCCCTTTAAGTGCACTAACTGCTAATTGTTAGTGGGGTAGGGAATAGTGGATGAGGGTACAGGGTGCACTTAGGTATTAAAATACATAGCACAATCAAATATTATGTTTATTAATGTGTTTTGGTATCGAATGAAATGAAAATAAATGTATTAATTGCCTTGTTCACCTTTAATTTTTTTTCATGGAGCTTGTTGCAGTGCATTATACCTTTTCCACAAGGGATACATGCTAAAAAAAGGTTTTGTAAGGTATGTTAATACTGTAGTGACGACAGTTTGTCATGACAAAACAACTGGATATCATTTAGTTTCAATGAAAGCAGGTGATTTGTTTGTGTGCATCTCTCTGATCTCCATCAACTGAATCATTGTCTGTGTGAATCAGGCTTTAGGAGGCAGAATGATGAAGTTGCCTACATTTTGGAACAGCTTTAGCATCAGCAGTCCACCTATGATGCCTTACAATGTTGTCTCCAGAGGCAGCTTGCTAGGTTTTGGAACAGAGCAAAAGAGTCAGAGGCAAAGATAAACAAAAATTAGATGATCTAGGCCAAACTCTGATGGACAGTTTACAGACTAAAACAAAGCTAGTATGCAGCCTTAGCCGTACAACAAAAATGTTGCTAATTTATAAATTCTGAAAAAATACACAGAAATATCTTCAGAAGGTCACAATCTTGTTTGAACTCAAATAGTCCTTTAAGCTGCATGTGGAAAATATAATAATAGTTTTTTGCATTGAAAAACAGCCTCATCATCATTATAGGGGATGCAGGGAAAGAACATTTTGGAAAACAAAGCGATTATTTAAACCCCTCTGGAATACTACTTGTACTAAATACGTAAGTCACAGTCTAACAGAGTGCATTAAATAAATGCAGCTGTTTAACACAAATTGGCTGTAAAATTGAGTTTATGATGTTAGCTGAGGTTGTCAGGCTCTTTGGACAAGCACAAACTAAGATAGTCTAATTAGCTCAGCTTCTTCAGGCATAATGCGGCAAAATGGTTGTAATCATTGAATTTCATGCTGAAGCTGTACATTACTGCACAAATGTGGGAAAAAGGGGTCCTAGGAGAAAGCCTTGAGGCACCTCATGATAAAAACAGCTCAGCTGAGCCCTTTGGTGTTTGCACACTACATCTGTAAAATGAGATGAGAAAGATACAGATAGTCCCTTACTGCTTGAAGTCTTTCCAATAAAATAAATGCATCCATAACCAATGGAGTGAAACTATCCACAGGAATGCAAAAAAACAAAATCAGTAATGACCCACTGGGCTCAGGGGTCAGACACCAACACAGCTGCATACCAATGAGTTCCTATTCCTCAGTCTTTCCTGCCTGAATTGAGAGATGACTGACAGAGGGACAAACACTCCCAAAGGGGAGGGAGGAAGAGGGGAAAAAAAGTGAAGGGAACAAATAGAAACATAAACCAAAAACAATTCTAAAAACTAGTCCTGTCAACAATGTGTTAATTTTGTAAAAAAAAGTAAAATAAATTTTTTTTAAGTAAATAAATGCTTATTTAAAATGCATAAAATGTAATAATAATAATAAAGACAAAATTAATTAGGGTCATTCCGTATCAACCCCATATCTTTACAACTGAATGATACAGGATTTTGAAAATGAAGATTCTATTAGGATAGGATGTGTATAAGTATTACTGTATTGTATGTGTTTGTTGTCTTGTTTTTATGTTTACCTGTGATTATGATTACCTGCCAAGGGACCACGGATGGAAACTAGCCATTGGCTAAATTCGGTACAATGCATGAAATGGAAACATTTATGTTAAAATTGTACATGGTCCCTTTTCAAATAAATTTTAATTTAAAAAAAGAAAGGAAAGTTTATTAAGAACTATAATATAAAATCATATTGTGATATCTTTACCATTTCTTGAGTTATAGGCACGCAAACTTTGGAAAGACAATATTTATGACACTCGGGTATGTTCAATGAAGTTGTTTTGACAGAAGGAAACCAGATACATTTCTAATGTCGGCATTATTTGCTCTTCAGACGTTCCTCTTTAAAAGAAAAGAAGAATTATATTTTTGCAAAGTGACCCCTTATTTGTATTTTGACCACTGGAAATGTGTACAATTTAATGATTTACTCCTGGCTATACTGAAATCCCAATATCTCAGGAACTGAACAATATAGGGCCTTAAAAATTAAGATTCAAAAAGGAAAGTTTAAGACTCAATATCTAAAAGGGCATTAAGATATACTTAATACTTCTTGAGTTACAGGCATCCCCATTTTTGAATGGTCACCACCATTGGCACATAATGCAACAAAGATTGCTAAAGTCAATAGATTTTATTAACAGACCTACCAATCTCTGTGTAAAAATAACATTATGATGCTGCATGATGAATATTCAGTAAATATTCATCCACGACATTTAATCTTTTGGCTTTCATCACTATACATGTTTATCTTTCTTCAGAAAAATATATTAGCGATATCAAAAATTTGAGCTGAGGACCAATGTCCCATTAGCATATTGTGCACTTAATTAAATTAAAATGGTTTAAAAAAAAAAAACACACAAAATGCAGCCACTGCACAATCCTGCCTCTTTGACTTGAAGGTGCTTAAGCAGATTGTAATGGTCATCTTGTTTCAAGCCACAACAGATTATTTCATGACAAAGCTGGTGATTTTAAGCATGGGAGAGACATAAAGCCCCAATACAGCAGTTGAACCAGCTGTTTTCCTATAGAGCTTGTATTTTCCCAACTCTTTCCAATGCTAGAGACCCTCTAATACTCAAAGTAATTGTAAGCCTGACAAGGGGTGTGTCTTATACTCATGGCTACAGGCTCTAATTATGTGTCATTTTGCCTCTAGCTTTATATACCAAACAGACCTTTGTCTTGCATGTATGCAGACCCTTCAGTCCACAATGTCCATTTCTGAGACAATCCACATCTACAGTATGCTCTGTAGTGTGCATATCACACATATTTGGCTTTCCAAACAAAACACAAATCATCACTAAACGCAACAAGGTCTTTACCCGCAAGCTTTTACTTGGATCATCACGTTCAACCTAATTTATACATGATTATCTATGCTTCACCAGATTTAATCCTGCCTTGTTGAAATATGTTCTTAGGGTCATTGTAACCCACACTAACTCAATTTTACGTTTTCTTTGATGTACTAAAAACTCATTTAAATGTTTTTTTTTTTGCAGTCAAAGGTAGCACAGCATGTAATAAGCTGCACACACAGACAGTTCACCTACCATGGAAAGAAAAGGCCTAATTAAATGCTACATATCTAAATATATCCCTCTCTGGTCTAAGGGTTCACAATTAATCATCCAAGGCTATTTCATATGCAATAACACCTAAAATCAGAGGACATTATATCAATAATGAATTCAAATGATTTGTGCTGATTCCTCATGTTATATGGCTAAATGTGTTAATGAATAACTCTAAACGCACAATCAAACCATTAAAAAGCCTGAAAAATGTCAATGCCATTTTTCTTACCATTGTCCTCCACGGTGAAACTAAAGATGTCACTGGTGGCGTTAATCTTATCCTTCAGGATATAGCAGATCTTAAGATCATCTATGTCAGCTGAGGACACACAAACACAAAACTGTAACATTAAACTGCACAATGCAATTTATTATTCATTCAGAAGAAAATACATCTCAAAACAATTTATGAAATTCTTTGTTTTTATGATGATCTACAAACCCTAGAGTTTAACCCTTAAAATAAAATAGTTCTATAAGCTGATCAACTTAAAAAATATCTGCATTATAATTCAAAGAGCATGCTTGGTTTTGCAAAAAAAAAGCATGTTGATAAAAGGATTTTTAGGTTTTAATAAATCCAGGTGAGAATTTTCACAAAAGCAGCAGGGAGTGAGTCACAAAACAATCAGCAAAACAGGTGACAAGCTGTTACATAATGACAGGTGAGAACAAGAATTTTAAACAAAGACCCAGACTTCCCTACATCTGGTCTGTCCCATCTCCCAAATTAGACCCCTTAACCACTTCTGCATTGATACACTGCAGTTAGGTTACGGTGTACCATGATCAACCTGGGTCTCTCTTCCCCTTGCTCTGACCCACTTCTTTAAATTATTGATATCAGTGGAAGAAGCCTCATAAAAATGTAAACCTGTGATTCTTTATGCATGGATGAAACCATGCATTTTCATATTGAAAATAAAATGTCTTCTTTCATCGCCAGCACACACACTCTCATCATACAATATTTAGCAAATGCCAAAGAGCAAGCGGTAGCAGAATATGGGGAAAGGGCAAAGTAAATAAAGAGAAGTGATTGTCCCTTCTGCTTCAGTGCTCATACTGATGAGGTCAAGTCAGGTTTGCTAGGTCTCTCCCTCTCTCTCCCTCTCACACTTCTGCCTCTTCCAATGTCTGAGACAAATTTCAGACTAAGTTAGCCTGACATGGATTTCACATCTTCTCACTATGGCTCTCATGTTTGAAGGAGTGCATTTATGCTTTCGAAGCCATGAAGCTGTGCTGATTAATACACCTCGTTTCTGAACAAAATTCTTATTCTGACTGATGGGTAGGGATGTGCAAAGGGATATTTTTAAAATTCAGAAAAGCCAGGCTAGTTTATTTTAAAGTATTTTTTATTTTTTTTTGTAATCTGCATAGAGTTAGTTTGTTTGTTTAGGAGGCCATTAAACTAAGCAACTGATCACCCTGATCGTTCAGCAAACTAACAGAAAAAGAGTTTCTTAAAATTATATACTATGAATCTATTTATATTAGATTAATAGTTTGAAGAATATGACTAATTTAAATGTCATATGAAACATGAAAGAGGACAAATAAAAAATGATTGTGCTCTATCAGTGCAGTCACAAGTTAAACTTGTTAAGTTAGTATATACAATTGAAAATATATAGCGATAGAGACTCATTTTTAAAATGGTGTTATCTATTGATACTACAGCTCATTTATATTACATATGATCTGTATGTATGTATGTATATATATATATATATATATGCACATTTAAAATACATGATTTATAATAACTGTTAAACTAAAATTGATTATGTGTAATGGATTAACAATAATATAGATCATATAATAATTATATAAATAATATAAAACAACTCCAAGTAATTATCATTAAAGCCAGACATTTTTTATTATTATTTGTTATTTATTTAGTACTAGTGACCTTTAATTTGGAGCAAGAGAAACTGGGAGAGTGACTTTTTGTGCTAGACATGTGTCATTTTGCTCACATCTGATTGGTCCAATTTCAGTTTGAGTTCTCTAACAGTGTAAGTTACTATGGCAATGAACACAGCTAAAAGTCAAGCCTCTTTCATGGTACTTAACCCAGGATTGGTGCAAACTAAACTGAAACTTACTTGGTACAGGCCCCTGTTTACAGATTTGCAAACTTCAAGATCGTTAATTTAAATTTAAGTTATATAGTTTAGCTATATACAATTATAATTTTATATATAAAATTTGTAATATATAATGCATTATTTCTCTTTTTTTAAAAACTAAACTTCTTTAAGATATTGCAAGGAGTGTGTAAACTTATAAACAAATTACAAAACAAAGAGTCCTGACATTGAGTATTTAAATAGCCAATTAAAGTTTGAGAGTGTAATAGACGGGGCTACCTGTCTAAAAACCACAATGCCTGCGAGTCTGTTTGTTATGGCTAGCAGCGGACAAATTATACCCTTCACCTCAAACTCTTTTTAAAATGTGGTTTGCCTGTAACTAGTAACTCCTTTCTCACTACAGGGAAGTTAGAAGACAAAAGTATGAGAACTTGATAATTGAAAGGAGATGTGTGAACGCTCTAGTTGTCTCATCAAGAATTTAAGCCGAAGGCTAAAAGACAGACACATCTTACAGCTTGCGCTCTTGGCAAAGGGCAAAGTGCCTGTTTTGTGATAGAACCTACATTATTTCAAGCATTAATAAGACCAGAGAACCTGTCCTGAATATGATGGGTACATAGCATTTCTTACAGAGAAAATTCTTACATGCGTATCTTCAAATGATGGTTCTACAGAGCATTACACTGCACAATTCTAGCACAGCAAATGTAAAAAAGTAATAAGATTTCACAGGAACCAATCACAGCTGATAAGAACATTTCTAATGGTACATTACCTTGTGTGAAGATGTCGATTGAATCATTCCCTCTGTCCAGGCTGATCAGGTAGCCATACTCTGGCTGTGTGGTGATGTGAAAAACCAAATCCTCAGGGCTGCTGTCTCTGTCCACTGCCTTCAGGACTTTGCTTGTGATCTGATAACCTAAGTGACCCGCAGACAAGACCTTTAAAGTCGGTGCACCTTTGTTAACCACGATCTGTGGCACACCGTTGTCCACTGACACAATGGAAATCTTCATGGTCTGAGGTCTTTGGATCTCAAAAATTGTATCAGGGAAGACAAAAAAATCTGAATGGGTGCCATCAGTGACTGTAAAAGAAAAGCTGTCCTTGTCCGACTCTGTGCCATCATGCTTGTAGCTGATCATATTCTCATTCAGGTCCTGCTTTGTGAACGAAGTCACCTGTCGACTGTTGTTGAAGAGCAGTTTGCCATGAATGGGCAGCTGGGTGACTGTAAACTTGAGAAGGCGCTCAGCTGTGTCTTGGTCCTCAACGGTCAACTCAAAGGGCGTAATGAGTTTGGTCTGTCCCTCGGTCACTAGAAGGTCATGAATGGTCAGTACCGGCTTTTTATTGTCAACATCAACAATTGAAACCCGGAACGTGCGGAACACAGAGTTGTAGCCATCGGTCACCTCAAACTCAAAGCTGTCCATCTTGACTTCATCATCGGCAGTATGAATGTAGTAGATCTTGCTCCCGGCCAGCTGTAATTGGGTAAAGGACACAATAGGCATGCCTGGTGAATCTGTGCTTTCCAAATGCCCTCTCACTGGGGCTCTTGTGATGGTGAAGACTAAGTTCTCATCAGGGCTGTTGAGATCGCTAGTGCTGAGGAGGTTCGTTGTGAGTGTCACTTTACCACCTTCTTTAAGAGACACCCCTTTGCTGATGACATCAGGAAACACCATGTCAATGCTGCCCACAGTAATATAGAAGTATCTGTCAATTAGAGGATTGATGCCATCTGTTACATCAAACTTTATAAGGTCTCGAATGCCTTCCTGTCCATTGTGAGTGTACAAAATGAGACTCTTGTTCACCTCATTTTGCGTAAAGTTCATGCCAACTGTTATGTTGTCTAGAGACCCAGCAGATCTTTCCCCCACATATCCTGCTGATTTTCTCTGAAGGAAGCCCTGAGCCGGGCCGTAGCGAATGATGAAAGTAAGAGACTCGTCATCTGAGTCCAGATCAGTAGCTGTTAGTACTTTACTATTTATTTCTTTTGTCTCACCAATCTCGATTTCGAGCCCATCGTTAATGGCAAGCCTTGGCGTTTCATCATCCACAGGAATAATCATGATCATGATGGTGGCCTTAGCTGAATATTTCCCATCTGTAAGAAGAATGTCAAACTTGTCTTCAGTGGTTTCAGAATCATCATGTTCATAAATTATGCTAGAGGCTTCCTTGATTTGTTCCACAGTGAAATTTGTGATTGGAACAGAGCCACTAGCAAGCTGATTGAGAATGAAGCCATGATTTGGGGGTTTGGTGATGATAAACATCATCTCTTCTGCAGGAACATCAGCATCGACTCCATTCAAGAGTGGCGTGTCAATGATTACATTCATGCCCTCCATTACAACAAACCCTCGCATAAAGATCTCCGGTTTTTCATCATTAGTGGGAATAATTATAACCGGAAAGAACTGTCTCTCTGAGAAATTCACACCATCTGAACATCTAAACGTGAACCTGTCTTCCACTGGCTCAACTCCTTTATGTATGCTTTGGACATAGTGGATATGACCTTCATTCACATCTCTGATGGAAAAAGCACTTACTGCCATTCCCAACCTTGACTTTTCAGAGCCTGGTGCTGGAGAGATGTTCTCCACGTATCCTGATGTGGGCTGCACAATGATAGTGCACAGGATGTCCTCAGTTGGTGTGTCTGCATCCTCCACCCCAATATGATGCCTACCAATTGTGTTTTTATCCCCCTCAAAGACGGTAAAGGTAGGGTCAACTGTGACCACTGGAGTCTGGTTATCTACAGGCAGAATGGTGACGTGAAAACGGACTCCATTTACTTGGTTACCCCCTACAGTCCACTCATCAGACATGTCAGAGAGGGTCAGGTTGAAAAAGTCTTCTATCGAAGTGAGACCAATCTCACCACTGGTGTGAGCATACACAACCAGGCCACTGATGATATTGGCTTGGGTGAATCTGCTTGAGGAAACTCCACTCACCAGAATTTCTCCAAACTTAGGGGCTTCTTCCACAATGAACGTCAACCTCAGATCATCAGTGTCCTCATCTTTTCCCTGGATAACACTGGTGGTAATTTCTGTGGCACCATTTTCCAGCACATCCAAGCGAGAGCCAAAGGTGCCCTTTGTGAGTCTGAGAGTTGGTGTCTCATCATCAATAAGCTTTACCGCTACCTTCACAGTGATTGTTACAACATGAACACCATCACTAATATCTAATTTAAAAGAGTCACTTGTGGTTTCATCCCCATTGTGGATATATAACACTTTGCCATCAGAGATATCCATCAAATTAAAACTACTTCCTTTTTTTAAGTCAGTAAACGCATGCTGAACATGGCCGTGCTGTGGAGTTTGACTTAGCGTGAATGAAATGTGCTTACTGTCAGTATCAAGGTCATTTGAGTCAAGTTCAGCACTCGTGATGACATGCACCCCTTTCTCAAGGACTGTGAATCCAGTGTTCGTTATCTGTGGGGGTTTGTTGTTCACAGGCTGCAGGAAAATTGTAAAAACTCCATTAGCACTGTTTCCAGCAGTGTCCTCTACTGTGAAATGGAACTGCACCACATGAGGTGTGATGCCAAGCTCAAGGTCTGGTGGGCTGTAGGAAATCTTATGATGGTTAATTTGCGCTTGGGTAAATTCTGTTACGTCAGTATCGGGGCTGTCAGTCAAAACAATAGACCCAAATTTAATGGGATTATTCTCATCTGTGTCAGTTGGCGGTTGAGTTATTGTATACTTCAGGTCACGGTCTTCAGAGTCCAAGTCAGTGTAACGAAGAACATTCTTGTTGAAATGAGTCAGCTTGTACTCATGTACTGTCATCTGCAAAGTAGTGCCTGGGAACAGCACGGGTGGAATATCATCAATAGGTAAAATTTTAATAACGAATGAATTCTCACCAGATTGGTTGGGAGGATCGGCATCATCTTGTACTCTAAAAACAAACTGATCAATAATCGTCTCTGTGACGTGAGGACCTATGTGCCTATAGAAGAGCTTTTCATCTGTAATATCTTTCTGAAGCCACTGTGTCACTACTTTCTCATACACACCATCTTCTGCATTAAATTTCCAGGACGATGGGTCCTCGGGTGCTTCAGATTGCCTCATCACGACCTCACCAATAGCAGAAAATGGAGGCTCGAGTGTAAATTTAATGGTGGAATCTTCTGAGTCAATGTCTGCTGCACTGAGCATGAGCTGTGAGATGGGCACCATCTGATTTTTGAATAAAATCAGCCCAGTGTTTGCATTTATGATGGGTGGCTCATCATCTGTGGGTACAATGGTAATGGGGAACAAAAACTCAACTTCATTCTTACCATCTGACATTCTGAATATTATATTATCACTGTATGTGTCACTGCCATCATGCTGGTAAACCACAATACCGACCTCCAGATCAGCCGGCGTAAAATACTTCCTGTTGGTGCCCAGAACAGTTAAATGACCGTGACGCAGTCCATCAACCACCGTTATCCTCACACTGTCCAGGTTGTCTTCATCACTTATTTCTAAATTGTTCTGAGTAAACAAAGACCTAGACTGGCCTTCATATAAAAGCTGGCCGGTATTCTTAGTGACTGCTGGCGCTAATGTATTCATGGGCTTCACAACAATCATGAAAGCAAAAGGATCTGAAATGCCACCATCTGTGTCTATGACCTCAAACTCTATTTGAAAGATCCTCTCGTTATCGGAGTCCAAAGAGGGAGGTTTGTATGCTATTTTCAGATCTTTGAGATCCCTTTGATAAAAGGATGTGATAGGTAAATTCCTATCATCTGTACTCACAATATATCCCTCCTCAAAGGACAGAGGAGAAGTGATGTTGAAAATAAGATCATCAGGATTGGATTCTGTATCCTCCGCAGCCAACATATCAGGAGTTAAAGCCGTCATAACAAACTGATCAACTTCCATCATCATCATAGCCACAAAACTCGGTCTGGGGGGAGTGTTTTCTTCACCCTCTTTTATCCGAATCATCACATGGAAAAACTCTTGTTTCAGTAAATTATTTTCTTTGCTCCGTAGCTCCACAACCATTGGGATGTAATCCTTATTAGGGGACTTGTGGGTAGATGTGTGCTCATAGCGGATATCTGATTTGAGAAACGGGTCACAATCCATCATTTTCTCTAGTTTGCTCTCATCAACAACTTTACCATATCTAGGAAGCGCACTGCTGGCTGCCAGTGATATTACCTCACATTGTTCCAAGTCTTTATCATAGGTGAAGTCTAAAACCTTTCTGCCGATTGGATTACTTGTACCATGCAGTTTATCAACAATAAGAGGCATGTTCTTAGTAACAATCTCCAATTGTGTGAAAACAACCTCCACCTCTAGCATAAAGGGGATGATAATAGTTTCAATCTGAGTGTCATACCTGAGTTGCAGCTTCACTCTGTCACTCGCAGGGCTTCTAGAACCGAAATGAGAGTATCTCACATCGTTAGGACCAAATTCACACGGGAACTTTTTAGGAGACACATGTCCCGGTCTCTGAGACAGCGGATCATTATCCAGAACGGTAATACTGCACCTGTCTCCAGGCTGAACTTCAATGACCAAGTCGTTGATCGGATCGATGTAAACAGATCTCCCGAAAGGCACGTGTATGCCGTTGTTTTCCACCAGTATCGCGTCCTCGGAGAGTTCTGGCGTGTACGCGTACGACAATCCGTGCGTTTCAACTCCTCGCGCTGAACTACCTGTCAATGAAAGCAAGAGAATTAGAAATCTATGAAGTTCCATGCTGAACGCGCAAGGTACACAGCCACAAGAGGTTCTTGGGCAATTGAAATATCCAAATGGAGCTCGATGGGGGTTTCTGCTCTTATGCTTTACATCCAAGAGGGAAGAGGAGACAAACACAGAAAGTTGAAAAATCCCACACACACGTCAGGATGCTCGCGCAGCATTCCCACAGTCTCAGCGCGAGCTCAGTTTTAACTTGTGCATGGATGGCAGCAGGAGGACACGCCCACAGGCTCATTCTATTGGACGGAGACTTGTATTCCCACGTTCGCAGGTGATGTTCTCAGAAGTCTTCTTTAGTTGTCTTATAGCCTACATCTGACAGACGCGTTTATAACTTTCTGCATTTCTTACATTAGAAACAATCATAGATTTTTTAAAATGTTTTCATTAAAGGTATCTTTTAATTTTATAAAAAAAAAAAAAAAAAAAAAAAAAAACATTTAAGTTGTAAAAGTCTCTTTGTCCCCTGGAAATCCATTATTTATTTATTCATGTTGTCTATAGTTATAAAGCATTTGAATTTAAACTTGCATCTGTTCCTATATTAAATTAATGTATTGCAATTTTGAAACATCAAAATAAAATAAAAAACTGCTTACAGTTTTCCTGTGTACCGCAAATGGCAATGCTTAATATTAGCAATACCGAGGTGATGGGTTCGATTCAGGGAATGCAAGAAGTGATAATACTCGATGTGACCCTTGAATGCAATATAAGTGCATTCAAAAAAGTCAGCAAGGTGAATAACATTTACCCTAAATCAGATAAAGATGATGAGTTAATGCTAGAGTTTTTATTCTAAGATTTTTGACCTGCCTCAGGGACCCTTTTTAATATTTTACTTAGAAATTAGGCCCACTTACTCACTGTTCCTCCCTCCAGACTCTCCAATATATGTAACCCCCAGAATACTGAAACTATTTAAGAGTTAATATAAGCATTACATACAATGTCACTGGGAGCCATAAAATACTTAATCTTATCTTAGTTATGAAGTCGGGGCAACGCTAGCTATGTAATAAAAAATGTATGACTGAATTGAAGTATTGAATATTTAAAATATGTAATGAACATTATCTCATTAATGTGCCTATATTAAAAAGACTGTTCTTGACTTCTGCTGATGAATATATTTTAGTAAAAAGTATGTAACCCATTATAAAAAGTGTAGCTACAACTTTTGCTTTAAGCATCTATCATTCCTGACAGCAATATTAATGATTATATATATATATATATATATATATATATATATATATATACTCAATAAAAATCAGTGATGTATGTGAGATACAATAGGATGTATTAATTTGAATTAATTTTAAATTATTATCAGGTCCTTTTTACTGTATTAACTACTGTATTAACTAATTAATACTATTAAATTATACTGTTACTGTCAGGGTATATTTTTTCTTATACTAAAAGATGGACAGTAAAATTGTATTGTGTGTAGTCTCTGAGAAAATAAGAAAAATTTTCAAATAAACAAACAAACGTTTTGCCTTTTTTCTACAGTTTGAGATTTTCTGGGGAAGACACTTTGGACAATGATTTCTTCTTGGTTAAAGAAAAATGCTGGAGGGAGAAGAAAGGCGAGAGTCTTCAGAAGTTCGTTGGGTCACATGTGTTTTATAATTACAATATGAAAGACTATAGTCAGTGTGTTCATGTGTGCTCTCTGAGAATGACTGTTTCCCACAAACCTTCAAACCTGTAATCAATCATCTGTTCAGACACCAAAAACTCCTGATGGCTCGACTGAGTTAGAGTCTTGGTATTTTCTCTCCCCATCTCAGTTTTTCAATGTAATATTTTGTCTCAATGTAGCCCTGGGAAAATACAGCCACTTTATTGGTGAAGGTAGACAGAATCGATCAAACCTCTAATCTCTGTGATCAAGAATATAACGAACTTTGTCCAAAGGGACTAAAAGTACCTTGAAAAGTCTGCAGTGCTGCAAAAAAGTGGGGCACTTAAAAACAAAGAAAGGAAACAAAATGTGCCAATGTTTAAACTGATGTTTAAACGATAAGCATTTTAGGTATTAAATGATGAAATCATGCCTTGAGCCGTCCAATGACATAATGCACACAACGAGTGACAAAAACATTCATTTGTTTAATATCTTATACGTTTTTTTTTTAGCAGTGCATTTAATTTTCATATAGACATGACATCATCCTAATACATGTGAGAAAAAAAGGCAGCCCACTCATATTAAAGTTCACAGCTGTTGGACGTCCATTCTCAGGTTCCTTCTGTTGTCCTGTGGTGACCGTCTGTCATCTATGACTGCAGACTGAGAAAAGTTCAGAATTACAATGAAAAATAGTACACACGACCGAAACACATTTAAAAATGCCCACTTGTCAGACAGTCTTACTGAATAAGTCATGAATCAAACCAACTTAAAACCAGATTTTTTTTAAAATAAGAATTATTATTTGGAGGTGTTCAAATTATGCTGGATAACATGATCATCAGGTTCTTCACAAATTTGTCAACTTCATTTATCTCTCGCATACAGTAGATGAACACAGGTAAGATTATTAAAGACACATGTTACCCACAATCCTCCTGGTATCCAAAAGAAAATATATCTGGAACACTCTCTTGGTACTAGGCCTACAATAACAAAATGTTTTCTAGGCTTTGTCCCCCCAATGGATCTGAAAGAAGCTATATCACAGTTAAAAATATCTTGTTGGAATTAAAGGTGCATCTTTCAACTTTACAAAGCAGTAAAGCATCATCTAAAGGATTTGTGAGAGAGTATCAGAACATTATCATGTGTTTTCGGAAAGATTGCTTGTTCCTCTTGAGAACTGTTGGTATTTCTGTCACAGATGCTTGAAGGGAAGGGAAATATTCTCAAGCCAGTACTCAGGTGTTGTCTAAATGTTCGTTTAACATTAGATGTTTTCATCACCTTTAGAGCTTTAGCTTCAAATTAGAACTTTGTTTGGAGCTAAATGACAATTATTGAAACAACTGCCCTGCTGATGGCACTGAGCTCAAGTCAGACGAGAAATGTGTTTGCTCTCAGGAATAACTGCTGCCATTAAAAAAAAAATATCTTTCCAACTGCTATAAATTGGCAGCATTCAACAATAAAACATAAAGAAACAAAATTGCATAACTAAAATTATATACGCAGGCCTATAAATGAACATTTGTGCCACATATGAAATAGCATGTATTGCTAAATCATAATTATGATATAAAAATCATAATTTTGTCATAGTGTGAGATAAAAAGTCATTATTATGGAATTAGGTGAAAAAGGTGGAATTATTAGACAACTTTTAACCATAAGATAAAAAGTCTAAATTATGTCAGAATTATTACATAAGTCAAAATGTCAAGATAAAAGTCACCTTAATGAGATGTTAATTAGGCTATAATTATCATATTTAGCATCAAACATACTTTTATGGAAGGCCATTTCTGCCACACGAGAAAAAAAAAAAAATGCTTTGGTATATCATAATTTTTACATAAAAGTCATAATTATGAGATAACACGTCATAGTTATGACATTAAACGTCATAATTTTGACATACAGTGTAAGTTGAAATGACAAGATAAGAAGTCACATATATGACATTCTAGGTCATAATTAGCATATTCATACATGCTTTTAATGAAAGACCATTTCTTCCAAATGTGAAAAAGGGGGAAGAATTCATGCATAAAAGACATAATTATGACATAAAAGACTAAACTATGAGATAAAAGGAATAATTATCAGATAAAATGATGATATTATGAGATAAAAAGTCATTGTTGGCTTAATATGAAGTTTTATATAAAGGCTTATGAGCTTCATCAATCCTATGTAAGCCTTTGTATAATTGGCTGCTTCTTATGCCTTGTCTTTAATGGAAAATGTCAAAAAGAGGATGCTTAAATTTAAGCATAATTTCACATACAGTTTTCACATACTGTTTTTACATAACTTCACATACTGTTTTTTTTTTTACTGTTCACATTACTGTTTTTTTGTTTTGTTTTGTTTTGATTTTCTTTAAATCACTTTTTTTTTGGCTGAAAAAAAAAACTAATGGAAGATAACAGGACACAACACGTGAAATAGAACACATGGAGAAATATGGCGAAACTATTAAAGCTTTTAAGAGGGTTCGCATTTCTGGGGAGGAAATATGCAGATATTCCATACAAAGCACTGACATTTTAGGCTAATTCTCTGTATTAGTGCTGCTGGCAGGGGGAGGGGGGGGGGGGGGGGGGTAGTAATTAGTATAATTAATACATTGTTGCCCAATTTGTAAATGTCACACTACGTGGTAAATATTTACACATCTTTCTCCGACATTCCAGAACAACCCTCATTAGTGCCTCATTTGCACTTTACTCTCTATATTGTACTCTGTAACTAAATGCGCACGAGCGCTTGTTAACTGACTGATATCATTATTCAAACGACCGCTGTTGAAGTTCAAGGACAAACTACCAACCCAAGGCCTTTCCGGTCACTGTTAAAAAGTAAGTCTCATATCTAATATACAGTCAAAAAGGACATATGAGTCAGTGAGGTGTAATATAGTCTACATGTTGGCAGCCAGCGGTGTGGCACCTGCTGCTATTACCGAGGCTAATTTTCCAAAGTAACCCGCAGGAGAGAGAAAGCTCTCATACTCCGGCTTGTTCGAGAGATTAATTGAGTGTTACATAAAGGGTTCTGATTGTAGGGGTTGAGAAGTACAGACCTCATCAGCTCTATGGCAGCCAGTTATAATTAGGCATCATTACAGCTTCATGGCAAATGTCCAAATCCTCGTGCATTAAGGTGGATGGTCCAGATGAGGGCACTGTTGTACTGTTGTCCAACCTTCAATAATGATCCAAAGAATAGTCATTTTTTCAGCTGATTACAGTATTGATCCAAACAATAGCAGAATTTCAAGGGATATTACAGTGTCAGGTTGAAATTGAAAGAATAAGCTTGAACAAGAGTGGAGAAGAATCAAAGAAGGAGAAATGTTTGTCTTCTGCGTATGTTCAGACTGTTGGTGAAAGGTCGCTTGGATTTCCATTAGAAGCAGGTAATCTAAAACGAGATCTAATGCAGGCCCTGTGGAGGGTGGATGGATAGATGCACTGGTATCAGGAGAGGCCACAGGCGAAGATCTGCTCAACCTGAAAGGACCGTGCCACATCAGATGGCTAGTTTCTAATATCACTACCTGAGAGAATGAAATACAGTTTTTAGGTCAGACCCTCACACTGAATCTGACTGCGGTGATTGAGAGAGAATCCAGCCTCCAGCAAAGATTGGGTAAAGCTTTTTGAAATGACGCCGTGTGAGAAGGTCAGACCTGCACATTTAAAGTCATGATGGAGGAGGAAAGACAATTATAACAGACTGCAGTAGAGTTCATTATATTCCTTGGGTTATGTCAAACACTAACATGTAAGATAAGAAGGAAACTGTTTGTGATTTACCTAAAATTATGCATGAAATTTGAACTTAACATCCAAGTCAAACAAATATAAAGCCTGTTTAAACAAACAACATCCACAATGTTTCATTTTCATGACTTTATTCAATAAATCGTATAAACACTCAGTAGGCAGGTTGGAAAAAGTATGTGAACCCTAGATTTAATAGTTTACCCTAGCAGCTACAACCCCCATCAATTGTTTCTTGTAGTTATTTGGTATATTTTTGAAACTATGAAAATGCATACTATGATAATTATTTCAATATTTATAGTGTAATTTTTTCCCCCCAAAAAATATGACTGCCCTGCAGTTCTGCCATTTCCACAACACAAAACTATTTATTTATTTGTTCTGTTGTTTATTTATTTATTTGTTTGTTTGTTTATTTACACTGTCAGTAAAAAAGTTATTTTACTAAATATATCACATCAATATTCTTACAGCGTGAAAATGATTATGCATTTTTCAAAAAACAAAAACAAATCTCTTTAAATTATTTAATGTTTTATTTTATTTTTTGCTATTAACAAAAAGCCTGAGATTAAAAAAAAAACACGATGTATGAAGAAAAAGAAAAATCAAGGTTAATTTCACTACATAAAGAATATTTTTATTGCACATCATTTCTAATCAAGCTTTTATTGCTAATTTTGTGTTATTGCTAATTATCATAACACGTGATTTGAAAGCTGAAAATTGCACTGTGGAAATATTTTAATTACTTTTAGAAAAAGAAAATGTACAATTGTTACAGGCTATAATGTGCCTAAATGGGCTCAATTCACCTACACCTCTTCACTGCAATCCCATAATTCATAGCTATAAATCACATGCAAAATAAATGGCTTTAGTTATTCTTATTAAAAAAGTTAATCTGACGTGGAAAAAGTGCTGTTTAATTTTCAAACCCTCCAAACAATTTCATTCTGAAAATTGCCTGCAACAAGCCTCTATCAGATTTATTATGAGCCCTTTCGACTTTCTAATCAAGAATCACACGCAATATTAACAACAGCTAAACACTCAAATGAATTCCTGGCTCAGAGCACCGAGAGGATCAAACCGAGCGGACATGCTCGCAAATCACTACACGAGCCATGTTCAAATCTTTCTGTACATAGACAAAGTACTTCAGCTGGATTGCAGTTTGAGCTGTGGTTTCCAAAATGCTTTTATGGACAGTAATACATCAGCGGTGGCGGAGTGAGATGGTTATTAATGAGGCTGACAAAAGCAGTGGGCAAACTGACCGCTCTAATCTGGCTCTCTGGAGAGCTCTGCTGCTGCTTTCTACAGCCAAATGTCTACCTCTGTGCAGCCACTAAAGAAAATAGGCTGTTATAATTGGTGCCACCACATCATACTTTCCCTGTCCAAAGTAATGGGAAGAAAGCAAGGAAGGAGGAGTGGCGTGAGAAAGAGAGAGAGGGGATGGAGGTTAATTATAGGCCACATGCTGTAGATGGAGGGCCTAATCGATGCCGTGGAGTGACATAATGCTCCTTTCATAAGCGTTTGCCTGTTGTTTGTAGGCTATGCTTGCACCAATCTGGTTCTTCAAATGTGAGATATCAAATAACACTTTTATGAAGGGATGATTAGGTTGAAATGCTTGAACATTTGGTAAATAATAGTGAATTGAAACTTATACTGGATTAGATGAGTTCTGAGGATTTTAGCTTATACTGCGTCTCATTATTCGAGATGATTTTGTATCAGATTCCAGCTTAATCGTGTTTGTTGATTCAATTATCATAAATTGCATTTATGAAACCTTGTTTGGATGTTTTGTTCTGATGAGGGTACCAAAGCTAACAAAATATGTTCCAAGAATGTCTTGCTAACGTTCTTAAGTATTAAAAACATTTTTAATTAATGTCCTCTAAATTAACAAGTGTTAAGGTTTGTTAATCAAATAGCCTAGTATATGATTAAAACTATAATCTAAACACATAATCTTAAGCAGTTTTATTGTTTATAGTGTGAAAATGTTTTACATAAACTTTTCAAATAAAAAAAGAAAAATGATCCAATGTCCAACTAAAATGTTTCAAATACATTTCATGAACAATGTATAAATAACGATTTTGCTGATGACTTTAGAACATTATTAAAAACCAGATACCTTTGAATGAATGTTCTATTAAAGTTTATTAATCAATTACAACATGATCTAAATAGATATATAAACAAATAATTTATCCTGTAAAAAAAAATATTTACATGATTAAAAATAAATATTGTCTGATGTTTGAAATGTTTCATAAAACAAACATTCCATGAAGTATAAATGTTTTTTGCTAATGTTTTGAAAACATTGTTGAAGACCATATAACTTTGAACGAACACTCTAATAATGTTTATTAATTAATCAGTTATTACGATTAAAACGATGATCTAAACATAAACAAATCATTTTATTTATCGTGTAAACAATTACATAAAAAAATCATTATCTTTAAAATGTCAGTAAAAATAATAAAATAAGAAAAAAATAAACAAACAGCCATGACATCCTAAGTAGCAGAATTACAAGCTGAACATATTGAACAAAAACAGGCACTATACAGAATGGTATTCAATGCTTTCTTTAATGTTTATGACAAGAATACTACAAGTGTATTTGTAAGTTTTTTACTTCTAAATTTGACATTTGTCACACTGGCAAGCCCTTTCACTTACGTAAAAGCACAATTTCTTCCACGGCTAATGAACAAACCACATCATTTCCTGCCAAATGAGGCTAGAGGCAAGCGATGCCTTTTCAAATGTGATCCAGAGTAACATGTCTACTTTGAATAATGTAGGCCTTGCTGTATTTATAATGCACTTCTCCCCTTTTCCCAGTAATGAGTGGCATGGAAAGGGCACAGCATGCCTGCTCTTTTATTAAAACAAATGAAAGATCCATTATCACACTGAATAGTCAGACCCCTCTCCTCCTCCGCCTGGCAGTAATGTAAGGGAAGGAGGGTAAGTGGAGGGTGTACAAGCAGGTATGGCCTGTCATAGCCTGATGTACTATTCAAGTCAAGCCATGATTTGAAGCCTTAATGAAAAGACACGTCGACTTGAGTGACCACGAAAGTTACAAAAAGCGACTTTTGAGACGTCAAATTGGTTTATGTAACATTTCATTACAAGTATGGGAAGAGTTATTTTGTAAAATTTTTTTTACATAGTAATTATATTATGAAATGCATCTTTTATCATCTTATTTAGAGCTTCTTTAATCATACGGTTGTATAGTTTTGTTTAGCTACACAGCTGCAGGAGTTTCATCACAACTCAAAACAACCATTAATTAAATAAAATATGAAGAAAAAAGTTTTCTTTTCTTCTTAAAATGGAAAATGACAATCATATTATTTAACAGTATTTAAACATCTAATTGGACTTTAAGTAAACATTATGTATTTAAGACTATAACAGTGTGTGATCTTAAAAAAGAGAGCTGGAATTTTTTGTGAAAGATCAAAAGATAAATACCTAGTGGTTTGGAATTTGGGAGCACAACAAATCGACAACATCCTGTGAGTGTATATCTTTGAGAAGGGGGCTGTGACGGCAGCTAGGTGAGATTTGTGAGGTCCTCTGACAGATTTGGAGCTGCAGCAGTGCCCGTGAGAGTTGACACCTCAGGGCCGAACAATAAATAAGCATGTTCATTGTCTGTGACAGAAAAGCACTGGATAGTCACATCCTCCAACCCGATCTCTGGGAATGATTCGTAGCTCCGAGCCATGTTTCAAGAACACATTTCCTGTAGAATCAGAGCGATATAAAATATTATGTACAGTATATGACACACGATTACAGCTAAAACTATAAATAAAGGTCTGTTCAGTGGTTGATTAGTACAGCTTGGTTTTCCTCTCATCAAAGTTCATGAAATCATCCTAAAGCACTTGTATAAGCAACAAACTGTGACTCACACAGTTCCCTCTGATATAAGTAACTCACTCAGCACATAAAGCAAAATCTATTCAGGTGTCTGCTATATTTAGTATGTGATTGTATAACTTGCAGAGCTGAATGTATCTGTTTCTATAATACACACACGCTGCATATTCGGGTCAGGCTAGACATGTTGCTACTATAAAACTAATGAATCACAGCTTATTTGACATTTAAGTTTCAACCCATGACGTATGAAAAATTATAGGCCATTTTCATGTGATTAGATGCAGCACGGCACTCAGGGAGGAAAACACTGACAGAACGCCATTGGGACAGCTTATTAGAGACAGCAAAAAATGGATTACAGATGGCTCCAGCATTAAATGACAAGTGAAGCAGAATGGAAAACATCTGTAAAGAAATATTTAGTCAGGGGAATAAACTCACAAAAATGAGAAATTGTATAATTGAAGCACATTATCAATATTCATTAGCTAATGTGTGAAATTTATTGTACACGCAAAGCCTACTGATAGAGTCTAAGACAATCATTCAATCTTTCTTATTTTCAATGTTTTTTTTATTTTTTAAAAACATGGTTTCCAGGGTTATGAAAAACCCTTATCCTTATGATGCGATTTCAAGTTTCCTTTCTCATTGGAGTGTTACAAGCTGTTTGTGCATAGATAAGATCCCTGAAGTTGCAAAGACTAAAGTGTCAAAACCAAAGAGATATTCTTTATAAAAGACTCAACCACCCGCTCCTAAAACGGCTCATTCAAACACGCCCCCACATGTCTACGTCACGGTGTGGGAAGATTTGCAAAACACCGCCCAAATGTTTACACAAAGAAAGAAGGTGGAACTATTATTCTCGCTGTAGTATTGTTGCTGCCGCCAGCGTCATGTCGTGGAGACGCTGTGTTTCGTTGTGAAAGCTAAAGTATTTTGTTTGGGCTTCCAAAAGAGAACACCACTAGAAATCAGTGGTTAAGTTGTATTTACAACACTGTTCCAGAACAGTTCAACCCAAATATTAGTGTGTGTGCAGCGCATTTTACGGAGGACTATTTCCTGAACCTGGCAGGAGTGTAGCCTACAATGCTGGCTTGCTCAAAGGCTGTTTCTATAAAGTGGGGCAATTCCAACTTTGCAAGCACAGTCTGGTGCTTCTGACTCACAGCCTGTAAGTATGTTTTCATATTTAAAGAATTTGCCACTGACGATTCAAACGCGAGTTTTGAGCAGTGTAGAGTAGTGCTTGTTGCTTGTCGTTTCCGATCACAAATGCAGACATGGTAATGTTTACGCGGCGCGATGCAATGCAACGCGTAAAAAGACTGTAAGTCATTATAATCAGTAATTATGTCCCCACTGGATGCAACAAATGCCTCATTTATAATGGGTTTTATTGTTTTTGTGTCATCGCGCCGGGACGCGGCATCACAATATGGTAAGGGGCGTAACACCACTGAGGTATTCGGCCAATCACAATGCACTGGATAGCTGGCCAATCAGAGCACGCCTCGCTTCTCAGAATGAGGAGCAACAATAATGTACAATATGTAGAAAATAATTTGTTTTTGTAACCTTAAACCACATAAACATTGCATTACACCAAATACACAAAATTATGTTCTTTTTAGCAACGTCATATGACCCCTTTAATCCTTATTACAAGACTGGAAGAGTCTTGTAAATGCATTGGATAATGGATTACAAAGATCATTCCAGCATTAAATGACAAGTAAAGTAGGATGGAAAACATTTATAAAGAAACATTTAGTCAAGGGAATAAACTCACAGCAATGGGGGATGGTGTAATTGAAGCACATCATCAATATTCATAAGGTAATATGTGAAATTCACATGCAAAGCCTATTGAAGGAGTCTCAGGAAATCATTTGATCTCTCAAAAGGTCCCCAGGCAGATAAACATGAACAATATGAGGCAGTAAACAGAAGGATCCATTCATTTGCATGTCCGTGATTATGAGGGATAGGCAGGAAAATCGCAGTCATGCAAGTAAACAGTGAGAGCAAGATGAGGTATTATTTCATAAGATGGCTAAGAGAAAATGCATGGAAAAGGAAGCTTAAAAAACATGGAAAGTGGATTGAAGCACCAATAAACAAAAAAAGCACAAATATCGCTATTTCCAGTCCTGTGTGACATTTGGATATATCTAAATAATTTACGGCTGACAAAATGACATTTATTACAGCCAGATGCTGCCGCACAGAACAGCCCTGATCGAGTGAAGGAGCGTCACCGACCTGCTGTCTGCGCCGGGTTGATTCCGATGCCATCTACACAAATAATAATCACAAACAACATCAGCATCACAATGTGAGTACATACGCAGAACAATCATTAAAGACAATCAATGAATAAGACAGATGGCCAAGAGCAGAGAAACCCTTGAAGTGCTAAAACGCTTAATCTCATTTACAATATCTGTCCTGCGTGTGAGAGGTGAGTTGTCTTCTTTCTGTTTATGATTTGTTAAATAATTACTCATAACGCAGCATAGCCCCGCAGTCTCCCTCTATAACTATAAAATTACACAACAGCTCATTTTGAGTGAATTCATTATGTGAAGGATTCAGCAGATGTTTGTCCGATTCACAAAAAACAACCATTTTGTAATTTGAGCAAATGTGTTTTTTTGTTTTTTTTGTGCAGCTGACGACGAATCCAACCCAATGAAGATGTGAAGGTGATGAGAGAATCTGCCAGAGCGTTAAATCAATTTAAAATAAGACAAAAAACAAAAAAATCATTAAAATAGGCTAAAACAAGAATCAAGATATTTTTATTTATTCTTTTTTTTTTTTTTTTTTTTTAAGTTCCCATGGTCTAGGAAATCCTGATTATTTTAGTTTAATTAGTCAAAAAAGGCGAGAACCTCTGATTTAAGGATTTGACCAAATATGAGCATTATGATGATTATATTAATATCAATAACTTACCGTTTGTAATGATGGCACTGGTGGCTGCTGGCACTTTAAACTATAAATGCAAGAATAAAAAGAAAACAAGTTTTATTGTTCAATCCATCAACAAATTGCTGACAGCCAAATACGTCCCATAAACAGCCCTGCAGAGTCCCTCTGTCAGGCAAGGATAAGAAAAAAATCAACTTGAGTCTGTGTTTGCGTCAGGTGATTTAAAGAGTCTGTCCTACAGAACAGAAGCCTTCAAACGTGTGAGGAAAGAGCTCTCTGGGCTGAGCTTAAAAGAAACTGTCACTGTCACAAAGAGCCACTGAAAGGAAAAAAAAACAGGCAAATTCATTCTGAAGGGACTTTGAAAAACTTGCCGGGTGACCTGAAGGCATTTCTACTCCCTTGAACAGCATAAAACAGATGTGGAGCAAGCAGCCAGGCTAGTGGCAGAATTAGTGATCAGCAAATCAAATGTATAACTGTTTATATTGCACAAGAATGCATATTTAATTAATTCACTACAGATTTTTGTGGGTGTTTATTCAGTTTCGAACTCTACATTGCCTATCTTTTGTCAGGAGGAAAAGAGACGAAAACCATATGCCATAACCCATAAGCGGGTTATGGCATATGGTTATGCCATAACCCGCTTCAGGTTATGGCATAACCATAACCTGAAGCGGGAATACAAAAATAGTTTTTGAGAGGGTGAAAAAAAGCTGAAAATAAGCCTTTGCATTTTTAAAAAGGCACTTTATCATTCTTTCTGGCTTCCACTTGATGCATTAGACCTTCTTATTATGAGGTTGTCAGATTTGGCATTTCATTATGTCAAAAAAGAAGCGACGACCCAAGCTAATCTGCAACATCATCCTGCCATGCCGTAGGTCTGCGTGCCTTGAATACAGCCGTGAAACAGACCAGACAGCCCACCACAAATCAAGAGGGTTCTGTCAAATTTGACCCTAATTTCCTAAAATTTATGGCTAATCACCAACATATCGATATCAGCCATTATTTGTGTTTTTTTTCATTAATGTATCAGCTTTATATTAGACTTTACTTTTCCAGTTTAAATAGTTGATCTATACTATAAGTGACCAAGGTTGATACAGCAAAATAGAACAAAATCAAATATATTGTATAGATATAATTTAATGGCTATTAATGAATAGTAAAATATTGATAATGCATTGTTGTTATCTAACAAATAACAATAATATCTATATATTTTTTACAATAATTTAAAATCATATTCAATTACATTGGTTACTTAAGCTTCACGATATATCAAATTAATACATCATATTAGGAAAAACAGCCTAAAAATAGCCTATTAGCCAATCTCTAATGTGAATGACATTTTTTTTTATTTAAACAATAAAAATGTCTAAAATAAAGTCTTAAATAATCAGATTGATGATCAGCAAAACCTATTGTTATTCCCATTAATCATATCCTTGTAGTCAAAATAACATTGGCTCTAGTTTCATTGAGACTGTAAGCCAAATGTAATATATGATTCTGGATTGATCCTGATCTGAGAGGCTGTGGACACAGAGATAAGTCTGAGTGTGCTTCAAATGAGACTAAATCATTACCTACTCAAAAGGACACACTATTATTACATAGGATACAATTGAGCTAAAGTTCACATCATGATATATGCTATGATCCATGCCAATTTAAAGTCGTGGCCTAATGGTTAGAGCAGGGATCCTCAAATCTGGAGCATTCCTGCAGAGTTTAGCTCTAACCCTAATCAAACACACCTGAGCATGCTAATCTGAGTCTACAAGATCATCAGAAAATCACAGGTAGGTGAGTTTGATCAGGGTTGGAGCTAAAACTCTGCAGCAGATTGGACCTCCAGGATAAGATTTGAGGAACCCCGGGTTAGAGTCGGACTCGTAATCCAAAGGTTGCGAGTTCGAGTCTCATGTCCAGCAGGGATTGTAGGTGGGGGGGAGTGAATGTACAGCGCTCTCTCTAACCTCAATACAATACAATACAATACATTTCAGCAGATCTCTCAAAAATAAATTTTCAAATGAGGTTGCAATAAGACTATGAACAAGTCTATTAAGAACATAAGATGAATCAACTTACCTCCTCCGCTGCGAATTTCAAAACTGCCGTGAATGGCGTGCTCTCAGGTACACTTAATCTGAAATACAATTATTCCAATGAATCTCGGTGCAACAGTAAACACACACACACAAATATTGAAAACTACCCAGTGTGGAAAACATTAGTGAATGTGTGTTGTCCAGAAACAAAGCACAAACAATTTTGCTGCCTTATTCTGTTTTAAACCAGAGCACATTAAGAAATATTATGCTTTTCAAAATTATTCTTTGGTCATCTTAACCAGCTGCTCTATGAGATCAAAGACATTTGCAAAAACTTGGCATGTGAAAAATCATCCAACAATCAGCACTGCAGGTGCTCGGAGATGAATCAGGTAAATCAGCCTGTTTGAATGGCCCTTGACAGACCACTCTCACCCACACAGCATGCGTGTCTGCCCATCCATCAGACACAGCATGACATCCATGGATTACCACCGACCATAGCACTACTTAAGTGATTGCAATCAATATAGCAGACAGAACAACACTTTTTTCATGCACAAATCTCTTTATGTACTATGATTATTCAACATGGGAAGTATGGTGATATCTAGAAGTTAAACTGTTTAACCTATTTTATCTAGGCTTAAAGTACCGTCGTGCATTTCTCTGTTGACAGCTGTGCTACTAAATATTAATACTGGAGTGCCAGTTTAATTCCCCAGCCAGGCCGTTATTTTATCAATTAACGTTA
Source organism: Barbus barbus (assembly GCF_936440315.1). Classification (NCBI taxonomy): domain Eukaryota; kingdom Metazoa; phylum Chordata; class Actinopteri; order Cypriniformes; family Cyprinidae; genus Barbus; species Barbus barbus. Next base: position 11,037,100 of record NC_136725.1, read on the forward strand.
CTCACTTAACAAAAAAAAAAAAAAAAGTAAATAGATAAGTGTATAAATAACGAAGAGGAAAAAAAAAATACTTAGCTATTCAAACTCAAGAGCCGGCGCACATATTAAAACACGCTCCTATCAGAATGAATCAAATCAGGGCTAATGAATCCGTTAAATCATGAATATTAATATTTCGTTTTTGTCATGTGTTGAATGATCACTCACACTTTATATGGTAACCGAGGATCCGACGTCAGCGTGATTTTAAACGTTACTTTTGACCTAATGCAGAAAGAGACACATATTCACAGAGATTATTTATAGATACGATACTTTATATCGCTAAAATAAAGTGTTGTTTAATGATAAATGGTTTACTTACATTTTTCTGATCTGTATGACAGGACTGTTTACACGCGGAGCCGGAAGAAGCAAGGACCCGCTGTAACACGTCATCTGTTCGATGGACCTCTCTTTTCCGTCTTTTGTTATTTTTCACTTTTTTTAATCTTCTAACATTAGACTTAATCGATTGGATCATATTTATGTATTTTAGAGAATTTTAAAAATATACGATCAGCAGGTAAAACAGAAAGTGCTGCGGCTTGTACATTTCAGTCAGGCAAGTTTCAAGCTGACCTAAAAGTGGGTATTACCGTAAAGTGTGTTGTTCTTTTTTTTTATTAATTTTTTTATTGCTTAAACATACAAAAACACCCATTAATAACAGTCAGAAAATTCTTAATACAATTATTAAGAATTTTCTGACTGTTGTTAATTGGTGTTTTTGTATGTTTAAGCAATAATAATAATAAAAAAAGAGCATTTAAAATGAAGGGAAACAGTGATGCATTTGTATACAACGGCCCGAAAATTATTTTGGCAATTTATTCATACTTAAAATGGTAAATACTTATTCCATTTCTGTAAAAACTATTAATAGAAGTGGTATACTCTCTGCAGACAAATTATGCCGAACATTTTCTCTATCATAACTTAATATGACTGCCTTTAACGGCTGGTCTAAATGTCACAATGCATAGGAAATCAGTTCCTTTTATCATTTGAAACTTACCAAACGTATTTTTGTGAAATGTATTGAGTTTAAAGTGTGCTTGTGCTAGATTATTTCTTTATATTAACTTATTCCCACAAATAGGAAACAAAAAAAATATTCTTCTTCAAGGAACGGTCAGATTTTGAGTTGAAGACAAACCTTTAGAAAACCTTCAGACAATATAGTCAACTCAACACCATTTTATTGTTAAAGCTATTTATTTTCTGCTCATTTTAAGAGACGGAATAGGCTATTTTGGCCATTGGACATTTGATGTGATTAAAACATGACTTTTAGATAATTATTGCTCAAACATGTCTAATAAGTCTCATGACAAAATCAGTGTTGTTTGGTCCTATAATTTGTGCTTTAGAAAAAAAAAAAATATGGAATTTAGAATACTTTTTTTAAAGCCATATTTAGATTGAATTAAATTAGGTCTATGAACCCTGTTTTAAAATAATTATCATTGTACTTTGACGTTCAGAAACTTTTAAAATCATTTATAAATAAAGAGATACTGGAATAGAAGCGCAAAACTATAACTGAAAACATCTGAATTAATTTTGTTCACACCAGTAGTCAGTCACAGCTTCTTCTTTTTTTCTTACACCATTGCTGTATATGTTGTGCAAGTTAATTCACAGTCACTCTAGGAGACCTAGTGTTGTATTTCACACTTTTTATCTAGAAAAAACTGCATTATTTCTTGGCAGAAGTTCAGAGGACTCAGTAAGGATGTTAATAATGTTTTTTTTTATGTTTTATATCTCCAATGCAGACAGCTGAACCAATGAGCCACAGATACAAAATAAGCCAGAATACCCAGGATCAGTGTAGCAACACAGATGGAAATAGGCCTGCGTATAATACTCAAATAATTTTTCATATGCAAAAAGCCCACTTAGGCCAATTAGGGATCAGGGGAGGACTAGTGCTGGAACAACTGATTAATCATATTTTAAATACACATTTGCCATAATCTGTTTGGCCCAGAGGTCTATTTTCTGGCTGGTTTCAGAGTTCAGCTTGTATAGCGCCGGCAGCTGTTGGATTTAAGGAGGGCTGGAAGCTAACTTAAGTCTCATGAGTCATCCTCATAAAGCCAACCCTGCTTGCTGGCACCATAGGGCACACTGCCAGCAGCTTCCCTAGAGGGACATGTGGGTGTTGAAGAAAACAGACTCGAAACCCAAATTCACCAGACGCTGACAGTTTTGTAGGAGTCCATTACACTTTTGTCACTGGCTTATTGAAACCACTTAGATCAAGTGGAAAGGTTGTTCCTCTGAATACAGACCAGAGAGTAGCTGCTCTGCATCATTATTGACACAAGTAAAGTTGTTTTGTATCAAATTTGAGCAACTGAGACCTGAAGAATTTGCAAATCTTTTCTCTCCGAATCGCGCCCAGAGGCAGGAGCCATGGCACCTTCAAAACACAAACATTGTACACTGAGTCTTCAGTAATTAATATTACAGATATGTACGCCAAAAAAAGCCTATTCCTTTCTTTGACAAACATCTCCTGAAGGAATTTCCTGAATCTGTCGTCTAAATCCTAATCATGTCCCGTGCTGAAGCTCGTAGTGAGTCATTTGTGGCGACAAGCAGCTGTGCGGTTCCCATGGTGATGAGGATGAGATATAAAAATCATCGCTCATACTGTCAGATGAACTTTTTTGTACAGACAATCTAACAAATAATTCAGCTGTGACAATTGAAGGCAGAAAATGGATGTGGTGAAAACTTTAAACAATGTGAAATTACATCAGGATTGTTTGCAGGATGTTCTGGGGTGCGTTTCCCAAAAGCATCGTTAGCTAAATATGGTCATTATTCTACTGAAGTATACTGGTAACGACGTAACTTTGGAAAACACACCAAAGATCTGTTAAATTAGAAGCAAACAGCTACTTGTTTATTGGATTTTAATTTACATTTTTGAAAGAAACCTTTAAAGTTAGTTACTGTTATAACATAATAATGTTTAATAAAAAAATGGATAATAGTTAGTAATGTATCTCTTGATGCTTTGTATTTTAACAAATTATTAGTGTAGATATGCCATATTTATTGATATGATGCAACACTATGATTCTACAAATGTAACCCTGGACCACAAAACCAGCCTTAAGTGTCAATGTTAAGAAGTGTTTAATTTTTTTGATGTATGGTTTGTTATGAAAGGACAATATTTGGCCGAGATACAACTATTTGAAGATCTGGAATCTGAGGTTGCAAAAAAATCTAAATATTGAGAAAATCACCTTTAAAGTTGTCCAAATGAAGTCCCTAGCAATCTATATTACTAATCAAAAATTAAATTTTGATATATTTACAGTGGGAAATTTACTAAATATCTTCATGGAACATGATCTTTACTTAATATCCTAATGATTTTTGGCATAAAAGAAAAACTGATCATTTTGACCCATACAATATATTTTTGGCTATTGCTACAAATATACCCCAGCGATTTAAGACTGGTTTTGTGGTCCAGGGTCACAAATAGGATTTGTACTGACTTGTATCAGTCATCATGGATTAAAAATAATAATATATAAAATAATATTATTATTGGAAAATAGCATTATATATAAAAATATTATATTGAAATAATATTTATATGAACTACAAAATGATAATATTAAATATAATTATTACAAAATAATCTAATCTAATCTACTGTAATCTAATCTAATCTAATATAGATAATTAGCATTTTTACTTCTGTATAAGAAGACCTCTGTACTTCTACAAAAGATATTCAACACGAAATATGATAATGCTCTTTTTTGAATAAATTTAGAAAGACAAGCATTTTTTGTTCTTGAGTCTAACATGCAATAAGACCAGGAACATGCAATAACAAAATAAATAAAGACAGTTTTAATTGTAGTGTTTAACACAAAAAATACTGTCTTATATCATCAGGCTCCATACAAAAATTCTTTGTGTGTAAACCCTTTAATGTTTTGTTTTTTTTCCCTCCTTCTTTTGAATTAGGACATACTTAACTTAATGTGTGAAATGATAACACATTCCTCTGTCCAAGTGTGTCAGAGTATCAGCATTAATTTTTTTGTAATGAAAGAGAGTATTTTGGAGAATTGGAACAGCGAGTTTCAAAGTCTCCTTGTTTGCTGTCCATGGTGCTGAAAACCGAACGCTGCAATCTAAAGCAAAAGACCTAAAGAATTTGTGTCAACCTTACAAGAAAAACACAGAAAAGCCATTGTATCTAAAGCAGGGACTGTTCAGGTTTGTAGTATCTTTTTTTCCCCCAATCATTCAATCGAGTTCAATAAGTGAAAAAAACAGAGATATCCAAGCAGTGAAATTCGCAATATGTGATTTAAAATTAGTCATATTTTTGGAGGATGAGGAATCTTTGTTTGCTGTGTTTCTAAAAATAAAACCTTTCACGCCTACACATTTGGTCCTTCTTTACCATGATTTCATAGCCGTCGTGTTTGCATTCACTGCAAGAATTTTATAGGCAACCATAGGACTTTAACATAGCCATTTCCTCTTCCATTGTCTTGAGTGTGACACCTCACCTGTGCTATATATAACACGCATATAACACGAGTCAGTTTGTGGTTCCTCAGGGCAGAACTGCAGAATCTAGATGGCTATTTCAGGCAGTATTAGGTTGTTTTCAGGAGGAAGGAGGATTTGGAGAGCTTAGAACATCTGCAGACTCTTGATAAGGGCAAAGGAGTGTGGCATCCTCAGTGTAGTGGAAAAGACGAGCGTTCCGGACTGCCCTCAGGGATATGAGCTCCAACAAAATACAGTGCATGTTTGAAGTATTGGAATACAGTAGTTCAGTTGTAAAGCTTAAATAGCAATATTAAAACTGAAAACTTAATAATGGAAAATAGTGACCAGGTCAAAACCAACATTTGTCTTTGTCACATCTAAATGATTATTATTTATTTTTTTATGACTGTGCAATTCTTATTTCATTCCTGCATTACCATCTACTATATAGATTTATTTTGGCCGTATTGGAAAGGTGAACTAGTTCTTTCTAAAGGTTAATGTTTCAGTTAAGCCTGGAGGAGAGACAAATGACACAAAAACCGAGCCATTTGAGCATTTTTAAAATACTTGACACTTTTTCCGTGACTGTGACTGTTCAGATGTAGATTTAAAATGCATTAGGAACTATTTGTCATGTACTGTTTAAAAGACGCCCCAATGTTCCGGTAAAACCGAGAGCAGTGCTAGTGCCAGTCATTTGGAAAAATGGGCCTCTATTGTGGCCTGACAATTCTCTCTATTTACGATATTTAGAAATGCTAACAACTGGCACATCCCCTTTGAAAATAACAGAACAGTGTGTCATTTAGCCTTAAACACATCTGAATGTACCTGTTAGGATTCAAATGGCGTGCTTGTGCATCAAAAGAAATAAAAATTAAATGCAGAAAAGGTCAACATTGTACTTCAATTGCATATATTCGAAAACAAAGAACATGTGCAATCATTTCATAAGATTTAATACCCTGCTATTACTAATCTCCTATTGTATTTGTTCTGCTACATGTTTTAAGTGCTATTGAAGTACGCTCTCTGCTTTAAATTAACTATAATTGTTGAAAATTAGCCTACTTTAAACAGTCAGGTTAAAATGACTTTATTGGAAGTTCAGTGTAAGTTCCTTAATAAGGTATTCATACGTTGTACTTTCACTCTAATTAAACTGGCACTCTGTTGAACACCTACACTCACTTCACTGAAGGTGCCTGCAAGTGAGTTCCACAGAACATCACGTTTTGGTACCAGACTGAAAGGTTTGCAACAAAGGGGACCCAATGCTAATCCAATTGACTTGGTCACTGTGACATTTTGCTGTGCTGCAGATATTGTCAAGGGTCATACACTGAGATCTAGACAAAAGTGTCTTCAGACATTTTGTATAAAATAAGAGTAAGATGTGTCAAATACTCATTTAATCTAGGAAACTGTCCACAGTTTTGTCATGTGACAACATATTTAGAAAGTACATTTACATATCCATTTTGTGTGTGTGAAAACTATTTTTAGCTTAAGAACTAAAACTTTAACTAAAATTAAAAGTTAAACTGAAAATATAAAAATAAAATATAATTTAATGAAAATAAATAAATAAATAAATAGAAATTAAACATACATTTTAGATGAAAAACATAATTGTTAGTTACCAAAAATAGATACACATACAAAAATGAAATAAAAATGAATGAAAGCTAAAAAACAAATCAAAACTGAAACTTTAAAATGAAAACAGACTATAATAATAAAATCTAAATAAATAAAATCTAATTCAAAATGACAAATATATGGTTAAAATTGACCTCTGATTTTTATTTCTTCATTTAATTTAAGCTTATCTAAATGGACTATTTTAGTAAACAGTGGCACATTGTGTGCAGTGGCCCCACTTTCATCTATTTTTCAGCATAATCTCTGCAGGTGAAGCTCTGAACGTGCTGCTCTGATTGTGTCAACAGCTCAAAACAGATAGAAGGCAGAACGTGAAGAACATTAGGACGGTGCCCCTTCATGGCTCTTTCTTTGTTTAATTACCATTAATTAATTAATTGATATGCATGGTTAATTACAGACTAAACTATCAAGCTGTATAATAGTAGTTACAGTACATAGCTACAGCAGAAATACAAATAAAAGTGACAAAGACATTTTCAGAGGAATATATTTCACATCTGGAAGTCTGTTGGTGGCAGCCATGCTTGTTTCAAATCATTTTGTAGTGCACAAAAAGGAGAAAGGTGTCCAGGTGGACAGTTAATCGCCGATTTACTCTGTTCAGGTCCACCAATTCTATTAGATTCAACAATTCTGGACACAATTCAACCTTATCTGGACAAACAGAGTTTGTGCCAATATGTAGGATTTAATTGATTAAATGGATTTTCAATTGGATTACACAATCATTTGTGTCCACTTGATTGGTTCTATGGGCTGCAGTGACCTGAAACAACAGGGAACAAATAAGCCAAATGGTTCAGCAAAGAAAACGGCAATCAAAGCCAATTATTTGTCTCTCCAAGACTTTACACAGCTGATTTCTTAATGTGAAGTGGACTGTGCTAATCTAGGAGGGAGACACACAGTTGCTCATCAGGGCTCACAGGACATATTCTGTGTTTAAGGATTAAAAGGATGGTTCGCTGGAAATGAAAATTCTGCCATCATTTACTCTCATATATTTGAAATGTGCCACTAAAGCACTGAAAAACATCCTCACCCTCAGGCCATTCATGATGATAGATGAGTTTGTCTGTTCATCTGAACAGATTAGGAGAAATTTAGCATTATATCACTTGTTCATCAGTGGATCCACTACAGTGAATGGGTGCCGTCAGAATGAGTGTCCAAAGAGCTGATAAAAGCAGCTGCAGTTGTGTTGATAATGCACCCATTCACTGCACAGGATCCATTGGTGAACGAATGATTAAAAGAAAAAAAAAACTCTGATGAAGACAAACTCATTTACATCTTGGATGGCGTGTGAGTACATTTTCAGCATATTTTCATTTTTGGGTGAACTATTTCTTTAATTTTCTGCAATGGCTCAGAGCAAATGTGCTAATTGTTGCAAATAGGTGATCTGCTAAATTACTGTAAAGTGGAGATTCTCCAGTGCCACCATGTAAAATGCAGAGGATTTGCTGGCGATCAAATTGCGTGAGTGTAGTCTAGATGTCTATATTTTTCACCCTTCATGCAGGTTTAATTGATTTCAGCATGTTATATCAACCATCTTCACGTCTACTTGCTTCTGACAGGTCCCTGCAATCTGTAATCTCCATGCCAAATACAATCAGAGATCTAATATTCACCAGGACGTAGCAATAAACAACTTTTATATATAGGTGGAAAATGTAAATCTCTTTTCTATTTGATGTTTTCTTTCCTGTGTTTCCTCTTGAAATGATTTTGCCATATGTTAAGATATTCCGCTTCTGGAGTGAAGAATTTCACATTTTTGCATGTTCGATCAATATGCAAATCAGTAATCATAAGCAGCCAAGGATGGCAAATAAATGTCTGTACACCTGAAAGCTGACATGCTGTGAGTCATTATGATTAAAATGCAATTCAGTGATCATAAGATAAAAACAAAACCACAGATGCCTCATTTTAGTGATCATTTTAGTTATAAGAAATGACAGTCGATATCTAAACATCATTAGCATTGATAGCAACATTTTCATCATGTATTGTGGGTTTGCTTTTGTAGCATGGGCATGTTCAGGTTTTTTTTTTTTTTTTTAATAAAGGAAGGTGGGATTTTCTTCTCTCTGTGTATAATTGTAATTCAGCTTACAATAGCATGACATTTTGAGCTGATTAATCAAAGAGCAACCCTTATAACTAGTTCACCCAAAAATTTAAATTTGCTGAAAATTTACTCACTCTCAGGACATCCAAGATATAGAGGAGTTTGTTTTTTGATTGGAATAGACTTGGAGAAATGTAGAATTTGATCAATTAATCAACAATGGACCCTCTGCAGTGAATGGGTGCCGTCAAAATGCTGAAAAAAAAACCATCACAAAAATCCACAAGCAATCCATATGACTCCAGTCCATCAATTAACAAAGGTATTATTAAGATATTTTTAAATTCAAACCGCAGATTCCAACTAAAATATGAGTCGTTTGAATAATATTGCTCTCTCCAGTGAAAAATTGGACTCGTCTGTATCTGTCAGGATCCTGGACTGTTTTGTTGTGTTTTTGCTCCTCATGTGTTCCCTGTGACCCAGTTTCTCCCCAGTCTGATTGTGTTAATTTCCTCCAGGTATGTCTCGTCGTCTTCCATGATTTCTCTATGTTTAAAAGCCCCAGCCCTTCTGTTAGTGTTTGTCGGTTCTTAAACGTCATTCATTGTGCTCCTGTGTCTCCTATGTGTGTGGACTATTAAAGATTGCGTTTTGTGTTATTCCTCGCTCCTTGCTTCCTGGTCAAGCGTGACCGTATCAGGTGAAAAATATACATAAATCAAGCACTGTTTTAAATGAAAACAGTTCTAAAGAAATTTTATTATTTAAATTGTTTAATTATCTAATTTTCTAAATGTATTATTTTATAATTTTGAAGTGAGCTATTACATTAAAGAATATCACTGCAATGTTACAGTTTATGTTCATATGTGTATTTTCATTTTCAAGATTACATTTATAGCTTTTTTTCATCTTGTAAGTGGAGAGTCATGCTGGGATTTTTTTTCAGTTCTCCTTTTATATCTCTATATTTAGCTTGTATGATCAGGCTCTGATGACAAGGAGTCAGAGGCCTGAACCGTAATCACAGATTTGCTAATTAGCGCCTTGAGCTTCATTTAGTGCGTGGGCAGCTGAGACTCGCTCTGAAATAACATTGAGGAGGTACAGCTACATTTAAATGATCAATACTCTCACAGTTATTATGGTGCCATAATTGACTATTCAACTGTTTTCTTGTTCTCATTATGAAGTCCAGTGTGCAACATTAATGATGTGTTTCTGTGAGTTACATTACATTGTGAAATATGAAATAACACGGATATGTGCATTTATAAATAAATATTTTAATATTCCAGAAAGATCATTAATTTATGAGTTAATATATTTTCAAGTATATTAAAATTTGTAATTTGTTTAATATGATATACTATTTAAATTGAGTTCCATATCCTAAAATATTCAGTAAATATAAATGCATTTATTGACTCTCAAATCTTGGTCATAATGTTTTGTCTGATTTTATACTTGAATACTAGGTTCTATCCTGTACATACAAATACACCCACTGCCTTCCTCACATTTTCAGACATCACCTAGTAACCCTTTAATGAAGCATGCACAGCTGGAGACATGCACCAAGCTTTGCGTCATCTAATATTGTTGCCATCTTCTTCAAACATCCGCTTTTCGCTCCTCCGTTATTGTTACCTCTGTCCAATGTGTGAGACACTGGCGCCTGCCCCATTAACAAATGTCATACCGGCAAAGACATATAGACACACACTGTGAGCTCAACCTTAAGTTGTCATTTTTTTTTACTATTGCTGCCAGAACACAAGTAGAATGAAATATATTTCTCATGCCTTCCAGTGATAATGAAGGTAGCTGTACGGTTTATTTCAAGAGCAGAAAGCCTCATTACAGCTGCACATCTCCCCTCTTTCACTTGAAATTGTACTTCAGGATGACATAGTGCATGGGCATACTCAGGGTATTTATGAGAGTTTATGCAAGGCTTTATATTGTTTATAGCGGCATATATCAGGGCAAAGGGGTTAGATCAGTGGCTGTCTACTGGGTTTGCTACACCTCTCAGATTTTATAATGGACTTTAAGTGCCTACCCAGCAAAACTAATGAAGTATTAACAAATGGTAATATATATCAAAATGATTGTCAATGGTTTTGTTATTAGACACATCTTGTATTCTTTGTATGGTGGCATTTGACATTAGAAATAAGTATGTCATATGTGCATCACCCATTGTTGAATGAATGTGTGTTACACTTGATATTAGGTTTACTGTTCAAATGTTTGCTAGGATGTTTCTTTATTATATATATTATATATAATTGTGAAGTCGATTTTTTGATTGGGTTTAATTTTAAAATTACATTCTTGTAAAATGTTCTAACTCCAATTTTAACTGAAATGTTTTTAAGGACTGAACGAGTTCTGTTGATGAGGTGGTTCTCGATATTTGGGACACGCCCCTTACACGTTTAAAAATCTGGATTGTATTGAGTGAATATGTTTTTCTACACAAAAAGAAAAACTAAAATTACATGGGCTGTTTCCGAAAACTGAAAAAGGCTGCCTTCGGAGGACGCATTCCATGGTAGGAAGGCATCGAGGCACATCCAAAGTTAGCTTTACTTCCTGTCTCATGAGATGCCTTCATCTGATCGATTTTTGAAGGCAGCATATAGTATCCCACAATCCTGTGCGTTCAATTCCGTGATGGTTGAGCTAAAAAAAAAAAAAAAAAGATGGCCTCTGAAAGTTGCGTTCGGTGGTCAGTTTGAGTGTAAATGTATATTTCTGACTAACTTTTTGCACTTATGATGTTATTTCTAGTGAGAAATCAGTATTATGGTAATTAAATTTTAGTTGAATTAGTTTAGTTATCACCAAAACTTGTTCTAGATCATTAAACCGCTACGCTGCATCAGAAGGCTGTCCGAAATCAGTTTAATGAGGTGCCTTCGTGTAAAAATGCTGTCTGCAAAGTCATTGCCTCATAAGGCATCGAAGCAGCAAGTCAGCTGCCTAAGTTTTCGGATGCAGCCATGGACTACTTATATAGTAGCTTTCATGTGTTTTTCTCCACTCCCTCATCTTTGTGTTTCCTTGTTGAAAAGTTTAGGATGACATGAAGGTAAGTGACTTTTATTTTGGGTGAACTGTTCCTTTCATATCATTTATACAAAGCATTTTAATTAATGTGGTTCATTTTAAGAGAAGCCATGTGTGTAATATTGAAATGCAATTATGTTATAGTGGATGTTCCAAGATAAGCCAGGCACACAATGCACGATTTAAGCCCCAATTTTCACTTGTCGAAATCACAGACAAATGTCTGAAATCGAAGGCAAATTGGTGCTCGTTCATGTGAAGGACAATAGGTAACACTTTACTTAAAGCCTTTATGTAAAATGCATTATGAAAGTAGTAATGCATTAATTATGCTTTGTAATGCACCTTATAATGCATTGTACTATCTCATGAATAATTGTAACCACAGTTAATAGATTATAACACTTATCAATTCATTGTTACACCATGCATTTTAAATTCAGTTATTTACGACAAGATATAATGTATTACAACCCACATTATGAATAATTATAATGCTTTATCCCCTTTTATAATGCATAAAGGCTTTAAGTAAAGTGTTCACAACAATCACGTAGTATGTGTTATCAAAGGCATGATCTGAGAGCAGTGCAGATTTGTCACGGATGACCATGAGATATTTATCATGCTAGATATCTGGACCTGTCTACAACTCCTGCAGTGTGAAATGTGTTTTGACTGGAAATGACATACAGCCAATGAGAGGGAAGGTTCAGGGGGAGGAGTCACAAAATTATTAGCAAGCATGGCTTCTGCAAGCAACCCTCCTTTTACTCTCCTTCCAGGCGCGTTTCCTCCGAGGAGGCAAGGGAGGCAGTGTCTCCTCAAAAAATTGGATGAGAAAATAATCGATATTACAAACATAAATCGCAAATATTATATGCATTAAATATGGCATTAAAAGTATAAAAGTCACTCGGTTTTTTTTATAAAGTAACGCTGTCAAACAGCGACACCCGCAGGTAAATTTACAGCGGAGGCTTGCCTCCCTTCGGTCCACAGACTTAAAAAGCGCGCGGTGATGACTTTTCTGGAGGCTCATTAGGTGCGTTCGACTTCATGCAGCACTTAGCAGACCGATCGGCGGCTGACTTGAAGCAGTGCATGCCGGTTAGAAATTTAGTCCGACTTGAACCGGCGCCGACCACACGTCACTGTCACGTGTGGCATCAAAGTACCGCGATAGCGTTTCGAGAGCAGCCGGCTGACTCAGCCGGCGCAATTTCTCCAGAGCGACTGCGGGAGCGCTGATGACGACACAGCTGTTTCACGATTGGCCAAATTCACCACATGACAACAAGGACGTGTATTTCGGGTTTATTCTGACAACTTCAGTCCCACTAATGCTCATATACGGACTTTCAAAAAAATTAAAATAAATTAACTTTTCATGTCATCTTCATCTCGTAAATCATGTTTATTAAAAGATTACAATTATTTTTACTGCAATCACTTTTTTGTTAATTCGTTTATATAGGTTTTGTGCATAGGTTTATTTTGGACCTTTTTCATACAGACCCTTTACAGTATTAAGCTGCATAACCTATTTAGATAATTTTTTTATGGAATAAATCAAGTGTCAATCTTACAGACTTTTAATATAATGTGGTCATCATGGATTCTGATTGATACTAATTGTCTAGTTGCTGGGTTCATCCATCTTCACTTGCATGTGATTACTACCAACAACTCTGGCTGGATGTCAACTTAATACAACATTCAGATCACTTTCATAAGATGGTATAAATCATAATAGAAAGGCAAATAAATTGGGCTTATCCGTAGGCCTGTTCATGGTGTTCACGTATGAATGTCTTACTAAAATGTGCTTACCTAACTGGAGAAATAGTAAAATAAGTAAACAAATATGTAACATCCTAATTCTTTTATCTGTAATGAAAACCACATTTAGTACATACAATTATTATCTTCATAGATTATTTTTATTAAGTTGCAGTAGCAAAAACACACATAATGAATCATACTGCACAAGTCAAATTTTCAATATGTTCTATTTATTTACTTAACTCGTTTCTGTCGTGATGACACCCTTTCAAAATATTACATACATCTTAAAGGTTTATTAAAACATAAACCAACATAGTAATAAAAAAAGAATCACTTCTAATGAAAATTGTTAAGTATAATTGCATTGATTGGTTAGTATTAGAAATAACAAGTCACACTGGTGTTGGGTATGGTCCCATGTCCCTTTGGATATATAAAAATAATACTTATTACATTGAACCTTTACTCACTTTCGTTGCTCATTGTGCTCAATTTCATACAACAATAACGGCATTTCTATAGCTTCCAGTTCGTCTGCAATAAAGCAAGCAAACGCCACGTGATCTGCCATGACTGAGGTAGATGCAGCAAACTACGAGAGCCCCGAAGTGTCCGACTTGATGACTCCGTTTTCAACTCCGCCCCTGACTGCAAGCGGCTACTCTCGTTGACCACCGTCTGTAGCCGTGCTTCAAGTCGAACGCACCTAGTGACATGAATGAAAAAAAAAAATAATAATAAAATAAAATAAAAAAATAAAAAGACATGAATGGGGGAAAGTCACGTGATCGGTTATGATCGCGTGACTTTCCCCCATTCATTTCAATGAGTGGGGGAAAGTCACAAACAATGAACATTTATTACAGTATTTAGCCTATTAATCTTTGTTTACATTAGTTAATACAAAGACAGTTCATTGTTAGTTCACAGTGCATAAACTAATGTTAACAAACACAACTTTTGATTTTAGTAAATGTTGAAATTCATATTAACTAAGATTAATAAATGCTGTAGAAGTATAGGCTATTGTTTATTCTTAGTTCATGCTAACTAAAGTAGTTAACTAATGTTAACTAATGAAACCTTATTGTTCGCAGAATATTGTTCAAATTGTTACTGCCTTTAGTTATTATTTTGGAATAAATATAAAATGCATAAAAACACTATGAAATGTATAATTAGTATTAAAACGATTAAATAAAATAAAAAATAATATTAATAAAATACAAAATATAATTATATTTGTTCTCTTTTTTATGTAATATTTATTTACCAAGGAAAATGTGACAACATTAAGTGTAACAGGGACACAAACACACACATATATAAAACTGCCTCATTTTAAAGCACTACCGCACGCCACTGTCTCCTTCATATTCTTTTTTTATTTTTCACTGCAAACCAGCATATCACAAGCTTCTTGCTGTCTACAAAGTCTAACAGGAAGACGTTATGTTTTGTCCTGCATCATTTCTCGTGTGTTTGGTTGTGAGATTGTAGACCAGACAGTTGTTGGGGATTCTTCCGAATTGAAAAGTTGTGTAATGTGTGACTTCTTGTCAGTGTTCCATGGTGTAATATGCACACAAAAGCAACTATATGGTACCACAGATAGCCATGTAGTAGTGTGAGAAGAACAGTGTTGCAACAGCTTTGAGAATCATGCAGTGTGTTCCCAGCATAAGGTGTTTAACGGACCCAAATTCTGATTGATACATGATCAATTGGTTTAACTGGGTTATGGAAAGTGTTTAGCATATTTTTATGATGCATACATAATCAGAATCTGACCAAATCCATTTAGCATCAGAATATTCTTTTGCATGTAAGTGTGAACATTTCTGCACCCCTGTCAGTTGAACCACTTGATGAAATAATGAAGAAAGGAAATGTGTCCAACACCAACTCTTATGGAGCAGAGATACTGAGAAAAATGTGAGGCAAGATACAATATATGGTTCTATTGGGGCTTAATCTTTCAAGCATGCATTGATGTGCACAAAACCTTGTATTTCTCCTCACTTCTCATAATGTTGGCTAGAAACGGCACCTGTTCCAAATCATTGATCTCTCCCTTAGCAACACCTGAGGTCTACAGAGGTTGAGGACAGTGATAAAATATTGCTTTCTTTATTATGTGGGATGTGTTACTAGGAATTTCCTGAGCCCAAAAATGAACAGTTTGTAACAGAATACCTAAATGTGATAAATGATTTATTCAAAAAACCCACCAGATGATCGCATGTGTATCTTTCTGTGTCTGACATAGAGAGAGAATGTCACATACAGACGTAACAAGACAGAGACGGAGAGATATAGAAAAGGTAGCGAGACAGAGAGGTGCTAAAATTAGAACAGCCCCATGTTGAGAGGCAGTTGAATTTCCACTTCACAGAAGGAAAAGTGAATCATCTGGATATTTTTGTACCAATGCAGAGGGAAATTATTTCAGAGCAGTTATTGATTGACAATGCAGCACGCTATAGACAGGAAATAGATTTTTGGCACTGGATTCTGAATCCACATTGAGCTGTTATTGCACTGCGTTTGGTCTGAAGGTGCTCAATTTCTACACATTGCGACATTTAACTGCTTTTCTCCCTGCTTTTTTTTTATATGTTAGATTTAAAAAAATCCTACCTTACAAGCCATTTGTGGATGGTTTTCCTCAAAATATTGTGTTGCAAGATCACCCAGAGGGGAGAATATACATTTATATTAGTCATTTGAGCTTTGCTTGGTTTAATTGATTGATTGATTGATTGATTGATGCATGCATACATGCATAAATGCACTTCAATGCTATTTAAAATTTTTGCTGAATTAATTTTAATCACAGGAACTTGTGAATGGCCACCTATGCCAAGTTATGCAATTTGGCTCCTTAATATATATATTTTTTGAACTCTTGCTTTTTCTGATATAACATTTGCTTTTACTTGAAGTCCATGTGAAACAGATTTAGTATTTCTTGCATGTAATTGTTTAAAATATTACATAAGTATTTCTGTTTTTTTATGCATTTACCAATAATTTTATGCATTTACCATTTACCATTTTCCGTTTCCAGAGACTGTTACATATTTGATTATACTGTTGCCAGCAGCAACATTTGGCACCTGCTACTGTGTACATTACTGCTAATCAAAAAATCAATTATCCACATGATTCATTTGTGTCTAATCTCAAGGACTCCATTTGAGTTTACATTCTATATTGTTTGCAGCTGCTGTTCCAAAAGGATAACAATTTTCCTTTATGCCCGTCAACACAGAATGTATGTAGCAACAACTAAAACATACTAAAAACCAAGAGTTCACTGTGGGAAATGTAAGTACTGTATACTACTGATGATAACCACACCGTAGGCTTTCCAAAGGTCCAGTTATACAACAGAGGGTCATTTATGTGGTTGTTATGCATAGCACAGCTGCAAACCAGTCACTTAAAATTACAGTGCGAGTCTCACGACACAATCCTGCTCTGTGATCTTAATCATTAGTTCTATAATTCGTATATTTTTTAAAGTAATCATGTAGGCGTATAGGACATGAGTGTCAGTGCATGATAATGAATGTTAGTTCAAAGAAAGTATGTCTGTGGATAGTTTTAATAGGGTTTAGACAGACACTTTTCACACAAGCCTATAAATATCTGAGAAATATCAGTATGCTGGACAATAATTTGAAGGGCAGATGATGACCACCTGGGGAATATAGTCAAGCCTACATTTCTCTTTGATCTTCTGTTCCATATATGTGGCTCAAGCTTGTGTGACATTCCCTGAGGATTTCTGAGACCATAAATAGTATATCATTATAAAAGAAATACAATTGATGGGTCAGGGTGAATCACATCAGATGCTGCAATTATGGTATTATTGCTTTATGTTCAGATCATTTTTTTCATATCAGATATTTTGAATACACTTTAATAGTACAGAACCATGCTCGCAGATATGTAAAAAATTAAATCAGAGTGCTAAATGCTCCTCCCACCATTAAAAGGACAGAAAACTCTATTGCTGGTAATTTTCATAATTTCTCTGATGTGTATTGATTATGGTAAACCGCGTGTATAGTTGTACAGCACATAGATGATATTACTCAGATGACTTTCAAACATATCAGTGCTTGATTGTGCATGACGAAAATGGGTCTGTCTTTGTGGTTTGGGATGGTCTCATGTCTAAACTGATTTGTTTGCATTTGCATCCAACCACATTAGAGAAAAAACTGTGTCCCTCTCTCTCCCTGCTACAATCAACATGGCAAACAGGAAACCAAAGGCAATAAAAAAAACTGCTAAAGTGGTCCTAATGTGTTCAGAGAGAAGAACAGGAAGCCATTTCATTGCCATTTGATGTTGAAAAATAAAATAAAAATAAAAATGTTTCTACTCAAAAAGGCCAAACATGACGACTGTAAGACAATCACAGAGAAAGCGCTTTTAAATTTAATGTCTTTTAAAGTTACCATTTATTTTTTTTATGTAATTTTATTTTCCTTTACTTCATTCTTAAATTTATTTTGCACCACTGATGTAGGCTACTCAACTGAGTTCACTTTACATTTATTTGTACAGCGCTTTTCACGATACATATTATTTCATATTATTTTTATAAAACAAAACAATATCACAGTCATGCAGCTAGACTTGAGCTTACATGAAATTGCTTTATTTTATATTGCATGATTTCTTATTGTACTCATTTAAGCTGCAAATATACAGATTTCGTCATGACAATCAAAAATGAAAATAGAGACATGAAGCTGGATTGCTTTTTTTTTTTGGTTAGAATTTCTTGTCTCGTAATTTTTTGTATTTCTTATTGTACTCTAGTTTTAAGACATTGTTCACATTATTTGAAAACAATATAATGAAACATTACATTTGTGTTAAAATTAAATTTGCCCCTGCTGTTGTATATTTCATAAGTACAGTGATAATTCCTTCAAAATATGCATTCTAAATCTTTTTTAAAATCAAGAAGCTCTTAATCTATAAATGGCACTCATTTTTTATTAAACAGTTCAGAGTGGCAGGGTTGATTAAATCTCAGCAATGTCTTATCTTAATTGCTATACCTCTCGAAAACATCACTCTTCACTCTGATTTCAGTCCTTGCTAGTCAATTATGCAGTATGATTGCATTTCAAGACCCTATGATTCTCTTATGAAGCAAAGCACAGTGAATACATTTTTTTTGGAATGTTGTTTGGCAAATCCCAGTAGTAATGCCAAAAATAATATGGAAAGCCTTTACAGAACATCTTTTGGCTGAATATAATGAATTAGGTTTATATGCAGAAGAAGTCTCCAGCACAAAATAAACACTACAGAGCCAACAGAATAAACAGCTGAAAGCACCTGCTATTTTCAGATCATTCCTTTAGGTGAAATCTCGTTCTGTGGCATTCTTGACACACTATCTGGTTTGAGCAGCCTTTGAGGAGATCTTTGAACTGTGTGTAACGTCTAGCTAGCAGAGGGAACCCTCACCCGAGTACTGAACCTGGCCGCTCCCTCTGCTGTCACTTCCTGTTTGACTCTCATAAATTCTGAGACCTGCTCACGTGCTAGTCGCGAAGTATTGCCAGTCTTTCTGCCTTACCAAGCATTTGTTCCTTCTACTGTTCCTGTTTGATAACCTGTCTTTAACCCTGCCTGACGTATGGTATTGTGCTCTGCCCCTTTGTTCTGACGCCTGATTTGACTGATGTTTGTGTTTGGACCTTTTGCCTGCCTTATCACCATTGTCTTTGATGTTGCCCCTGTGTTTGACGAACGATCTAACTGCTTCTCTGGTTTGACCTTCTTCCTGTTTTACCAATCACTGTTTAAAGCCCTGTCCTCTAATAAACTTCCGCTTATGGATAACCAAACTCCAGCGTCCCTGTTACACTGTGTTAGAGACACAACTCATGTTCTTAGATTATGTCATTTTTTGAGCACCAGTCCTACAGTGTGATTCAACAGACTAAATGAACCTTATACATGTTTTAATGAGTTATTACGACCCTCTAAAGACCTAGCAGATAATTAATTTCTTAATGAGCATCATTAGCACTACGCTGGATTCCTCAAAGCATTAGATTGAATAAAAACAAACAATTTCCCATGTACCTTATGAGTCTTATGGTTGTCAATTTAAACTTATTAGCAGGAGTTTCTTGAAATTTAATTTCTTGATATTGTCTCTTATTTCACACACAGCTCAAGCAAAGCATTTCCCAAGCCTTGCCGTGCCCACTGTCTGTAGTCCAGTAGCCTGGCAGGTTCTCCTTCAGTTGGTTTGAGTGGTTTTTCAGCCTTAGCTGGCAGATGGGACGGCAGCAGAGGTTACAGTCATTACCTCACTCTCAGAAAAACACTCTCCAACCCTCTGGGCTCCATTAGGTTTTCCTTTCTGCACTTACCAGCACAACACGCACTTCATTGTTAGTCTGTTTGACAGGAGTGAAGTGTTGGCTTTCATTGGAGCCACAAGCGTTACTCTGTTATTATTCTGTTCATCCTAGAGAAGATGGTCTGCCTTCCTCTTTGACTTGTTAGCAGATAATTGCACAATAAATTTCTACTTGGGGCCTTTCTTCATTCTGAGTAAGATGGTTTAATGGGTTCACTTTCAATATGAATCGGTTTATGACCACTGTGAAATACTTGCTATGATTTTCATCGATATGAAATATGACCTGTTTTATATATGCTGTTATTTACTCAGGCTTATGTTATTCTAAATACATTTACAGGTTTTTTTTTGTTCTGTGAAACGCAAAACTAGAAATCATGTGGTCTTGCCATATAAATTTATAGTGAAGGAATGAATAAATAAACAAACAAACAAGGAAAAAAGTATTGTAAAGTAGTGATGTATTCCAAGTCCTTTGAAGTTGATAGATTTTTTATATTGTCAAAATGATGAGAAGATTTGAAAAAAAAAAATTTAGAATATTTTTTGCCAATGGTGGATACATGCAATTGAGATAAATTAGCCTTATAAATTGTACTTATCTATGTCATAAATAGTAAACAAAACAAAAACAGCAACAGTAAACAAAACTAAAATTCAAAACATAGCAGTAATCATCACTCACTTAAACAAACACTGATTTGCCTAAGATTTTATGTTTTTTTATTATTAGTTGTGTTTGATTCACTAAAAAGAACAAATTAAGAGTTGTTTGTTCAGGAATTTGTGTTCTGTAGTTGGGTGCGAAAAACTCAGACCCTTTTAGTAGGCTAAAACACATTGGCTGAAGAACGAACTTGCAAAACCAAACCAAACATTCTGCTATTTATAAAAATCAAACAAATTAATAAAAAAATGTGTCCCGATTTGCAACCCTAATCAATAAAGATGTAAATTGCAGCCTTATACATTACACAAACCTATCAAATGACTTAAGTAATATTTGAAATATAGTGTTGCACTTTATTTTACAGTACATTCACTTACATGTACTTACAGTGTACTTACCTAAAACGTACTGTAATATAAGGTAACTATGGATTAAGGTTAGGTTTAGGGGTAGGTTCAGGGTTAGTATCTAGTTTTTAGCGAATGATTGCAGTTCTTTCATTACAATTCTCTGAAGATTTTAGCATGGAAAAGGATATGACAATGTTAATGTATTTGGTCTTGGCAGAATAGATCTGCTACACTGCTGCTGCTGTTGGTTATTAATGTTGTAAGAGATTATTGTTGCTGTTTTAAAGCAAGAACAGGAACTTGCTACTGCCAATACATAAGGTGATATGGTGCTATGAGTATTTAAGACATACTGCTGCTGCACAAGTAGCAAATAATAACTAATAGCAGATCTAGGTGGAGCTGGGAAGGTGGAGGGTTTCAGAGGAACTCTGAAAGCACACTGTGAAATGCTCAACCTGGTCTCATAAAAATATGTACCTCTGTGCACTTTTTGTGCAACACCGTTTTTACATACCTTACTGCATGTTTCGCAGCAGTTTCAAAGAGAAATGTCCACTGAGTGGCGCTAAAACACGGATTCAATACGTAAACCCTGGCACATTTTTATTATGTTGATATAGGTACATATTGCTGTGTTTTTATTACATTGCTTCAGGAACGTATTGCAGCGGTTACAAATATGCCCTACACCAGACCCAACCCTAAACCCTAAATATGTACTTATTGATACTTATTTCGCGTCACGTTAAAAAGTGCACCCAGGTACATAAATGCCATGAAACCAGGAAGAAAATGCTCTAGTGAACACTAACCAGCCATTTAAATGTTAAGCAATAAGCTCATTGACATTGGTTGTGTATGCAATATGAACCAATTAGTTTGTGCCAAGTAGTTTAACACTGTGAATATCATCAATTTGCATTAACAACCCATCAGTCTGTGTAGAGTTTCATGATAGAACTTGGCATTTACTATAATAACTACATGTACATGTAGAACAGGACTATAAAATAAAGTGGTACAGAACACTGCTGTGGTGTTTTATTAGTTAGTGAGGTGTTGATTATGGAAAGACCTGTGTAACAGTTTATTTTTGTGTTGTACAGACAGAAATAACAGAAGTATATAGGGGTGAGAAAATAATGACTTAATCCTCATTTAGGGAACTATTCCCTTAATGCCTAATCAACAGCCATTGATAACCAGAGTGCTTTCTGTTTTAAAATGCCCCTATTATGGGTTATGAATGGTTCATATTTTGGTTTTGGGAGTCCCCAACAAAAGGTTGACATGCATGCAAGGTCAAAAAACACTTTCATTTTCGTATAATATGCAATTATTATTTATTTGCTCAATGACTCCCAAACGATTCGCTCAATGATGAATTTTTCCAAACCCCTCCTTTGCATGACGCTAATCTGCGGTGATTGGTCGATTCAATTTAACACAGTGTTTGTGAGCTTTTAACGCTCCAAAATCGACATCTAGTGGCAAAGAATGAATTTGCATTTTCATTCAGATCAATGCGAAAATCAAGTTTTCCTGGGTCTCACTGTCAAGCAGTTTCAAAAACTGCTGGGTCTGATGGCAGCTGCGTCCATCGTGATATCTATTGGCCTGCTGTACATGAGACCCCTACAGTGGTGGCCCAGAACCAAGGGGAAACCCACTTTGCATTCAAGGTTATGCGGCGATGCCTACGTGCCTTAGACATGTTAGACATGTTTTTGGTTCTCATCTCAGGGCCGGAGCTGGGAGCTCCTGGTCGCCGCGTAATGCTAGCCGAGGTGGTAAAGCAGATATGGAGGTTGTGAAGCAGATATGGAGAGTGTTTGGCCAGGCACAGGTGGACCTCTTTGTGATTCAGGAGACATCGCAATGTCCCCTCTGGTTCTCTCTGTTTCATCCGGCTCCACTGGGGAGTATGGTATTGCCAGCTCGACCCAGCTAACTGCCCGATTGGTACAGTTCTGGAGTTCGTGCAGGCCTGTTCCTCCAGGGTTAACCCACTCCACCCTGAGGGTCTATGTGGCGGCTATCCGGCCTACCGCGCCCTTCTCGGTGGCCTCTCAGTGGGTAGGCACCCCTCAGTTACATGTTTCCTCCACAACAAAGGAACTTGTACGCCCTGAAGTGAAGTGTCACTTCATGGTGCGGAGGTTGCCAGCTCGACCCAGTCAACTGCCTGATTGGTACAGTTCGGGAGTTTGTGCTGGCCTGTTCCTCCGCAGGGTTAACCCACTCCACCCTGAGGGTTTACGTGGCAGCAAGTTGGCCTTTGGGACGCAGGCCCAACCCACTTTATCCACTCGTGGCCCCTTTTTCCTCTCACCCTCATTGTGCTCCTGAGGGATACCTACAGGGCAGGGACTTGGAAGTCTGGAGGCGTGGGCATCTCGTTCCCCAAGCGTTCCGACGCAGATAGAGTTCCTGGAAGGGAACGTCTCAGGTTACGTATGTAACCCTGGTTCCCTGAAGGGAACGAGACCCTGCGTCTCTAGGCCATACTTCCAGCATCCCTGCCGGAGGTTGCTTCATTCCTAGAAGCAAATACCAGTTCCTCCACATGTGGTTTTATGCTTCCCGGTTGGTGACGTCACCCGCCTATGACGTCTCGCCCATCCATTGGACAGATTACACACGTGATTCAGAGTGTGGTCATGCTGAAGGCGTTCCCCTAGCGTTCCGAACCAGCGTCTCGTTCCCTTCAGGGAACCAGGGTTACATGCGTAACCTCAGACGTTCTCAGCTATTGAAGATTGTGTTCTGTAATTACAGGTTTTTTTTCTGACATTTTCAGTGCACAGTCAAGAACTAAGGCACAACCTTGATCTCTAAAAAAGCTGTTCCTATTTTAAAGCTAGTCCTGTTTAGACTGAAATAACACAAGAGGAAATAAGGCTATATGTTATATTGCCATAACCTTCAGCCTTAAAACCTTTCTCGGCAAGAAATGAACTAGGTTTGATTTTTCAGCCCTATTCAATATCCATCTGCTCACGGTGAGAAGTAATTATCTGGATCCTTGAAATGGAACAAATCCAACTGTTTTGTTGACTTAACTTGACTTGTCAATCATGTGAATTGAACCCCAGAAACAGATGAACTATTTGAAAACCCACAAGATTCCCCTCCATTATCTGTCACCAGCAAATTGACCTTTATTAGTTAAAACATATGTGAGTAAATCCATTATTTTCTGTTTTCGCCTTCATTATTTTTAAATGCGTTGCAAAATTGCTATTTCCTCTTAAGCTGAGTGGTGACTTTGTATAAATTTTAAAATACTGTTGGGCTTTTGTGTGTTTGGAGTGAAAATTCCGCAGATGCATTTGTGGCAGTTCAGAATTGTCTTAAAGTAGCTGGTCGCTCCCCTGGCTGTGCTTGGAGTGAATTTTATTAGCTGCTCACTCATGTCTTATATTGAGCTCCAGACAGTGGGAAATATGTTTCATCTTCTGTCTCCACCCACTCGCTTCACGAGAATCCAAACATTGGAAATAAAACCACCTCCAGAATACAGACACCTCATATCACCCCAGCTCATGACAAAGGTTTATCTTGCCATCACACCTGAATTTGAAATCCATTTAATGGGGAAGCGTATCAAAGGATTCATTCCATGAATAGGATTTTTTCCTTTTGGTTTTAGTGCTTGCAAATTGTAGTTTTTGGAAACCCATTTGGTATTAAAAACCTTTTTGTGCCATACACAGACATTGTTGGCATTGTTTGTATGATCTTTGACCTGAGATGTACTAGCAGCCACTTCCTCTGATGAAAACACTGAACAAACAAACATAGATACTTATTTCAGGCACCATTTAACTCTTTTAAAGCCATATTAAATCACATCTTTGAAATCACTTAATTTCTTTATTTTAATTTTTTTTCTATGCAAAGAATCTATTAACATTTTACAGTTCCAGTTAGCCATTCTGCATGTCGTTAGAAACGAATTTGAAGCCACTCTCCTGACTTCGTCTGTGATGGATCAATATTTAATTAATAAAAACCCCTCACAGACCTCTGCTGAGAGGGGGCGTGCATACTTGTAAAGAGAGTGAGTGACACTAATAGCATTCATGTTTTTGTCCTGAGGCATCTGATGAACTTTATCTGAAATTAGACCCTAATTCAGCTGTAGTTTGCTATTATTTAAAAGGGTATCTAACTCAGTCACCTGGTTCTCCAGTTAACACTCGGTAGCAATATTGCAGCAGGTGTGTGTGTACCATTTTTTTCTTTAAAAAAAACATGGGTTAAAGGCAGTTCACATGATACCAATTTTGGTAGGAACAATTTATATCTCTAGTCTTCAATTTCTGTTAAACAATCCAAAAAAGTCTATTATGCTCTGCCCTTATTTGATCAAAAATACAGTAAAGCAATAATATTGTAAACTATTATTATAATTTAAAAGAACTGTTTTCTATTTTAATATATTTTAAAATGTCATTTATTAAAATATTATTAATTTATTTCAAACTTCAAATTCAAAAGAACAGCATTAATGTCACTTTTAATCAATTTAATGTATTAATTAATTTCTCCAACAAAAAATCTTACTGACTCTTTTGAATGGCAATGTGTTTGTGCCTGTATGGTTAGATAGATAATTGCCCATATCTCCCAAAAATATGTAAATATGAAAAATTCTCTTATTCAAACAAAAGTAAACATAATAATATAAACCTATAGTTCACCCAAAAATGAAAATTCTGTCATTAATTAGTCACCCTCATGCACTCAAAAAAGAGATACTTTAAACTAACTTAGTTCAGTGGTTTCACATAAGAGAAACATGTTATCTCTACTCAGATACATAATGTATAGCCCGATTCGGACAGTAATTAATTGTTTCTCATATGGACGCCTGTAAAAATTAATTTACATATCACCTCGGATGGCGATTTATTCACAGTGGAGGAGCAAGTTCTGTGATCCTGAGAACCAGAGAACGCACTGCTCACGTGGCCAGTCACATGATTGTGTGCTGTAAATTAAATGAAATTTATTTACAAATGTATTCTTATTATTGTGTAAAATGCATTTAAAAATACTTATTATTTATGTAAAATGCATTCTTATTATTACAAGCATATTTTATAATATAACCCTATTTACCCTATTCATCACTTACGTCCCCCTGAGAAACAATTACCGTCTGAATAGGGCTTATGATGAACTAAACTGAATTGAGTAAACTTGCATTAAGTAATATGGTTGAAAATAATTTAGGTTAAGGTTAACTTGATTTAAGTAAACTGAACAAGCACCAAATGCTCTTTTGACCTACTTCATTGGCACGTGTTCTTTCAAACTGAAAACATTTATTTGAACCAAAGCATAACTGTTTCAAGTCAGTTTACCACACTGCAACTGTGTTTGAACAAGAACCCAAAACTGTGTAAAATTAGAATGAATTGTTTAAATAAAGTGAACAGTATCGTAAAAACTTTTTTGTTTTAAGTGTGTTGTTCCAAACCCGTAAGACCTTTGTTCATCTTTGAAACACAAATTAAGATATTTGAAGAAATTTGAGTGCTTTCTGACCTGCACAGCATCACAACTACTACATTCAAGGCCCAGAAAAATAGTAAGGACAACTGGGTGAACTATATCCCTTTACACTAATTTATGTAATAAATCTATTGTATAATAGTGTTGGAGGGGTGCTCTGAAGTGAACATGAAGTTTCAGCCTTCTGCTCTCTCTCTAAAGGTCTCTTTTAACATGCTATTTTGGGTATTATACCAGGGGTCAGTGTGGTGTAGGAATATCCCAGGTATATGAAACTTGATGCTGTAAAACATGTGCCTTGACATGAACATCCTGATATTCTAGTTTTGTAGCTCACTCTGAAGTCAGGTATAAAGGTCAAAGCAACTACTGAGGTCATCACAGTATGTATTTAAAATGGATTCTCAGGTATTTTACAGGGGGTCAGTGATGTATCTCACAATTACAAAACTGTAGAAAGTGAAAGAAAGCTGTTTTGACATGAACATATCCAAAATTCAACCCTTACAGCTTATTTGGAAAACTTCGCAAGAAATGTAAAAATATTTGTAGTTGTATATATCTACCTTTTTCCTGAGTAACTGATGAGCGCTGCCATGATGGGTTCTAACTTTTGCATGCTCTCATGTTTCGGTCTCTATAGAAATTCATGTTAAAACGGTGTAATGACATCGAATGAATTAATTAAACTGAAACTTTTTCAGTGTAACCAAATATAAAAATGTGCACATGGTTACGCTGTGCTGTTATTGGCTGCCACAGTAACAGCAATAAACTTAAAGGGGTCATCGGATGCCCATTTTCCAGAAGTTGATATGATTCTTTAGGGTCTTAAACTTAACTTAGGGTTAAATTTTCCCTGTAAAAAACACCCTTTTTAACTCATCAAAATCACCTCTTTTCAAAGCAACCTGTTTTTTTGCATGTTCCTTTAAATGCTAATGAGCTCTGCTGACCCCGCCCCTCTCTATGTGGGGTGAGGAGCAGTACTGTTTAATTTAGCCGCATTTAGCCTTGCTAACTGGCACATTATTAAATCCACCAGGTGGATTTTTATTATTAAAGGGTGGATGTGTACACACACTGCCTACACACATTTATGTTCAAACAACATTTTGCATCCGATGACCCCTTTAAGGAATTACTGTGAAGTTTTGCACACCAGCAAAGCTGGCCGTATCCAGCAGTGTATGCATTGCATTTTATGTCAAACGCTGACAAGAGAAAACTAGCATGGCTTGCAGTGCCTAAGTTAAAATACTGTGTGTGAAAATGATCAAATAAATTCGTCCTGTTCGAGAGCTGGATGTAGGATATGTGCACTCATGTGTTTTCAATGCAGCTAACTGCGGGTCGCTTCATGTCATCTACCCACTCATTAAACTATGAGTTTCTGCAAAAAGACGGTCATTGTGACACAGTAAAGTGATGAAACTATGGCGCCATGTGCTTTTTAAAACCATTTTCATAGGTTTAACGTTATATCATCAGCTCGGAAAATACATGAATTTGACTAGAAACACCATAAACCGGAAATGTAAAGCATCGTTCCAGTCAGGCGAGACACGAGACTTCTGCGTTCAGCTAAAAGGTGGGTAGCAGTGGTGAAATTGTGTTACCTTGGAAATGTATTGTTTTATGAAATTCAACCAATAATAAAATCATTATTTATTTATAGTCAGAAAAATAATCAGAAGAGGAGTAAATGAATAAGCTATCTACAGGTCTCTGAAGATTAATTTATGCAAACACCACCACCAACAATAAAACCACATGTGTACCACTCTTGGGTTCAGTAATGTTTACCTCAGAGTATGGATTTCAAACACAAGTCTCTTGAGTCAAGTGGAAAAGAGACTGGAGATGCAATTTTTTTCTATACTTTTTCAGCTCAGAGCTTGTGTTTGTTGTTACTAGGGATTTGAAAAGACACACACACACACACACACAAAGGCTTCAAAGTATTTCAACTTTTTATACAGCTGTAAAGCATAATTTGCAATCTCTATCTTTCCAACCTAATTGAAAAGTCTCTCCATTTGGATAAGTGTGTAATTCGCAAATCCTTTTCATTAACGCAGCCCTGTACCCATGAATCTCATTCTACTCAGTGAGGCTTCCTAAAGCCATCAAAGACTATCAAGCAGCTCCTGAGGTGATTTTCTTTCATCCCGCTCCAGTGCTGCCAACAACCTTCTAAAGAATCTGTCCAGCATTCAGCGGGAAGCTTTCTGCTCTCAATTGCCCCCTCAGATTAGTCCACTCACATTCCTATTACAAACACAACAAGCAATTCTGTGATTGACAACATATCAAAATATTTCTCCGAGTTGTATCGCTTCATTCGACTTCCTGTGGCAGCGAGGTCAGAAGTGAGTACATTTTGAATGATAACCATTGCTGATGGAAACGCTGAACTCTAATCAGTTTCTAGATGTTTTTCTATGGCATTTGCTCAGTCTGAAACATCACATGTGTCCAAAATGTGGGGTCATTGATGGAAAACAACAGACATGCCACCCAATCCACAAGCTAATGACGTATTTATTCACAGGACTGCGATGTGACGGCCGCTCATCACACCATCTCTAGAGACCCGTAGCCTAGGTAACAGGAGGTGGGTTTTTCCCTCCCCCCCATCCGCCTTTTTTCATATATTTTCCTCATTTATTCTGTTCTGGACATTTTGGATTTGAGTCCCTATTGTTCAAGTGACAGTTCGCCGTCAACCCCTTTCACATTTCTTCATTCAAAATAATAAAAGCAGTGCTCCAAGAGAGTTTTTCCACTGTTGTGGCTTCTGTGTGACAGATCAAGCTCGGCAGTGTGAAGTCAGCACAGAGAAAAGCCTGGCTTACCATCCATTCAAACTGAAAGAGCCAGACAAATTACCACAGCTATCACAGAGAGAACATATTCAGCTGCCATAAGGAGACACGCTGCATTTATTAACCTTACGCTAATGATAAAAGCCTGGAAACTTTATGAATTAAGCTTGGTGAGATGCTGCCAATAGGAAATGTAACTCTTTCGATGATGGAATCATAGGGAACATTTGCATTTGTTTGTTCCATAAGTACATTTTGTGCAGGCAAGGATAAAAAATTAGCAATTATGTAATATCTATCTATCTATCTATCCATCTATCCATCTATCCTGTAGAAAATGAGTGAAATTTTAACTGAAAATATTGTAAATACAGGGAAAAGATCTAACCAGACATTTCATGTAATTTTACAGTAAAATGCTGTTAATTGTACAGTATTGCAAGTAAAAACATAACAGATCAACGTATCTGTGAACTGTGTAACAGATCCGTGTAACTGTGAACTTATATTCCCAGAATTCCCTGCGTGACACTTCACATTTGAAAGCATTTTGTTTAAATAATCGTTTCTTAATAGTTTTTTAATCAGTTATGTACATTAGGGTTTTATGTTACCTCTTCTGTTGTCTACTGAAAGTTTATTGTATAATTTAAGTGTCATGTGTAACCAAGATGGTGTTTTATGTTTGCATGAATGACTCCTGTATATTAGTATATCCATCCTAAATACTCTTATTTAAATGTAATGTTGAAATAAATTTAATGAAAAATAATTCAATTAAGATAAATTATACAATACATATTTACAAAAACAGTTATTAACAGTAATTTTTTTGCATCCTATAATTATCTTTTTAGGCGGATACCCAATTCAAAGCAGTGTCCTGTGAATTAGTGCTTATTTTGTACTTGTAATCTTATACTTTATGTGCCCCTTTAAAAAAGACACTGAAGTGATTTTGAAACAAGAAGCATAAAGAAAAGAAAATGGCGAGTAATAAAGTGAATGCTCTAGAACAATATTGTCTATTTTTCTATTTGCACTATTAAAAGGAGGTTTGCTGTCTTGCTGTCTGTATAAATATTAGTAGGGTCCAAGAATGTTGATCACTGGGACAAGCCGTGTCTGGCCATGGGCTCTCTAAGGGTAAAATCCAATCAATTTTAATTAGCCAGGTCTCTTTGTGGCAAACACTAATACGGTTTTAAACATCTGCCGTGAATATAGAGGCCTGATAAAGCTTTTCTTTCCATTTCTCCACAAGTAGGCTATACACAAACTCTCCTACCTGCACTAACAAAGAACAGGAGACATTTAATTTATTATGTCTGGCCCAGTAAATCAATACTGACATTCTGCAAGATTATCCCATTTTATAATAATTCACTGTGTCATTATCTGCTCACATGCTTTAATGATCTAAATGGAGAACTTAAGGTCACACTGAAAATCTTGGTATTTGTTTAGAGCAATTGGAATCAAGAAGGTGATATTGGATTTATTTTCTGTTCTCATTTTGAGTCCCCTGTTCTTTTTCTTTATGTAGGCTTGTGAGTATTTATATTAAGATGTGTGAATACCAAGATTTTTCTGTTATTGCCTGGAGGTAGCAGTGTATACCCAGCTTTCACACAGGGGCTCATATAGAAACATGAACATCTAAAAGCTAATTCAGCTGTTTGTTTGTTTCCCCATCATCCTATCTCTCACTGACATATTTTTTTTCCCATGCAAGGAATCTACAGGGTGTAGCACATGTATAGACATTATATGATTTATTCACCCTGCATTTTTCTAAACAATTATAGCCAGGGAAAGGTTGAAACAGTGTCTCCAGCAGCATTAGAAGAAAAAACAACTTACTATTTCTAAACTGAAAAAAAGCATAATTTGTTCTTTTGAATGGCTTTAATTGGCATCTGGGATAAAAGCTTATACACATTTGAATGTTTAACATGTTTTTTTTTTAAGTTGAACTATTGATTATTTATTGATTATTATAATATTAATGATTTGTTTGCTGCTAAGCCAGTTGATTTCAGAAGCTTTTTGTTAGTATGTTGCTAACTTAAATTGTGCAATACTCTAACAAGCATATACATTTGAATGAAAATAAAATACATTTTTTTAATTTAATTTATTAATTGTTTATTTTTTAATTATATATTTGTTTATTATTAATTTATGTTTTTATCAATACATTGAATGTATGGAAGCCCATTTCCACCACAGGATTAAAAAAAAAAAAAGCTTAATTGTGACTTTTTCTGATTTAGATTTTTTTTATTGACATAAGCTTGCGATTATGAGGGGAGAAAAAAGTCAGAACTTGCACCATTAAAAATAAAAAAGGTAATTGCGACTTTTCATTTGACAATTCCTACTTTTTTCTCGCAATCATGAGTTTTTTTCATCCTCTGGCTGGAACATTCTGGGATTGCCAGAATGCTTGCAAAGATTTTCTTCATCATTGAGGATCAGATGACTGATATGCAAACAACTGTGAAAGAGAAAGATTAAAAAAAGGAAAAACAGAAGCAGATTTTCATTTTGGGCTGAAGACCTGCATATTCTCAGAGGAGTTTGAATATGACAGGTGGTGAACATTTTGCAATAGCTGCTGAGGAATTATGTGAAATTTGCTTTATGGCTCCACATCTTTTTACTCTGAAACATTTTCATCTCTATTTTATTATTTCTATATTAACTCATGCCTGAGATAAATTACAATCAATTTTGAGATAGTATTGGGAATTCATTCAGTCTATTTTTATAGCCTAAAGTCACTGGTAGGATTTAAAACTATTTATTTACTTATTGCTGACTTCTATAGCCTACTTTAAGTGCCTTAAAGACTCACTGAAAGCTCTAAAGTAATTATTAATATTATTATTGGTCATGTGATTACAAACATGGCAGTGCCCAAGAAGGAGCCAGTTTTTCTAGGTATATTAGGCAATTATATATCTAGTTTTTTTTCTAGTTAAATAATATTTTTCAAAAGTGCTTTTCAATTCATTATGTGCAAACCTTTTTAATTAGCATTTAAAATCTGAGTGCACCTTTAAAGACTGTCTGTGATAGGCTACTAGACGTCGAGTGGTGAACCGTATACACGTGTACAAGCACTCTCTCAGGAGAGAAAGAGAGAGAGACTATGCAGACAGGACATCTGGTAGCCTTTGCGCTCCAAGTCTCTTCAATGATCAAAATAACTCTTATAGAAGGAAGATGAGAACGCGTCACACCAAAGTGCGATGAAACCTGCTTGGGAAAGCGAATATGCAAGATGATAAACGATCAAAGATCTCGCACATGCACTTTCTGGAAACAACAAATATTTTCAGCTTTGGGAAACTCTGCAGATTAGCTCCATCTTGAATGCGAAATGAGAGGATCACTGAGCCTTGCTGCGCGTACAAATGGATGTTATTTTCCCGCGTTTTGTTTCTATAGTTGCGCATTTTCGCGCGTTTTCTCTGTGGAGGCGGTTGGAGTGTAACGGATTTTCCTCGCGCTGGGCACCTGTTGTACGTTAGTTAGACGGAATCAGTCACGAGTCGTGCAACATCCAAAACTAACAGGTGAGGTGAGATTCCGTTATTTCATAAAAGGGCAGTTCACCGAAAAACGCGAATTCTGTTCTTTTCTTTAAATCTGTGTGACTTTCTTTCGTTAAACACAATGGAGGTGTTATGCAGAATGACAGCCTCAGTCACCATTTACTTCTCTCCCTCTCTCTATACAATGGACACTGAGGCTATTATTAGCCTACATGTACTTTCGTGTAAAACAGAAAAAAGTAAGTCATAGGCTAAGAACAACACAAAGGTGAGTATGCTAATGACAACAGAATTTGCATTTAAGGTGTACGATTCCTTTAAAGTGACAACGAGTTCCGTTTTATAAAAGCGCTTTTCCAGAGAGATAATGAATTACTGTGGTATTTGGAAATCAATAATACATTAAATCTCAAGTAAGTGTCTGTAAAGACTGCTTTTAAACTAAACACTGCATGAAACGTAGCCTGCTTTCCACACTAACGCACGTTGCCTACCTTAATAGTATGCATCATGTTCGGCCATTGGATGCGCGTGGATTGTTTTTTTTTTTTGACATTTTGCTAACTCGAAACGCGACAAAAACATCTACGGCCAGAAATGCCGCTGAGGTAGGCTGCTCACTATATTTTGAGACACAGCCTGCGGCAGTCATGAGTGGAGACTGGAGAGCGCACTGCGCACTGTGTTCATCAACCACTTCTGCACACATTATGAAAATGCCCTCGTAAATTATAGTAAAACCTCTTCACTGGGTAAAACGTTCATAAATAGACTAAATATTGCCAGAATTCAAATTTACGTGGTGCAGATGTGTCTAAAACGCCTTTAAAAATCGAAATAAACACTTATTTGGTTGATGTAGCCTACATCACATTTCTTTCTCTTGTAGCCTATCAAGTTCCTCTAAGGTAGTCTTCTGCAAGTGTGAACTGAACAATTTGTTGAACTCAGATCTTATGTTTTTGCTGAATTAAAGAAACTAAATTTGCTTAAATTATTTTTAAAATATCATAAATTATTGCAAATAGTATTTTTGCATTTAACTTGGTTAAATTGGTTAAAAAAAGTAAAACATTCATCTTACACTGTACAATTTTGTTTAATTTGACACAGTGAGTGCAACAATAGAAGTCTGGAAGATCCTCATGAGTCTACAAGTTTGTGTGAGAACACTGGAGGACCATAATGTTTTATCACTAGACTATATTTGACAGTGTCAGTCACAAGTGTTTGTTTAACTATATATATTTGGACCTGTAAAACACCATGAGGTTTTAGAATAGTAACCGTTAAGTCTGTTGAAGAACAAAATGTTTTAACAGCATGTTCCTGTAACGCACACACCAGAAAGCACTGTCCATAAAACATCAGCATCATCTACAAGCTGACTCAATTGTGGATTGTTAGATATTGATTTTCAGTCCCCTGATATGAACCTATTTGACAAATAGTCAGTTCATATCTAGAGGACACATATGCAGATTTCAGTGAGTACAGATATAATTTACCCATGTCACCTACGAGTGCTGCAGTGATGACATATATTTGTAGGCCAGCCCAGAGGTTAGCATCACCCTGGTTCCCTCGATTAAAAGCCAATATTATTTTTCCATTGGGTTTTGGATTATTGCAAAAAATAATCTCTGTGACCAGTAAAAGTTTATGATTCTTACATGTTTTGCTGCTAATGATAGTTTTCACAAATTAACAAATATTATGAATTTTAAAGCCTAAATGCAATTGGCAAAAGCTAAACATTGGATATGAACCAACTCTCTGCACATCCCTGTAGAAACTGGATTTTTTTACTTTATAACTTTAACGTACTTGAAGTTTGCACCAAGCAATAGGAAAATACAAGTATCAGATTGGGACTCGGTATTGACAGATATTCACTATTCAATGACTCTGATCGGGGACACAAAAATTCTGATTGGGACATCACTAGTAAAAATATGAGTTAACCACAGACACAGTGCCCTTGTTATGCCATTTTAAGGTTCCTAATATTGTTTTGGGAGTCTCCTACAATAGGTTTACATGCATGCAAGGTCAAACAATGCTTTCGTTTTCTCAAAATATGCATTTAGTATCACCTCATTTTTCATCGCTTCTCTAAACCCCTCCTTTCTGTGAGCCTATTCTGCTCTGATTGGTCAGATGGCCCAGTCAAACCCGGCTTGCGAGATTCACTTTCCTGTTTAGCTCTAGCCCTAATCAAACACACCTGAGCATGCTAATCAATGTCTAGGAGATCGTTAGAAAATGACAGGTAGATGAGTTTGAGCAGGTTTTGAGCTAAATTCTGCAGGGGCCAGATTTCAGGATTACTGGTCTACCCTGTATAGTGCGTGTCGGAAACGAAAAGCCCATTGTCATAGTTTCATATTTTGAAAGCTTGATTGAAAATATAAACATCTACTATTTGTCATACTTACAAGTTGAGATTCAGAGGAGCTGGCTGGTCCAAATAAACTAGGTACTGAGCCATTTTTAAAGAACAAGCATTTTGTGAATCCCGCAATGAACTCCTTGAGATTAGAGAAGCAGTCGTAATTAAAATGACATGTTTGTGGGCGGGTCAAGTTGTTCTCGGCCAGCCAACATAGTAGGCACACATAATGTTACCCTGTGACGTGGTGTAGCCATCACAAAAGTGAGAATTCAAATCAACGACTTGTTTACGCTGTTCAGAGTCAATTCTTTCTTTTGGGAGACAATAACATTATTTATCGTGCACTTTCACCTTTACAACTTTGCAGATCATTTGCATTCACATACAGCTACGTTACACACTGCATGAAAGGTACTATTCGAACCGGTGGAACCGGAAGTGCTAAATTGTTAACTCATTTATGGGTTTTGTTCTACAAAAATACAACATCCCCACAGCAGTCTATAGTGATTTACATCAATCCAAATGACAGCTTACAAGAGGGCGTTTTCAGAGCTCCTTTGTGTGGTGAGAGAAAGCAAATCTGATCAAAATATTTGGATATGAGATGCCTGATAAACTGTTGGGACGATTTCAACAGGTTGAATTCCTGCAGACATTTTATTGATAATGTTAATGACTTTTGAATGTACCGCGTTGCCTTGCCCTTAGACAAATAACAAAAACCCAGTCCATGGTATACATTTATGACTTAATATATATCAAGTGTGCTCTTAACTCCATTAAGACCTTGTCCCATTAGAAGTATCTGAGGTTTTCATTGTGGCCTTCAACACAACACCCAAATCTAATAACCTCCTCATAACCTCGAAGTTAACAGAAAACCAAGCAAATGAGGGCTAAGTGCCATGCTAATGGGATGTTGGGTGTGGAGATGATGGTTTGCAGTGCTTAGGGTCATTTCCTCTGTAATGCATGATTTTTATATATCCTCATTTACCAGCATCCTTTCATTGTCTGTTCTTGGTCTCACTATTCCCATCTCTCTTCTTGCCCAGTTGTCTCACATGAAGGCATAGCAGCAATGTCACAGCTCTACTTTCACAGACCAGTCGACTTCGCGTATAGGGACCGGATTCCTTTGCGAATAGTTCGAGCAGAGTCTGAACTGTCACCGCTGGAAAAAGCTTACCTGTGCGCTGTGGAGAAAGGTGACTATGCCAGCGTTAAACAAGCGCTGATAGAAGCAGAGATCTACTTCAAAATCAACATCAACTGCATCGACCCTTTGGGACGGACAGCTCTGTTGATTGCCATTGAGAATGAGAACCTGGAAATTATTGAGTTGCTGCTCAGCTTTAACGTGTATGTGGGGGATGCGCTTTTACACGCCATACGAAAGGAAGTGGTGGGGGCTGTGGAGCTGCTTTTGAATCATAAAAAGCCCAGCAGAGGCATGCAGGTAAGATGGCAATCTCTGACAAATTTACTTCAGAGTTTCCTGTATACCCAAAACAATTTGATGTCTCACCTACTGTAGCATCTCTCGGGTCCTCTTTTCAATTCAGCTTACACTTGCAGGAATTCCCAGTTGCCTTGGTAATCCCTTCTTTTGTGAAGCGACTGTAAATGTGCAGATTACGCCCAAACTGTTTTAGAGCGTTTCAAATAGTTTTCCTGACCATGTTGCAGTGATACCTGGAACGCGAGAATGCACTAATCCTCTCTGAAAGTGATTTGTTCCCTGTAGACCTGGCTGTTTAATTAAAAGTTTTGAAAGTAGTGCTCTTTTTAAAAGTGCTTTCTTGCTTTTCCATGAACATAACTTTCTTGTCTCTGTCTTGCAGTTGAAGATTAAGTAATTTCCCACTTTGTTTGAAGGGCTAGACCCCTGCTACAGATAAAGTGCTAATGACTTCAGTGGCACACAGTGTAGCAAATTGATTGGCATGCCACCATGTCTCACAGAAAAATAAGGTGATTAATATCTGGTTGAGCAAGTTAAATACATATTTAAGTTTTTAAAAATATGAAAGGTATTTCAAATTGTAATGTATTTTTAATCAAATAAAGGCAGTCTTGGTGAACATAAGAGACATCTCCAAAACCAACTCCAAACATTGGAACAGTAGTGTATATTATACAATTGTATAAAGAGAAATTGTAATGTATAATATGGTGGCAAGAGGAACGGATCTCCTTCATTTAAAAGAGCAAATCAGATTTTTGATAAGTTGTTTGGCTCAAGTAGACATCAGTTACTGTTTACATGTTTATCTATAGCTTGCACACAAAATATCTGCCCGGGGGTGTAACCAAGATTGACTGATTGAATTGACTTGCCTTTCATGGACTTTAATTTATTGTAGAAACAGACACCATGAAGCATCCTGGGGTTAAAGGTGATAGCTTGTGCCTTTTTTAAAAACAAATCAATTTCTTACTCGGTATTCAGGTCTTGTTTTCCAGTGAAAGCATCATTAAAATAAGATACTACGGGGAAAGGTATTGTTTTCATTAGAAATCAACCATTAATGAGGTTTATGCTTGAAATATTTTCCAACAGGATTTGACTGGATTCAACCATTAAGTTTTTTTTTTCTTATTTTAACTAAATTTAGTTCTCTGAGATCTAAAAGTCTTAATTCTGCTTTTTCAAGCACATGTATCTTGTTTTAAGGACATTTATACCAGAAAACAAGACAAAAGTACAGAATAAGAAATTGATTGTGAACTTTATCAACCCTGATTTCTCTCTTTCTAGGTTCCTCCTATCCTGTTGGATAAACAGTTCTCCGATTTTACCCCTGACATAACGCCCATCATCTTGGCCGCTCACACCAACAACTATGAGATCATCAAGATGCTGGTTCAGAAGGGTGTGTCTATGCCCCAGCCTCACCAGGTGCGCTGCAACTGTATGGAATGCGTGTCCAGCTCAGACGTGGACTGCCTGCGACATTCCCGATCCCGTCTCAACATCTACCATGCCCTGGCCAGTCCCTCGCTCATCGCCCTCTCCAGTGAAGACCCCTTCCTGACGGCCTTCCAGCTTAGCTGGGAGCTCCAGGAGCTTAGCAAGGTGGAGAATGAATTTAAGTCAGAGTATGAAGAGCTTTCCCAGCAGTGCAAGCAGTTCGCCAAAAATCTGCTTGACCAAACGCGCAGCTCCAGAGAGCTCGAACTGATTCTGAACTACAGGGACGATATGAATCTCCTGGAGGATGAGGGGAATAATGATCTTGCCAGGTTGAAACTGGCTATCAAGTACCACCAGAAAGAGGTGAGTTTTGTGCTCTTCAGATGTCAACATTTGACAACAAGAACTTTGAAAGCAATCTGCAACTACTTCAAGATCATTAGCAGTAGCACAAAAAAATCACTGCAGATAGGAACAGCACTTGAACATATTACAAAGGTTCATTATTACAAACACAGGTGTTTATAGTTGTTTGTTTCAATAGTCAGGGACTGTGCTTGGATGACTGCCCTGTTGATTTGGCAATTTGGTGTATTTTACATGTTGTGGATAATATATTTCAGGTGGTGGTGTTTTCCTATTTAGCAAATTCTGGGTTTAAATCTGTAGAATATTTTCACCCCAAGAAGATAGGTTGTTTTTTATCCCCTCTAGAGCAGTGGCTCCCAATCATGTTCCTGGAAGCCCATTTCAGGTCTTGGAGTCTCTACTACTGAGCTGATGAGTTGAATCAGATGTGTCAGACAAAGAAGATATGCCAAATGTGCAGTGTTGAGGCATCCAGGAACTGCTCAAGAGGGATGCTGCAGAGTGGAGGCAACATTATATGGATCTATGTTGCCCCCTTCTGTGCACATTAAACATTACAAGCTCTTTCTTTCTGTTTGAAAGGTAGAAGGATATTTCTTCTTATGCAGGAGAGGCTTCTATGTGATATACGTCATATTGCAAGTAGGGCTGGGCGGTATATCGAGTTTGTACGATATATCGATATATTTTTTATAAGCGATACGGTATGAAGCAATACCGTTAATATCGAGTTTGATATGAGAGTCTGAAAAAATATCTATAGGGAGGACACAGACTGAACTGCTGCAGAGAAAGTGCATAATACACTTTGTTCTAAACATGTGACAAGATTTATATGAAGGGCTTTAAAAAAAACTCGGAAGATATAGTAGCCGATAGTTTATAGGTTCAGTTCAAAGCGGCTCTGACAGAAAGGCTGCGTGTTGCGCTGACAGAGCTGGTTTGAGCTATTTGCTCTTTTCCTAAATGCATAACTTACATTTCACAGGTGTATATTCTCCATCTGTAGATAATAATAATAATAATTTGTTACATTTATATAGCGCTTTTCTGGGTACTCAAAGCGCTTTACATTGGGGGGGGGGTTCTCCTCAACCACCACCAATGTGCAACATCCACCTGGATGATGCGATGGCAGCCATATTGCACCAGAACGCCCACCACACACCAGCTTACTGGTGGAGAGGAGACAGAGTGATGAAGCCAATCAGTGTATGGGGATGATTAGGAGGCCATGATGGTCAGAGGCCAATGGGCAAATTTGGTCAGGATGCCGATACATTCCCAAACTAGGGTTCGTAAAGGAACTGCAGGGGGGTTGTGAGTTTAATGAAAAGCTGAAAATTAATGAAATCATAAAAAATTAAATTAAAATAAATCATTTTAAAACAAACTCCCCTTTTTTTATTTTTATTTTTTTATTTGAACTCCCTTTCGAGGAAAGTCTCTTCACTTCAGCCATATTTGCAACGCCTCCAGTCAGCTCATACAAGACAATCTTAATGAACAGGGGAATCCTGAAATCTCAAACACTGCTCGCTGAACTCACATTATGTCAAATCAGCAACAAAAATCTGAAATTAATTGCCCCATGAATGTTGTTTCTTATACTCAAATAGCGTTTAAAAAGCGTATTTTTCAGGCTAGACCAGGCAATGTGCATGCTGAATCATAACCTGCTTACAGTACATGTGGATTGGCAGGTCTAGTCAGGTTTCTTTGGGAAATTTGACTCTTTCATTTCGAAGGTGGGACTATTCCTCCATATTGCGTGTTGCAGTTTCTCCCATTCATAAGTATAGGAGTGAACAGTCTTTGTGTTTCTATAGTCTTTGTTTTAAATAAAACACTTACTAAAAAAGATGAAATATTTGTATTTACCTGCATGCCATGTGATCATTAATCAACATCAAAGAAACCGTGAACATGCAAATGTGATACTTAATTATTGAAATATTTATTTTAAATTCTCAGGGGTACTTAAAGCAAATATATTTGGTGAATAAGGTTTTGGAATGCCTGCATTACATGTATCTAAGAAATAACGTGAATATGTGCATTTTAATTAGTTATAATTAATAATACATGGTTAAAAAAACCTACAGAGTAATAATTCAAATAAAAATGAATGTGTTCATCAGTAGTTGATGCAATGTTGAAACCCTTCTTAAACCTGAAATGATTTTTGTAAATCCAGTGGTCAAATGCTGTCGCCACCTGAATAATGACTGATCTTTGTGTGAATGTCCACAAAACTGGACTATTTATACATATATAATAAGTATATATTCGGTAGACTATTTTAGAAAGGAACATTTAAAAGATGAAAAAGAGAAATTAGGGGGAATAAATTATTTATTAATAATTTATTGCTATTGTGTGAATAATATGTAATCATGTAATCCATAAAAAAGTAACTGTAGTCTGATTAGGAGTATTTTAAAATGTAATTTACTCTGATTTCAAGTACTTAATTTTTGGAATCTGATTATGTAATCCAGATTACATGTAATCAGTTACTACCCAGCTCTGACTGAGTGTCAAATAAATATATAGCTTTTGTGAAAAATTAAATACATAAAAATACATATTTATATTTGTTACATTTTATTTAATTACCAAATATATGTAGTATTAAAATGATATATTATACATAATTATTGAATTAGTCATTTACATTTTTATTATCCATATATATCTGCTGATTTTGCTGCTACTGACATCACAAATTGACAGTCACACGTTTGATTCACACAAGTCAGTGTTTGGCTTGCTGGGTTCCATGTGCAGCCCAGATGGTTTTACAAAAGATGCAGAAAAGCTCTAATGCAACAACCATATAGGGATTTAAACCAGATATGATGAAAGCCAGATCTTTTCTCTTAGCAGGCTGAGAGAAAAGAACAACGTGTTACTGTAAGCCTTTCTGTGCCTTTTTTTTTTTTTTTGCTCTCAAATGGCACTCGTTTCTCATTAGGACATGGCTCCGTTATTTGTTTTCTCTTGCAGAGAGCATTTCTTCTGCAACTGCAGATGCAGATGATGACAGTCTCCATGCATGATAGAAGGCAGAAAATTATTTTGCTTTGCTGCACATTCCAGTGGGAAAATGCAGGCAGATCATTAAATTAAAGTTCAGCAAAATCCCAATAATTCAATGTACACATTACATGTACTGTTTGTCTTAATTTATTTAGTCAACAGTGAATTTACTCCTGTAACAGACTCTTGTAGTTCATTCATTGTCAATTTAATCTCTTTTCATTATTCTGTGGTTAGTTTGTAGCACAGCCAAACTGTCAGCAGCTGCTCGCATCTCGCTGGTACGATGAGTTCTCAGGCTGGAGACGCCGCCATTGGGCCAGCAAGTTCATCACCTGTATGTTCATCGGATTCCTCTTCCCTTTCTTTTCGCTGCTCTACCTGATCGCTCCCAAGAGCCAATATGGCCTCTTCATCCGGAAACCCTTCATCAAGTTTATATGCCACACTGCTTCTTATCTGACCTTCCTCTTTCTCCTGCTGTTGGCCTCCCAACATGTGGACCGCATGAACAATCAAGAGTCCACCAAGCAGAGACCAGAGCCTACCACTGTGGAATGGATGATCCTACCCTGGGTTTTAGGTAATTTGTATTTAGGGCTGAAAAATCTGTCTGATTTGAACAGTTTTTTTTTTTATTATTATTAGTTCCGTTGTAGATTCATTTTCTTGAATTTCTTTGTTTTACAGGATTTGTATGGGCTGAAATCAAACAAATGTGGGACGGTGGCTTTCAGGATTACATTCATGATTGGTGGAACCTCATGGACTTTGTCATGAATTCTCTGTATCTGGCCACCATCTCATTGAAGTTCGTCACTTACTTTAAGGTAATAAATCAAAAATTTAGTACTCTTACACTTTTTATATAAAACCGAATTTGGCTTAATTTTACCTTTGCATTTTTAATTAACAGATTTGATTCTTTACAAACTTAAACATTTCCCTGATATTTTATGTGTGAATTATTATGTCAAAAGAACAATCCAGGCATCGGAAAATTCCAATTGCAACATTCATTTAAAAAAAAAAAAAACCTAATAAACAATAATATACAATACTGTTCAAAATCAAAGGATAAGTCTTATCCTCGCAAAGACTCCATTTATTTAATTAAAAATAGAGTAAAAACACTCACATTGTCACATATTATTGGGGCCAACTCCAAGCACCTATTGTATCTGTTAGTTTGCCCCCTCTGATTCCTTGGCTCATGCCGAGTCAAATGCATGCAATTTTTTGCCATTTTAAACTTGTCCTAGAAGGTTTGTCTGATTTTTTTTAATACCAAAATTGTCTCAGATCATCTTCAGACCACACTGGCAAAAACATAATCAAAAGCCTTTTGATAAACTCAACCCTTCTCGAGCATCACATGAACAAATTCAATGAAGAGGACACCATATTGAAAGCAAGGTTATATCTTGGCAATGCTTTTGCGTATTCTGAGTAAACTTGGTACGGCATCATAAGCAACACTTGAGGCTACTTGCAGTAGTTTTTGGCACAGTACAACCTACTGGTGAGGTACGGTGCCGTGAGGGACCGTCTTCGGTTCACTTACTTTTGTCGTAGCCACGACATATTAAGTCGTGGGAACGTGATAATATGTCGTGGCCTCGAGATGTTATGTTGAGGGAACGACATCCATTTCTCGTGGCCACCAGTTTAATGCGTAAACAAACCTACGTGACCATAGCAACCCGGAATTATCAGAGATGGATAAAACATTTTTTTATTAACATTAAACCTTTCATTTAATATTTGTATATTATTATTATTATTAGGTTATATTAACTTGCTAGGGCTATATTTTTATATTTATTTATATTTTTATAATTATAACGTTGTGTATATAATTATGCTTTTTGCTACCATATATTTTGCAAATACTGT
This sequence comes from Barbus barbus, assembly GCF_936440315.1. NCBI lineage: Eukaryota > Metazoa > Chordata > Actinopteri > Cypriniformes > Cyprinidae > Barbus > Barbus barbus. Next base: position 11,080,278 of record NC_136725.1, read on the forward strand.
AAATGCCTGACAATTATGCCAATACTTAATGATTGTAGGCTATTTATGCCAGTGCATGATGATAAATGAGCGTGTTGTGTTTTCATTTACAAATGAAACTACGTGAATGATTCATTCCTCAATGAAACACTAGGCAGTAGGCTATAATATTTATAATTATTCATTCGCAGGAAAAAAAAAGAAATATATGTTAAATTAAAACTTTAAACTGCATTTCCAATAGCCTATAAATTCTAGTCACAGCATAATCAAAGCTTTAGCATGTCGAGCATTTACAGTAGACTTATTTACAAAACTAGTCAAAGTTATGTAAAGAGATCGAAATGAAGGGAAAAAACGAATATAAAAATATAATAATAGGCTAATAATAATGATGATGATGATGATGATGACAATAATAATAATAGCTAATAATAATATACAAATATAACGGAAAAAGACGATCAGTTAATGGACACACACAGCTAGCAAGACATTTGCTGTTAAATCAAACTTCAGTCATTCAAATATAGAAATATTCCAAGCCCAGAGTCCATATTCAAAAATAACTGTTTTGATCTGGTCATAGCCTAAACAAGTCATGGGTCTGACTGCAGTTATTGGATAGCACTATAATGTAGACAGATTGGAAATTAATCCTAATAAACATGCCGCTACAAATTAAAACCATTACATTAAAATACATTTAAAACAGTGTATTTCATAACTTCAGCAGCGTGTAGATCCTCATTTCTGTAAGACTTTGGCGACATAAGCACGGACAATCGCTCAGCTGCTCACATAATATAGGCTACCATCTATTGTAAAGGGAAAATATATCGTTTTTATTAATTAATATGTCGCTATTATGAGAAAAAATGTGTTGTTTTAACAAGAAAAGATGTTGTTTTAACGAGAAAAGGTGTCGTTAAAATTAGAAAATATGTCGTTATTACGACATAATTGAGTGGAAAAAATAATATGTGTGCGGCAGCAATGCATCACCGTAGGCTTCTGAACGGTTTGTCAAAAAAATCTGAAACACATTACCAATAGTTTTTGATAGACCAAATGGTTCTCAAATAATGCATCAATGAAACTGCTGGCATAATTTAGATGTGATTATTGTAATACAGTAACATGAAATTCCCAAATACCAAATATTAAAGAAAAAAAATAGTGCATTAAAATTATTATACGATTATGGTCTTTGTTGACTGCAAATAATACAAGTGTACCTACTAAAAGAACAATACCAAAGGGTTAATAATAAAAAAAAAAAAACGAAATTGAAATGTTTGCATGGCAAGTAGATATCTCACCACCTACTGACCAGTTGGAAGTGCTGCTAACTAGTGCTGGGTAGCCCCGCCCAGTGTGGAATCTCACTGGATCAAAATTGTGGTCCGCATAACCGTATATTACACCATAAACATTTTTGATTGCCTGTGATTTGCCTTCAAAACATTTGGACTTTCATTGTGGACAAACAAATTACTTGTCAATGGAAAACGTATTGGTTGTGCCTGGTTAGGACAAGATATTAGTCCAGTCTTAATTGGAAAGAGGTTGACCAGAGGTTTAAAACGATGATACTGTAATTCTCAACACTTGTCTTTCTGCAGTACTCTGAAAACTACGGGCACCGGGAGGAATGGGGGATGTGGCACCCCGCCTTGGTGGGCGAGGCCTTGTTCGCCATTGCTAACATATTTAGCTCCCTACGACTTATTTCACTCTTCACAGCCAACTCGCACCTGGGCCCTCTTCAGATCTCTCTTGGCCGAATGCTGCTGGACATCCTCAAATTCCTCTTCATTTACTGCCTGGTGCTGCTCGCATTTGCAAATGGACTTAATCAACTGTATTTCTATTATGAAACTGATGCCAAAAATATAAGTAACGTCGTATGCAAGGGTATCCGCTGTTCAAATCAGAACAATGCATTCACCACGTGAGCAATCTCTGATCTATAGATTTCATCTTAATTTTGCTTGTTTTGCAGTAAAATAATGATATTATGTTTTTTGATTGTTGTTTTTTTCAGCATGTTTGAGACATTGCAGTCATTGTTCTGGTCTATATTTGGTCTTGTTGCCCTGTATGTGACCAAAGTTGACGCCGAACACTATTTCACCGAATTTGTTGGAGCCACAATGTTTGGGACCTACAACATCATCTCTCTGGTGGTGCTTCTTAATATGCTCATTGCTATGATGAATAATTCCTACCAACATATTGCTGTAAGTGCTGTAAATGATTAGTTTTTTGGGCACAATTAAAAAATTATACATTTATTATAAATATCCTAATTATATAGTTCAAGTTTTTCATATTACTTTTTGCCTCATTAGTTAATTTTAGGCCCCTTTGGTGTGACAAATGAATTACAAATATTCTTTCAGTTTACTGTTTAATTGGCATATTCAGCTCTTCTCTTTGGTTGTTCCTCAGGATCATGCTGATATTGAATGGAAGTTTGCCAGAACTAAACTTTGGATGAGCTACTTTGAGGAGGGCGGCACGTTGCCTCCACCTTTCAACATCGTTCCAAGTCCAAAATCAGCGTGGTACCTCATCAGATGGATCAAGACCCACTGCTTCAATGTTAAAAACAGAAAAAGAACAGAGACGTTTGGATCACTTGGGGTAAAAAGCCATTTGCTCTCCTCTTCTGTTCATAATAAATATAAAAAAATGAACCCTCATGTTTCTGAAGTGGAAACAGACAGCTGGTGATTTATATTGTCAATATACAGAAAGAACCAAACATCAGAGTCCACGTCTTGTTAAGTCTTACAATTGCTCTGTATGACGAGTAATCGTCAAAATGTTGAAACGAGGCTAAATGATTCAGTGAACAAAATGATCGGAGCTGCTGAGGTTTTCACTACCTTGTAATATAGTAAAGTAGGTATCATGAAAAATCAATACAATTGAACTATTCTCTTTTTTTCTCAGATACGTGCTGCTGAAAATGTCCGCACAAACCGCCAGTATCAGGTAATGGTGTCTCTTTCAAAGCAACCGATCATTAAATCTGTCTACAAAGTGCATCAGATCCACAATCTCTTATTTCATACACTGTAAATCAACTCAACTCTTTCGGAATTTAGACATTAATCTCCCCTTCAAATACAATCTAATTCTTCTGAAAGACTCTGTAGGCCGCTTGTTTGGTCTAATCTTTTCCCGGTTCATAATCAAATGAATTGAATTTTTTTTAGGAGGTACTTAGAAACTTGGTTAAACGGTATGTGGCAGCAATGATTAGGAATGCCAAAAAAGAAGAGGGATTAACTGAGGAGAACTTTAAGGTAAAGTGTGCTTTTTAATATTATTATAGTACTAATATTTTGAATTAACTTTTTCTTACATTTCCTGTTTTCACTTTAGTTTAACATTTAGTCATTTTTATGTGCTTTTGTCAATTTTATTATTATTTTTATTTATAATATTTCTTTGTAACTTTAATTTATTTTTATTTCTTTAATATTGTATTACTTTATTTTAGTTTTAGTCATTTTAATAATTAAATAATTTTAGTCATTTAACTTAAATTTACTTCACTTTTTGTCAAGCCAAAGCTTATCATTTCCATTTCAACATTTTCTATATAAATGTATGTTATTATATATGTGACCCTGGACCACAAAACCAGTCATAAGTATTATGGGTATATAGTAAAGTATATATAATAGTCAACAAAATGGGTCAAAATTATCGATTTTTCTTTTATGCCAAAAATCATTAGGATATTAAGTAAAGATCATGTTCCATGAAGATATTGTGTAAATTTCCCACTGTAAATATATCAAAACTAATTTTTGATTAGTAATATGCATTGCTAAGGACTTCATTTGGACAACTTTAAAGGCGATTTTCTCAATATTTTGATTTTTTTACACCCTCAGATTCCAGATTTTCAAATAGTTGCATCTCGGCCAAATATTGTCCTATCATAACAATCCATATATCAATGGAAAGCTTATTTATTCACCTTTAGATGATGTATAAATCTCAATTTCAAAAAATTGACCCTTACTATTTTGTGGTCCAGGGTCAAATATATAGCTTTATTACAATTAACACATTATTTTCACATTTTTATTATACAGCTACTTATCAAAGAAAAAAGAGTTAATACATTATAGTTTACTGAGCAATGTGTGATTATTATTACCATAGGAACTTAAACAGGACATCTCAAGCTTCCGTTACGAGGTGATGGGAATGATAAAGGGCACTAAGACTGGTGTGTCAAACTCAAAAGGGAACACAGGAGCTTCAAACCTAGTGTATGCTGAGAACCCTCTGAAGAGCAATTCTACTTCAGCTGGCAACCCCTGGAAGCCTGGTGGCTTGAGCAGCCTAGCGGAAGTTTTCATCTCAAAAAAGACTGTTAGCAATCAAATGAACTGCAAAGAGCCAAACAACCCAGGAGAGATTTACTCTGTGTCAGAAGAAGCTGGTGAATCTGAGAGTGAAGAACAGGATGATGACAAACAGGGAGAAAACGAGAACCAAATCAATGAAACAGAGAAGGATGGAATGAACGACTCTTTGCAAGAGGATGAAGAAATGTTATATATGCGTTATATGTGTGATGAAGAGATGAAGGAGGAAAACTAATATGAAGGAAGCAGATTATAATGGCATTCACACTTTGAAAAAGTGACGATCAGATTCCAAATGCTGCAAAAGAAAGAGAAAGATACTGTTCTCCTGAACTCTCTCTTGTATCCCAGAAGCAGCTGTGGTGAAGGTCCAGTGCAGGGCGCTGCGTCTGTATGATCTGAACATCAAGTGTTGTTCTGGAGTCTCAGGGATGATTGCCACTTTTAGGAGAAAAGGGGGTCCAATGTTGTCATTCACAGTGATTTACAATCTCAAGAGTGTAAATGCTCCTGTAGTTTATCGCTGTTCTGTTTTCCTCTTTCTCCTGAATCATATATGAAGGAGCAATAGCCGACCCCTTGCTATTCTAGTCTTTTCATTCTGCCTTACGCTGTTTAGAATTTTATGTTATCTGTAGTTCCAGCGTTAAGAGATGTCATTACTGCCATGCAACCTAATTTCTTTAATAAAGGTTACTATGCAAATATTTACTACTTTTTAACCTTTTTAGTCACGTTTTGCATTGAGCAAGAGGCAGTTGTATAAAAGAAGGAACCAGTTGAAGGGTGTGTTTTTATAAACATGGATTAAAGTCCAAATTAAACATTACATATCAAAGTCAGTATGGTACAATGTACTGTGTAGTCATGTCTGTTTCCTCCTCCTCATTTGTATTCATCCTAAAGAACAAGGAGAACATAATATTAAACAGTTTGCACAGTACATAGTCCTTTATGCTTCTAAATGTCTTATTCCATCTATCCTTGTTGGTTCCATAACAGATTATTGCCTCATATTACAGATCATGAATAAATGAACAAATATAAATAAATACATATATGCTGTACTATGACTCGGTATATATTTTAATATCCTGAGGGAAAAAAATAAAATCTTACACTGCATTCAAACAGCACAGTGAGAGAGAGCTTGAGGTTAATGTAAATTCTCTTGTGATTCATTTTATTTTGACCTATGGCATGCCGTATTTTAGCCAGCAACAGGTTATCTACTGATGTAAATGGAGGATCTGTAATGGTAATACTGTAAATAGGCTCAGACTCCTGCAGTGCTGCACAGTTTGATGGGGTGGGAACATTAAACTGTGGGCAGATTTCACCATCTAATTTGATTCACATTTTCCATCCTTCACCGGGATACAAAGGCCTATCTATAATTTATTTGAATTAGCACCCTAGAGAGTCCAGTGTGCAGCCCAAGGGCACTTGAAAGAAGTTTAAAAGAGCAGCAAGTCATTTGCACTGCGGAGAGGAGCAATGCACTAACACGCTATGCTTTGTGAATGCTAAAATCCAGAACTACTGAGCTGACCTCATAGGGATTTTCAACAGTTACATCACTGAAAAGGCATAGAAAAATACAGAAAATGTGATCTTTGTGTATTCCAGACAGGCTGCCAGTCTGTGTATTAGTGGTGAGGATGTTTCAGTGACTTGCAGGTTAACCGGAAGGTGACAACAAGCGACATATATTAATTCAATTGATTCCTTCAAACACATTGAATCATTCAGGTACAAAACAACATTCTGCCTTTATGAGTCTCTGAAACATACACTCAAACTAACCTCGAAAAAATTATCAAAATTTATCATAAATTTAAAATTATAAATCCACCACGCCAACACAAAACTTACGTTAATTCATGACTCAACATTTTCTGATGCAAATTTGGCAATGATCCGATGAATCTCGTTTATTAAATTTCATTGCTACAATTCCCTGGAATTAATGAGTCTGTTCTGTTTGTTTGTTTGTGTGGGTGTTGCACATTGTAAATAGCTATTCTGGTACTGGTATTTTAATCTATAGACTACTGAACATGACTACTAATCAGTATCTTCTAGAAAACAATCTTAATTACTCTGTAGACCTTTGTTCAGCTTGTCACTTCTTGTCAGAACTCAGGAAGGGATCTTTATTATCAATGCATCTCTCGGAAATGTTGTAAAATCTAAAGATACTGTAAAAGAAATCTGCTTAGTGACCCTAGTGGACTTTTTATGGGACTTTGTTAATGTTAAATACATGTCACAAGGAAGAAAAGACAGGATTCAATAACGGGTGCTAAACAGTTTATTAGAGAATCTCAGAAGAAACACAAATGCGAGTCCACATCAGTCTAGCTGAGGGCTGAAAAGTCACAGTAGTGCAGGGATGCAAAGGGCAGCTCACAGAAGAAGAAATCCCAGGAAGCCGACCAAGGAGCCAGTCACACGAACAACAGAGAGACCAGGAACGCGAGGAAAACATCAAAGATCTGACAAAACACGGCGAGGTTAGCACAGCTTAATATAGAGCCGTGAACGAGCCACACCTGGAATGATTAGCTAGTTGCTGTAATCACACACACACACACAACAGTAGCAAGCACAGATGAGACCGTGATCCCATGAACCGTGACGATACAATCACGTCTTACAGACATGCCTGTTCTGCAGCCTTCTCTTGAACAGAACCAGGAAACTAGTGTGGTGTTTCTTCATCTACATGTATTAAAATGGCAGAAGCTAGACTTTATGTGAGCCGGGAACAGTTCAGCTGTTCGATCTGTCTGGAACTACTGAACGATCCAGTGACCACCCCTGTGGACACAGTTACTGTATGGACTGTATTAGATGCCACTGGGATGCAAATTCTCAAGGGAGACAATACAACTGTCCTCAGTGCAGAAAAACTTTCACTCCAAGAACTGTTTTAGGGATAAATGTGGTGGTTGCTGAAATGGTGGAGAAACTGAAGAGGACAGAACTCCAGCCTGCTCCCCTGCCTGCTGAAGTTTCTCACTCTGAAGCTGCAAAATGTTTTGCCTTGTGTAATAGTATGCATTTTTTTAAATTGTCTTTTTTTTCTTTTAAACTTTTTTTTTAAAGTTTCTTGGGAAAATTTTATGGAAAAGAAGAATTTCAGGTTACACTTTATTTTGATAGTCCACTTTAGACATTCTACTAACTGTAAGTAACTTTGCAACTACATGTCAACTAATTCTCATTAATTTGCAGCTACATGTACTAAATCTCAGCATAGACTGTTAGGTTAGGTTAGGTTAGTAAAATAAGTTGACATATACTTGCAAAGTTTCTCATAGTCAGTATGTTTTATGTTGTGGACCCATCAAAATGAAGTGTTAGAAGACATTAAGCAGACAGTCTACTAATACTATAATGACTGATAGTTGACATGGAGTTACAAAGTTACTTACTGTTAGTGGAATGTCTAAAGTGGACTATCAAATTAAAGTGTTACCAAATTTTATATTAAATCCTAAACAAATATCAAATCTATTAAAATGTAAGAAAAAGTTACAGTGATTGAAATACAATACAACACTGTCAATGTGCTATAGGTAAACAAGAGAGTTTAGTTTGACAAGAGTCAAAATAATTGTTTTGTAGGTTAGTGTGATTTTTCTACGCATGCCCTTTTTTCTTCAGTTCTTCATCTTTTTTGGTTCCTCCTGAACCTTTCAGCTTTGATGTGGTTTCTCGTTCTGATTATGGGAGAAAATCTTTCTCTAAAAGACAAGAAAAAAATGGACAATTTCCTTAATTCGGAGGTGGTTGTATCTGGCTGGGGTAGGTTGCATTCCTTCAGGAATGAAGCATGTAAATAAATACTACTTTATGTGAAATGGGAATATTAAATACAAAGGTTCATATTAAATATGTTTTTTTTGTTTTTTTGTTTTTTGTAGTAATGCGCTGCAAATTTCCTACCGAATGGACCCAAGAACAGGAATCAGATCCTACAATGTATGTCACTCCACATACCCTCAAACATGCACACATACACTATATTGCCAAAAGTATTGGGTCACCCCCTTCTAATGAACATGTTTGACTACTTTAGTAATATCTGTGCAAGTACAAATCTTAATGTTAAAGCATATAATGATATTCTAGGGAATTGTGTGCTTCTAATTTTATAGCAACAGTTTGGACAGGACCCTTTTCTATTCTAACATGACAGTGTCTCTGTGTATAAGGCACGGTTCAAAAAGACATGATTGATTCAGTCAGTGTGGAAGAACTTGACTGGTTGCAGAAAGCCAAGTCCTGATCCCAGCTGAACTCCTCTGGTGTGACTTTACATGCAGACCTTGAGCCAAAAACTCATCACCAAACACCAATGACTTGTATAGACACTATAAAAGGACAAAAGTGTTGGGACACCCCCTTCTTTAGAACAGAAAAAGGCACTAACAAAACTGTGGCAACAAAGATGGAAACAATTCATGTATTTAAAAACTGTATTTCCATCTCTGTTGCAACAGTTTTGGACTAAAATGACAGCACCCTTATGTACAAATCATTGGTGTTTGGTGATGAGTTGTCAAAGTAGTCAAACATGTTCATTAGACCCAATACTTTTGGCAGTATAGTGTATGACATGATTTTCCACTGACTTCTACTGTTTTAATAGAGAATTTAAAGGCATGAAACAGAAGTTGTGATAGTATTTTCTTCCTATTGTTATGAGAGTAAAACGGCTTCTTGAACAAGAAAAAATGTAGGATGGGACTTCATTTTGTCCATCAGGAATTGATTGGAACATTGTGGTTTGCTATTGCTGCAGTTTCATGTGAATGACAGGTTGTCCCACCCTCACGCCATAAACACGTCATCAGGGAAGAAGAGAGATGTAAGAGAGAGGGGATGTTATTTTGAAAGATTTTGTAAAATTAAAGAAAACTAAAGTTAAAAAAGTAGATTTTGAGGCACAAGAATTTTGCAAAAATAATGATGTGCACAAATAATTTATATATATATATATGTGTGTATATATATTATTAAAAAAATTGATATCATGGTGGCTTTATATGGTGTTTAATATTGTATTATATCTCCCTTGGATTCACACAAGCTCTCAATGGATTCAAACACAATGAATGAAACACTTCTACTGGAGGAAACAGAATGGCTACAAACACTGGCAAAGTCCAGCCATATCCTGAACATCCAGACAGATTTGATTGTTGGCCTCAGGTCCTGTGTAACGAGAGTGTGTGTTGGACGAGCCTACTGGGAGTTTTAGTGGAGTGGAAGAGCTGGAGTGGGAGTATCGTTGGCCTATAAGAGCATTTGCAGGAAGGGAAATGGTGACGAGAGTAAATTTGGATGTAATGATCATTCTATGAATTTGTACTGTTCTCCTTCCATATACACATTCTGGGACAGTAACAAAAATACTCAACTATATGTAAACATTTCTAAATTAAAGACTTCTAGATTGGCAGTGTATATGGATTACAGTACTGGAATTGTGTGCTACTTCAGCATCTCTGACAAAATGAAACTCATCTACATAGTCCAGACCACATTCACTCAGCCCATCTATCCTGGGTTTAGGGTTTATTGTGGATCATCAGTGAAACCAGCAATGAACTGTGCATGATTTTGAGAGAGATGTGATATTCAAATCAATGTTATGGTATTATTTTTCCGTCAATAAATCTGTACTAGGTTTAGTTAAAAAAAAGAATAACAGACAAAGAGAAAAATGTAGATTACATTAATATATACTGCCATTAAAAAGTTTGGGATCAGTAAAAAATTTTTTTTTTTTTTTTAAGATTTCTTTAGCTCATCAAGGCTGCATTTATTTAATCAAAATACAGAAAAAAATTAATATTGTGAAATATTATAATTTAAAATAACTGTTTCTATGTAAATATATATTAAAATGTAATTTATTCCAGTGATGCAAAGATTCATTTTCATCAGCCATTAACCCAGTTTTCAGTGTCACATGATCCTTCAGAAATCATTGCAGATTTATTACCAATGATGGAAACAGTTGTGCTACTTAATATTTTTTGGAACCGTCATATTTGTTTCAAAAATTGATAGTAAAGACATATCATTAGAAATAGATATCTATTTTGAATAAATCCTGTTCTTTTAAACTTTTTATTCATCAAAGAATCCTGCTAAAACTATCACAGTATCACAGGTTCCCAAATAAATAAATAAAATTAATACATTTAAAAAAGAGCAGCTCAACTGTTACAAACATTGATAATGTGTATGATATACAGTGTATGTTAATAGCTAAAATACACTTTTTTATGTATTTCTATAATTGCTACTGTGTTAGCACACTGCGTTAGCAGCATGTTAATAAACTGAAATAAATTGTGAGTAGCGACTTATATGCACTTTGCTTGATGAACACTGTTTGTGTGATGCCCATTGTATGTTCCAAATCATATATGAGGTTCAGGGAAGGCAATAAGTGCCTTAGAATTAAACTAATTGTGTAAATAATACGTAGAGTAAAAATACTCTTTATAGGCTATCTGTACACACAGACTGGACTGGGGCAAAAAATCAACAGGTAAAAGTATGCTACTTTCAACAAAAGGTCCAAAGGAATACTTTTGACTTAATGTTTAGCTTACCTGTCAAGAACAAACTTCGAAAGCTCGTTGTATCGTTTGAAACCCAACATTACATCAAATTCCTTCATCTTGTAAAACACAGTTTGACCTTGTGGTACCCCATTGTCTGTCTCTGTGTAGTTTGGTGAGTCTTCAAATTTTGCTTTCAATTCTTTAAAGCCGCAGTCCGTAAGTTTTGCCTCTTTGTCGCCATCTCTGTTTGAAAACCTGGAATTGCATATACTTGCGGAATTATCTTCCGAGCGTGGTCTGTACTCTGGCATGGATCCAGCGCGGATGAATCTAATGTTTTGAGTCACCGCATCGGTGTGGATACTGTGCTTCGCAATCACAGATTCTACATCTTGGAATATATGACCTAAATATGAATTTTCACCATATATTGCTATCTGAACAAGTAACAAGTCTGCCATGTTTGTTCTGCCCAACTGCGGGGAAAAAAAGCATTACAATAAATCACGCTAATGGTGATTTAATCTAACGATCGGTTAGCTCATGATATCACATCAAACCGTGCAAATTATTATTATTATATTCTCAAATTATTAATGTTAACAACATCAGCATTGCGTGACTATGAGTAGCCTATAGTGTGTATTAGCGTGATTTCAGTTTCTGTACAGTCTAATCTAATTGTCATGCCATTCGAATTTCATATTAAGGAATTCTTCGAACCCAAAAAGCAAATGATGCTCCTTTTGAACTGTTTTTCTTTAAAATACAAATCTTGTGTAATCCCAGGCTATCTGTAATCAGAAGCACATTTAAAACTGGAATATAATTTAATTTCATTCACATGTGTTTCATAAACACATAATCCTTTCTGGATTACAATCTGCCTTCAAAATGATACATTTAATTAATCTAGCTGCTGTGAGAAAAGGCTAAACATCTGCCACCTGCAGGATCCTCAGGTATGATAGCCAAGAAGCCTATAGCCGGGACAACTTCTTTATGTTTACCGACGTGACGTAATGAAGCAGTGCCATGCTCGAATCTCCCGCGAAAACCTACCTGTACCACTCAAATTAGAAAACATTATTATAAACTAACCGTTGCGAATCGGGCTAAACTAAGGTGATAGTTTTGAACACTGGCTGGTTATGTACTTTCTCAAATATTGATTTCGGATCGTTTTTAACCAAAAAAAGTCACGGACTGCAGCTTTAAAGAAAAATGAACCCACACTGTTTAAACACCCTCCGGATCAGCCTGCTGCAGTAGCCACGCCCCCAACTCTCGCTATTGGCTGCGCGGAGGTATGCAAATACAGGCAGGTGGGACATCCTATCATTGCATTCCATCCTAAGCCTTCCACAGAAGAAATATACTTATATATTTAGACCACTTGAATTACTGATTTCTGATGTCAGGATGTTAAGAGACTTCAGGGACTATATTTATGATGTTTCTCATCATTAAAACAACAACAATAACAACAAAAACTCTCCTCACTATTACAGGACGCTGATCTGCAGCAAAAGGCAATTCCATTTTTGTAATTTGTGTACTGCTAGGACTCCACCACTAGAGGTAGATGCACACACAGGGTTAAAACAGACATAAATTAATGATCATAGTTCTTAAACCTGTGTTTTCTGACAATGATTCAAATCCCTTCCCATTATTAATCCCATCATCTGTTCACTTTTTCCCCACTTACATTTTCATGCCAGACAGCATGAGATAAATGCAGATGAGATTCTTGGGAGCTTGGGAGCTTTTCAGTCCCATCTGGCTTTGACTTGTCCAAAGGACTGCCTGAGGCCTGAACCACGAGCTCCAGCTTAAAACCGTCAGAATCTGATATGGACAGTAGCCCGATGATAAAGAAACTGGCAGGAGATTGAACAGTTAGTTATCCTTTGATCTAATTCCCAATGTAGCTTTCAAACCAACAGAGCACCTGAGAAAGTAATGGTGTAATAAAGCTTTATTCTGTCACTTATAAAGATTTATACTGAGGTGTAGTGATAAAAATAAATCAATTGTAATGTTTGCAGAATATGTGCATAAATGCATCTAAATCATCCGGCATAAAATGTGGATATTTTATATGTAATGGACCTAAACATTTCCAGATGTCATACCATTGTAAGGGCCTCCGATTCTCTTCTTTCTGTCTCTGTAAATGTAGAAGGTCCTTCTTAGGCGTGCAGGGTTCTCACGGAGGGGGCGGATCCATAGGAAGCAGGTTGATTCTCTCTCTGTATTAATCTCCGTCAGTGTGTCATTGTGTGTGTTTGAGACAGAAAGAGAAGGGGAGGGCTGCTATAAAGGCCGGTTCCCCGTTGCTCGCTCCCATTCCTTCTGTTTTTTCAGTGGGTTTGATCTGCAGGGGATACTCCAATATGATACTCCTGTTTACGGCCACCTTTACCATCCTGGCGCTGTCCTCCCTGGACCAGGTGGAGTCTTCTGCATATGACAAGATAGTCACACACAGTCGCATCAGGGCTAAGAAAGAAGGGTAAGGGTTGATTGTTTTAAAGGTTCGCCTTTGCTGGCTGGGAAAAGGTGGTCAGTTTTAGTAATATTGTTAATGGCAAATGTAAAATTACATATTAAAAGTCTATGATTTTTCGTTGAATGCTATTTAAAACTTTAACATTAAACAAAGAAAATGTACGATACATTAAATGATTTTGCATCGTTTCTTGGACACTAATTTGTTAAAAATGTCTGAAATGTACCATTAGAATTTGTGTTCAAATCATCCTATCTTTTTTTTTTTTTGCGTTTAATCAGATTATGTAGATATGTAATATTTTTTATAAAAAATTGTATGAAATTGCAAAATTAGATTAAAATGTATTAAATGAAAAAAGAGCAAATACAAAACTGACATTTTCACAAGTGTCAAACTCTGTGTTTTTCATATTAAGTTTTATAGTTATCTTATACATAGTATAAATCTGTTCAAGTAATATCTACATAAATAAAAGTATTTTATTGAATAAAAAACATGTGCATGTATTTGAAGCTGAAGCTATATATAGAAATCTGTGTCATCAAGATAATTTAATAATGCTGAATATTTGAATCTTTTTGATTTATTAACCATACATTTCTAAAACATAAATGGACTAAAAAGCAATTTTCACTTTTGTTCAGTCAGCTATTTAAAGCAATTTGCCAGAACGTCTGTATAATCACCTACCTAATTGAACACCCTGTGGCCTGTAAGTCTGTCATGTATGCAGTTATCAAGTATCCCCAGAAGGTTTTTTATTAATGTGTATACTCCCTCCACTCTCTTTTCCAGGCCCAATGTGTGCGCTTTACAGCAGGTCATGGGGACCAAGAAAAAGTACTTCAGCACATGCAGGAACTGGTATAACAAATCCATCTGTGGCAAAAAGGCGTAAGTTATCCATTATTTTCCACTCTGATCCTCTCTGCTTTAGCGGGGTTTCTGACTGTAGTCTCATTAGGGGTCAGGGGTCACCGGGACACAGCACCTGTAGCTCTGAAGGCGACAGTGGGTCATATTAGTGATGGATTACATTGGCTAGGCTTGTTCAATGCTGTAGGGTGTGTTCAGGGAAAGTGAATGAAGCAGAAGCATTTGAAGCTGTTTTGTACTCTTCATCCAGATCAATTTTGTTCTTTGTTTTGTTTTAGTAATGATTCAAGACAGTTGGATTTTTGCCAAAACAAGCTGGTCCAGAGCATAAATACTCCCTAGAGCAATATGATTTATGATACAAAAACATATTACACTTTGGAGCTCTTCTCCCAGCTCGCAGCAGGATGAAACAACAGTTGTCAGCCGAGTGCATCTTACTGTACAGTACTTGTTTATGGCAGATAAACCGCAGCTCATGTGCGCTGACTGTGACATGTTTATTGTCGCTCCACTGGGTTCTCTCTCTGTCTTCTTCACAAATGCCACACTAATTTACTGCATGTTCACTGAGAGGATGACGTAAGCGTGTTTCTGGGCTCTGTGAGACTGTGATGGAGGCCTCAGGGACTAGTAATTGGCAGGCAAAACTTTTCAGGCTCAACTCAGCCTTTCCACTGGCAGAGACCTGTTGTGTGACAGAAAAGTGAAAAACCTTTGGCCTCAGAAAATGTGTTGGGTTGTGCAGTTTTTTTCTGTCATTCTCTTTTTTGATCTTAGGTATCTCCATATGTTCAGTTTTCATGTTTTATGAGGACATTCCATATACGTAATAATTTGTATATTGTACAAATTGTATTTTCTTTTCCCTTTACCCTAACACTACCCCTAAACCTACCCCTCACACAAAACTTTCTGTGTTTTTAGATTTTCAAAAATAAATAAATAAATAATAATAATAATTCTGAATGATTTATAAGCTGTTTTCCTCATGGGACCAAAAAATTTCCCCATAAGGTCAAAATTAGCTGGTATTACTATACTTGCAAATTATATTTGGTTCCCATAATGTGGGGAATACCAGGTACACACACACAATGATACTTTTTATGTTTTTGAAAGAGGTCTCTTATGCTCACCAAGGCTGCATTTATTTAATCAAAAATAAACTTTAATATTTTGAAATGCGATTACAATTTAAAAGAGCTGTTTGCTATTTTAATATATTTTAAAATGTAATTTATTCCTGTGATCGAAAAGCTGAATTCTTTGGTGAATGTTCAGTGAATTCTTCAGTATCATTCTAACATGCTGATTTAATTGTGTTAATCAGTTATTGGTGCTCAATAATTAATAATGGATCTTATTATCTGTGTTGAAATTAGTTTTTGCTGCTTAGTATTTTCGTGTAAACAGTGATATATTTGTCAAAATTTGAAATAGTACAATTTGTAATATTATCAATTTCTGTCACTTTTGATGAATTTAATGCTTCCTTGCTGAATAAAATTATTTTTCATTAATTTTATTTTCTTACATTTTTTTCTTTCCCCAAACTTTTGAATGGTATGTGTCACGGTTTCTACATATTAAGCAGCAAAAAATAGATATTAATTTATAATACATTTTATATAAATCATATATGCAAAATATGTTTTATATTTGATCTAATCAATACATTCATATATTTTAGATGTGGTTTAATTGACCAGTTGTACTATTGTACAATTAACTGTCCTTTTTGTGGCCACTGTATGTTTAGGACAATTGTATGGGCGTTGTCTGAACATGTTTGGTTGTGTGTGTGTGTGTGTGTGTGCGTGTGTGTGTGTGTGTGTGTGTGCTTGCGTGCGTGTGTGTGTTTAATCGTGCAGCAGCAAGTCCAGAAACCTAAAGGATCGATTCTGCTTCACTTGTAGTCTTCCGACATACATTGAATTTGGAAGAGAGAAGCCAAATAAAATATTGTCAGCTCCCGTTTTTGAGCTTTAAATTATTTAATAACTGTTGCCCTCAGTTTAGCCTTCTCATGAGAGACTTATAGAGAATTATAAAGAATTACAATGAGTCTCTTGTGAACTTATTCAATTTCCTGTGAGATTTATGATACAGTTCAATTGTCATCCTTTTTCTCACCTGCAGTGTTGTTTTCTCCTGGATTTCTGAATTTTGAATGTGTCTACTGGGAGGTCAATAATAAAAGCTCTAAACACCTCTGCCTGGCGTCTCCCCCCAGTTCCCCTGACTAAACTCTGGGCAGCTGCCCAGCTTGCTGTCTCTCTTCTGGTTGCACTGGGGAAATTTGAGTCAGGGTTTTCTCAGGGGTCCCGCTGGCTTCCTTTTTCCTTCCTTCACCAACACTGGGAATATTGTTCAGTGTCAGGGGATGAACTCCTCCACAGCTGCGATGTCTGGGCCTCCAGATGCTATCATGATGATAAAAAAGAGAAATAGAGCAGTTGAATCTGTGCAGTGTCAGGTGCGTGCTTCCAACCATATCGCTGTCTGACAAAAATCAGGCCTACATGGCATGATAATTCTCAAAGCCACAGATCTCTCGCTAAAACCAGCGAGAAACGACATTAGTCATGGAAGAATTTTATTCACGCCATCTGCAGACAGCTGTTAGAAAGCTTATTTGCTCTTTTTTAGTGCATTAGAACAGCTTTTAGGCTACTAGCCAATATTCAAATTACGGCGTTTACTCTTAATAAGTATCTAAAATGATCTTAAACAAGATTTAAATGTAAATAAAATAAAAATAGTTTATACAAGTTAAGATATTTAGCATGCGAAGGAGATTTTGTTTTCTTTACCAGCCTTTTCCCACATACTAAATTTTTGGAAGTATTACTGTACTTTACTTTTACATGACATTTCACTTCAACATCTCTAGATATCATTGAGATTATGAAGCGCAAATTGAGATATTTTGAAAGTATCTGGCTTCCATTTTTAATCTAATTCTTTTTTTGCAAAATAATACTGTGGAACCTGAGGTTTAGATTTACTGTCAACATTCCAAGGAGAAATGATCTTATTGTAATATATTAGGATATTTTTTTGGTCATTAAACGTGTACAGAGAGGGTCTTTTGGAATCTTTTCTAATTCATTAAACTGAGTTTTCGAAGTCTTAATATAATGATGGTCAAATTTTTAAAAGTGTACAGAATTCTGTTTTTAAAAACTGAAAAAAATGTTGGGGAAAAATACACTAAATCAATAACAAACCCAGATAAAAGTCCAGATGGTTGAGCAAACATGTTTTATATGAAAAAGACACATCTGAAGACATTTAAAAATTAACAAGACATGCTTAAATAATTTATCACGTGAGTTTTGAGGACTTAATATGAACAAAATGTCAATTCCTTCCATTTTATATCAATGGAACAAATTTGATAGGAATATTTTATATTCTTTAGCTACCAAAGACAGTTATCATCTCAGCAGCATCATTTGAATATGATACATCAGTTTTAATATTTTGACTCTTTCTATGCAGGATGGTCTTATATGAGTGCTGTCCGGGTTATATGAAGTTAGAAGGGACGCGTGGGTGCCCTGCAGGTCAGTATTCCTTCATTTCACCAATAGAAATATATTTTCTTAAGAGGTTTCTAGTCTGAGTGGTTGTTAGAAAATTGCTATATGGTTATCGCAGTGTTCTGCATGGTAACTATGGATTTTTTCTAGAGTATTTTTTTCCAAGCAGCACAATTTTTGAGGTGTAATCATGTCTGAAGCGCACATAACAAAGGTTACATATGGTTATTTTTACTGTTAAATTGTTAACTGTTGGACTTCAGTTTAAGGTCATGCTTAGATTAAATGTCAGGTTATTCATTGGCTGTGAGTTCAGTGGAGGAGAACATTAGCTTTTGTTGTCTAAACAAAATCCAGACCCAGCTGGCTATACTTATACATGAGGTTAATGAGCCACAGCTAGTCTTGAATGAGGATTCGAGGTTCATATCATGTGAAAGGATCCTTTATACATGAGCCTCTTTTGTTTATTTCCTTGAAATTTTGCTCCACCACCCAGTGGCTCCTATTGACACTGTGTTTGGCACCCTGGATCTGGTGAACGCCAAGATCACTCAACGATACTCTGATCAATCCAAACTGAGGGAAGAACTCGAGGGAGCAGGATCTTACACAATGTTTGCACCCAGTGACGATGCCTGGGAAGAGTTAGATCCTGTGAGTCAAATTCCCTGCCACGTTTTACTTCATTCGAACCACACTATTTGTAAGCTATGTTTAAATTGTGTTCAAGTGTGCGTGTTATTAATAAGTGAAGCATTGACTGGAACTTATTAAAAAGAAATAAATTGAGGAATATGCCGTCATGCTGTCTTTTTTTAAAAAGTGTTGACATTTTAGTGTTGTTTCACTATTTCCAGGCATCGAAAGCTGCCTTGGTGAGCAGTGGAGACACTGAGTTTTACGATGCTCTCCGTTATCACATGGTCAACAAGCGTCTTCTCACCAAGGACCTGAAGAATGATATGACCCTAGAGTCCATGTATAACAAACAAAGCCTATATATCAATCACTACTCAAATGGAGTACGTTTCTTTTTTCTTCGAATTCATTGTGTATATGAAAGCGTGTTATTATTTATATATTGTTGTTGTTTATAAATGTTTTGATTTAGTTTATTTTAAGATATATTTTCAGTTTTAATTTTAGTTCATGTTTTGGTTATTTTGTTTCATTTTTTAAATAGTTTTTATTTTTGTTGTAGTAATTATATTAATTTAGCTTTACCTTTTTTTTTTTTTTTTCAGATTTATTAAATCCACAAAAACTGTTTTTATATTAACATTTTTATAAATAGTTTTAGTTTTAGTTAACAATTACAACACTGTTTAGACCTATAAAATTATAGCCATTTTTTACTCACCCTCATGTCTTTCCAAACCTGTAAGACTTTCTTTCATCTGTGGAGCGCAAAAGATATTTTGAAGAACTTTTAACTATTTTTATGCAAACAGGTCAACAGGGTCCAAAACAACATTAAAAACTCAGATATTTTCCAAAATATTTTCTGTTAATTTTTGGATGAACAATTCTCAACTACAGTTTCAAAATCACTAAACTCTTTTTCAACAATTTTGCAGGTTGTCACTGTGAACTGTGCCAGGATCATTCACGGCAACCAGGTAGCGACTAATGGAGTTGTGCACGTCATTGATCGGGTCATCAGCGTCGTACGCCAAACGATCAAGGATGTGCTCGAATCCAACGATGATCTGGCTTCACTGAACGTATGTGTTATCATACCCGTGTTTTTGTAAACAAATATGATGAAAACTCTTTGGAAGCTCTCTGAACTTTTGAAAAAAAAAAACAGTCCTCAGCAGAGGCATATGATTTCTGAGAGTGATCTTGGAAAACATTTTGTTTGTGATGTCTTTTATAGACAGTTGCTTTGAGATCGGGTCTCCAGGGTCAACTGGCAGAGCCAGGACACTACACAGTTTTTGCTCCAACCAACGAGGCCTTTGACAAACTAGACAGTGATGTCCTTGAGAGACTTATGAGTGACACAACTGTACTTCAAGGTAAACATAGAGCACAACTACAGCATTTCTAAAGGATTATACGACACCGGGAATAATGATTTAGATTTGCTATCACATAGTACATTTAAAAATATATTCAAATAGAAAGCAGGTATTTTATATTGTAATAATATTTCACAATGTTACTGTTTTACTGTATTTTCGATCTGATAAATGCAGCCTTGGTGTGGTTAGCATAAAAGACTTCATTCAAAAACATTCAACAACCAACCCCAAACTTTTGAACAGCTGTGTATGTGCACACAAAACATGCACATAATGAATAATCACCTTCAAAGGTTTGAAAGACTAGCAGCCTCGTGTTTTAAGTAAACTGCACAAATGCAGTCCAATACAAGCAGTGGCACATTCTCAGACGGCGGGCAAACAGCGGATCTGGCCACAACCACACGACGATCCAAAACCAAGTTTGGTCAAGACTTCTATGGGAAATGCTTAGATGCTGAATAATACTTCTTCTGATTCTGGTGAAAAAGATTGAATATTTTGTGGTCAGACAATCATATATCTTGTAACAGACCAAATCTGTTTTCCCCATGAAAAATAAAGAGGGTCTCATTACAAATCTAATCTTTTAGATGACTGAGATTATCATTATAGAAAAAGCATTAAAAGAAAATAATGTACAGACCTATATTCCAAAGCAAAGACTAGCTTTGAAGTAAACGTACAGTTCTTCTGAGGCCAATTATCTTAAGACCTCACTTATGTAAATGCTGTGTGAAAAACTCAAATCATTAGAACAGATCAAGCATCAGGGTTCTGGTTTAAAGGCCTACGGCACACCGACTGACTTTCTTGGGTATTTTGTCTACTTAAATTAGAATTTTTTTAGCATGCCTCATTTTAGGCTAGAAGGGAAAGACCACACAGATGTATAAAGTCAGCATTACATCACTTCTGGCTCTTACAGGATCTTTGGCCCTGTCCAAATGGCTCACTTGATGTGGACCTGCGGTCTCATGGACTTTGCTCGCATGTGTACATGATGTTCACAGGACCCTAGCAGTGGTTCTCAACCTTTTTTTACGCCAAGGCCCAACTGTCCAAGACAATAATCAAAAGCCCTCCATTTAGGCCAAGGTATTTTTGGTACTTCTGCTGTAATGACAAAACTTATTACCAAACTTTTTTGTTTACAGCAACTAGGAGTTGCAATAATGAAATTAATTCCAGAAGTTATAAGAACTGTTTCAAGAAGGGTTCATGCTCTTCACGTTTGAGATTACAGGATAAGTTTTTGTTTTTTAATAATTGTTTTACTCACAAACAGCACTTCCAATAAAATATTTTAGAGCTTGACAAAATTATATAGTAAGTATAGAATTTTTATTGGAAATGTATTAATTTCCATCACTTTTTCATGTCTAGAAATCATTATTTTGAAATTCTCACATATATACAAATTTTCTAACAACGTGGGAACCTGGGGCCTCATAATATGCACAACTAAGCAACATTTCAACTGCTTTTTAATTATTATGTCAATTAAATGAATTCATTTATATAAATTGTTTACTGAAAATAATAATTATAAAAATAATATATGCGCTTGAATTTAAGATGAAGTGGAAATTTAAAAAGAGAGATGCATTTAAGAAAATTTTTGTCTATACAGACGTTTTATAAATTGTTTAGGAATATTTTGGAAACTGTTGTACGTTCACATTTAGGATCATTAAATGCACATCTATATTAATGAAGGAGATATACAATCTCTAAAGAGATAGTTCACCCAAAAATGATAATTCTGTCATTAATTACTCCCCCTCGTGTCGTTCCAAACCTGTAAGACCTTCATTCATCTTCAGAACACAAATTAAGATATTTTTGATGAAATCCGAGAGCTCTCTGACCCTGCATAGGAAGCAATGCAACTGACATGTTGAAGGCCCAGAAAGGTAGTAAGGATATTGTTAAAATAGTCCATGTGACATCAGTGGTTCAACCGTAATGTTATGAAGCTATGAGAATATGTTTTGTTCGAAAAGAAAAGAAAAATAACAACTTTATTCAACAATTTCGTCTCTTCCATGTTAGTCTTCAACACAAGTTCACGAGAGTGCCACGATGCATGCCACAGCTGACTGTTACCCAATAGCCCATGTGGTAAAGTTTAGAAGTGTAGATGAATAGGCCCTGTCTTAAGAAGGTTGTTTTGATTTGGATTTTGGTTTGGCAAAGCACTTAAAGTTGTCAGACTGCACATACATGTGCAGCTTAAACAGATGCAGGAAATTGGCTAAATAAGCTCCGCTGCTGGGAAAGTGATATCACAGTTGATGTAAGAGTCTCAGCTCTCCACCACATTGCCTCCGCACAGGAAGAACTGGGCGGGTGTCCCATTGGACAACATGAGCTTCTGTGTTTTTAATTCTCTCTAGTGGTCTATATCTTGATGCTTACTGGACTGTGACGATAAAGACATCTCAACGGTTCAGGTCAGTGCACTGTTTATCGTTCAATCTGTCACTCAACCTTTCTCCATTTCTCTTCATCTGTTTATTTTTCAAGCCCTTTTGAAGTACCACCTCCTGAACTCAGTGCAGTGCTCTGAGGCCATTATGGCAGGCTCCGTCTATGGGACTCTTGAGGGCAGTAATATTGAGATCGGATGTGATGGTGAGAGCCTTACTGTCAATGGTATCAAGATGGTGCTGAAGAAGGACATTGTCACCAGCAATGGGGTCATTCATCTGATCGACCAGGTGCTCATGCCTGACTCAGGTGAGACTCTGTACCTGCCCACTGAGTTCAGCTTGACTTTTTTACATCCTTATGTCGTACGTTTGTATATAGTAAAATCTACAAATTTATTGTCACTGATATATAACATCTAATTTATTTAATGTTGTGATCAGTGTGTATCTTGTCTTGCAGCCAAGCAGGTGATGGAGCTTATAGGCAAATCTCAGAGTGTCTTCAGTGACATGGTGTCTGAACTCGGCCTGTCTGCCGCCATGCAGCCTGAAACTGAGTACACTATTCTTGCCCCACTGAATGGAGCCTTCTCTGGTGAGTTGACCTCATGACCCTATGGGCAAAATACAGGACGTTTAAAGAGATAACTGTGAGCGCTCACCAGGAGTCTGTTTTTCATGTTTTGTTTTTCTTTAGGATGAGGCCTGAATAAACTAATGAGAAATATTTAAAATGTTACTATGTACTTTTTTTTGGTTTGTTTGTTTGTTTTTTACAAAAAACATAGGCACTGTATTTTTATCTATATATAATAAATTAATATATAAATAAATATAGTATAAAATAGTATAGTATAAAAATAGTATAATTACAATAATTAATCATTAATGAATTAAAAATTATTTTATTAATTTGATGTTATTTTTAATAATATATGTTTATATGTTATAGATAGATAGATAGATAGATAGATAGATAGATAGATAGATAGATAGATAGATAGATAGATAGATAGATAGATAGATAGATAGATAGATAGATAGATAGATAGATAGATAGATTTGTTTGTAGTTAATATAGGTACATTTCTAAATGCCCCACAGTCGTCTGGTTAAATGTCCCAATAACTTGTCTAATAAGCGTCCTTACCTGTCATACAGATGAGGTAATGTCCATGGATCAGCGTCTCCTGAAGATTATTCTGGAAAACCACATTGTGAAACTCAAGGTCTCTCTGAGTGACCTCTACAGCGGCCAGCTTCTCGAAACCCTGACAGGAAAACTCCTCCGAGTCTTTATTTATCGCACGGTGAGAGCGAAAGACTTATTTTTTACGAATTAGTAAAAGATTGAGGACCTGCAAACAATTATTGTGTAAACTCCATGAGTGAAAACAAGCACTTTTTAAATGTTTTCTGTGCAGGCAGTTAAATTTTATACTCTTGTTTATTTTCTTCAGTTCATGGGCGTTAAAGCTGTCCTTGTCTAACTATATTGTTTTTCAATACTCTGCAAAGTGTCCAAGGCACAATTATCATTTCATTCTCCTTTTTATGTGTATGTTTTAGGCTGTGTGTATTGAGAACGCATGTATGGTCAGAGGCAGCAGAGAGGGCAGTAACGGAGTCCTTCATCTCATGCGATCACTGATCCAGCCACCTGAGACAACCATCTATGAGCTGCTCTTGAAAGACGGACGCTTCAAGTGAGATTATCATCATGACTTGATATAATTTGTATTATTAAGTGTTTATTGAAATATTACATAAAATTAAGAAATATTGATTTATTTTTTATTTATTACAAGCATAAATAATTCATAGACTGTCTGAATTATTCCAGAATCTTCCTGTCTCTGATGGAGAGTGCTGAACTGACAGATCTACTGAAGCAGGAGGGAATGTACACACTCTTTGCTCCTGTAGATGCCGCCTTTGGCACCCTGACAGAGGAAGACATCACTCTTCTGAAAAGTAAACCTTTTGTTCTCTATTTTTTTTAGATGATGTTCAACTTTTGCTAGGTCTGTTTCCTCACAGTGACATTGTGTCTATTCTGATATCCAGGCGACATCAACGCCCTCAGGGCGATCCTGCTCTACCACATTAGCAATGGTGTCTTTATTAATGGAGGCTTGGAGGGTGGAGTGACTAATCTTCTCAAGACCATTCAGGGCAACAACCTTCAAGTTCTCTCTGTAAGTACACTGCGATTGTTATTTTAATATAGGATCTTTTATCGGTCAGGCTTTTAGGCACTAACCAAAAACCAACTTAATCTGATTAAACACTGTAATTAGTGAAAATGTAGAAATTTCCTCAAATGTCGGCTTTATGCCAACAGTAATTATGATAAAGATGTCCCGTAATTAACTTTTCCAGTTACAAGATTAATGTATAAAGGCCTTTGCACACTCCACAAAACAAAACTCTAGACTCTGAAAGAATGACTTTTAAAATTGAGCCAATACTAATATTTTGTTAGCACAAGAGAGGAAGGACCTGACATGCTGTTATCGTCAGACAATGAAATTAGACACAGCACAAATTTCCTGTGTCCGTTCTCAAAAAACTCCATGAACCAAGTCCAGACCATTCACGTAAATCCTACTAGGAAATGCACCAGTAGGTTAACACTGAGTATGAAGCTGACTTGATTATGAAAAAGATACATCATCTCATCCTAATTAGGGCTAAGAACATTTCTCTTTTTGTTTTTGTGTATAGCTGAAGGTCTACGACATAGGGCATTTTTTGGGTGTGTATTAGGAGCATTGCTACAGAGGTAATGTGTTAATTTCCAGACAGTTTACTGCCATCAATCAAACACAGCTCAAATCTTAGAAACGCCTCTACCTGAAACTTCTTCTAAAGGCAAGAACAAAAGGTCTCCTAATGTCCAGACACTTCCTTCGCTGAAAACTGATCAGCACTGTAAATGTAATGTACTTTATACACAGATATCTCACAAACAGAGCCAAAACAAGGGAATTACCTCTTAATAAGATGTACTCTATATAACTTATATTTGTCTGTATGTTTCAAAAGGTTTTATAAGATCATCCCACTTAGGCTTGAATAAATCTTTGAGAACAACCTTGTTTATATATAAGATCATTTGTTTAATTACTGGTAATTTACATACAAAAAAGTCATTTAATGATTAACACCATCTTATTCTCAGGTTAACAACTCCATCCATGTAAATTCATTGGAGGTTCCAGATTTTGATCTTATGGCATCCAATGGAGTGGTTCATGTAGTGAAGACCATTTTATATCCTCAAGGTGAATTATTAACAGCAGTGAACACGCACTGTATGTGAATATATGTTCAATATGTCATATTTTGAAGGTATGTTTACCATCAAAATCATTTACATAGATAGTCTTTATCTTCAATGTACCTGTTTTTTCCAATCTTATATAAATGTACAGTTCCTGAGCCATAAGACAGTCCCTAGAGCTTAAAGGAACACTCCACTTTTTTGGAAATAGGCTCATTTTACAACTACCCTAGAGATAAAAAGTTGAGTTGTACCGTTTTTGAATCCATTTAGCCGATTTCCGGGTCTGGAGGTAGCACTTTTAGCTTAGCTTAGCCATATCAGCCTAGAAAATTGCAACTTTTCATTTTCCGTCGGTCTTAGTGCACGATGTAACTACAGAAGACTCAAGCTTTAAATAGGGAAATTATCGAAATTCTTTAGTCATTTTTGAGCAAGATGCTAATGGTCTAATCCGATTTAATGATCTATGCTAAGCTAAGCTAAAAGTGCTACTGCCAGACCTGGAGATCGGCTGAATGGAAAACTTAACTGTTTAACTCTTAAGGAGTTGTAAAATGGAGCATGTTTCCAAAAAAAGTGGAATGTTCCTTTAATAAAGAATTTTACTGCATTTCACAGATCTGCCAGTTGGCCGTGAAGACATACTGATTCTGCTGAGGAGACTCATCAAATACATGCAGCTGAAGGTACAGCAGAACACACATCATATCTGAACACTGACTCACATTATATAACATATCCATCACAGTCCAGTACATCACCGAACAAACACACACATACCAGTTTTATCAGTTTGTTCTATTTTTGCTTTGGTTTGTGTGTAGTTTGTATCTGGATACACCTACCGCGAGATTCCACTTACATTCATCAGTAAGTTCAGTTTCATCCCTCATTTCTCTTTTTATGTTCCACATAACATAATAACATTATCAATGGCATATATGGATTACATTGGACATGCTTTTTATTAATAAATATTGTGTTTCGCCTTGCAGAGAGGACTATAACCACACATATCATTGAGAAAGGTAGTACATTATTGCATTGCTTTTTATTTTATTTTAAACCTCTAAATGCCCTCTAAAAACTCTTTTCCTCATCCACTTACCCCTTTTCTACATCTATAAGCATTTATTCAGTTTATTTGCAATACTGAGCTCCTCAGGCAAGTCCTTCTCTGCCAGCTGATTATCCCCAGCAGCACTTTTAGTGAAGTGACATACTGCCAAGTATGGTGACCCATACTCAGAATTCGTGCTCTGCATTTAACCCATCCAACGTGCACACACACAGCAGTGAACACACACACACCGTGAACACACACCCGGAGCAGTGGGCAGCCATTTATGCTGCAGCGCCCGGGGAGCAGTTGGGGGTTCGGTGCCTTGCTCAAGGGCACCTCAGTCGTGGTATTGAGGGTGGAGAGAGCGCTGGACATTCACTCCCCCCACCTACAATCCCTGCCGGCCCGAGACTCGAACCCGCAACCTTTGGATTACGAGTCCAACTCTCTAACCATTAGGCCACGACTTTTAGGTTGCCTATTTGTAAAATTGTGTATTTACTCAATCATTATCCAATACAACAAGCCTGGACTTTGTCTCAGCTGCATTTCAAGAAAACGTTTCTTCATAGTGCCCCAGAGGAGAGCGAGCACATGCTATTCTGTTGGCTGAAACCAGCACTGGCATCTCCTCTGGCAGTCGCTGGACAGATACAGCCGATAAAGAGCCATTAGAGACAGAGAGAGAGATAGAGGATTTTGCCTCAGACCATGGTAGGAGACCTACGTGTTGGGTAGGAGTGAATGTCAAAGTTCAGGATGGTAAAATTTAAATGGAATGTATGTAAATTGATGTTATTGGAAACTTGGCTTAAAATGTATATTTGAGAAGGTAAAAACTGATTAAAGCTTAGGTAATGGCAGTGTTTTTGAGAGTTACGACTTAAAGCAGAGCTTTGGATCTCAAACTACAGTAGCAGGCATTCACTGGCTGCCTTTCTTCAAATTAAACTCCCACAATTTTAATGAGATTATTGTCAGAGCCCAACATTGTTAATCCAATACTTTAAATTTATAGTATAGAACATCAATATACTGATAATTGCTAAAATTGTAAATCCTTTTATGTAACTTTACAATCATAGATAAATCGTCTTGATAAATCGGATCTAGAATTGCCAGAAGCTTTGCGAGGGTATGCTGTAAAAGACACAATCCCATAGCGGGACTCTTATTTATTAGTAAATGATAGGCAGACTTTTTCCATGAAAGATCTTTTTAATGACAAAGTTAGTTCTAAATGAAATACAGATGGGACTAAGTCAAATCATTTGGACTCATTGTACGGCTTAATTTACTAAGTCTATGTTACAGTCTAACATTTGCATGTGTCATTTATTTACTGATCTGTGTGTCACAATGGTTCCAATCTGTCTTTAAAACCACTCAGAGTAGAATCAATATCATGTCAAAGTAAATGGGTCAACAGTTGATTAACTGTTGATTGTGCCAAAAGTGTATAATTATTATACTTTATTAAACATTCAAAAGTCTGGGGACTTTTTTTTTTTTAAAGATATGAATGCTTCATGTTCAGCAGGTACCGATTAAAATTATATATATATAAAAACACAGCAATGACATTAATAATGTTAGAAAAGATTAGTATTTCAGATAAATGCTGCTCTTTTGAACTTTCTATCTATATCAAAGAAAACCACTGGAAACAAAACTAACTTTAATTGAATGAAGTTCCTAAACGTAAGTTAGGGAGGAGCGAGCCCATCTAATCATTCAATCAACAGCCAGAGTATATAAGCAGCTGCTTACCTTTCTCCAGTCTCAGCTGTTCCAGTATCCCTCCACCTCCCCAATCTCCACCTTCATCTTAGGTACCTTGCCCTTTGTAATCATCCTATATCAAGTCCCTGGGGGGTATATCAGAGCTCGAGTTGAAGCTGCTTCATCGAGCCCCTCATCAGTGGACAGCAAGCCAAATAAGTTTACACTTAAATTCCTAAAGATTATATGGGCAAACGAACTTGTTAAATCAGCATAATAGTACCTAAAACGACAGCCATACTTTATGCAAAGAAAAAATGTCTCTAAATAATTGGTTTTTCATGAGTATTGAGAAGATTTTTGGAAATGCCATGGTCTTGACATGCCACTTGATGGGATCTCTACTTTTCCCTCAGGTCACAAGGTCAAGGTGATGATTGAAGAACCAAGCGTCACCAAAGTTACACGAGTAATCAAAGGAGAACCAATCATCACAAAAGTTACACAAGTGATTGAAGGAGATCCAAAGGTCACCAAAGTTACACGAGTGATTGAAGAAGATCCGAGCGTCAAAATTACACAAGTGACTAACAGAGATCCAAGCATCACCATAATTAAAGGAGTGGTTGGAGGAGAATCAGGTATCACCAAAATTAGAAAAGTTGATGAAGGAAAGCCATCCATTACAAAGGTCCCAAGGCTCATTGAAAGTATCTCCAAACTTCATTAGATTAAAGGAAAAGTTCACTCAGATGTGAAAATCATTGGGACAGATTTGGAGAAATTTTGCATTAGATCTCTTGCTCAACAATGGATCTTCTACATGTACATGGGTGACTCAAAACAGTTTTGTGATAAAAGCATCATTAATTCACAGTCTCCAGTCCATTAATTCACATCTTGTGAAAAGCTGCATGTTTGTAACAAATTCATCAAGTCTCTATACATAATATTGCTTTCTTGTCTGAATCAGGAGATAAATATGCACAGAAATATCCACCATTTGCAAGTGATAACAGTCCAAGACAGTTAAACAGGTTGATTTTAATATGAGAAGGCAACAGAGGATGGACTTTTCCACTGGAGGATTATTACCTGTATATAGCATTATTATAGATCATGGACTGTTTTTTAGACAGAAGTGATGGAAGTTAGAACTTCTTAATGATGGATTTGTTTCTTACAATCACGCAGCTTTCACTTCACAAGACATTAATTGATGGACTGGAGTCATGTGGATTACTTGTGGATTATTGTGATGTTTATATCAGCTGTTTGAACTCTCATTCTGACGGCACCCAGTCACTGTAGAGGATTTATTGGTGAGCAAGTGATTTTTTAATTGTTGGATGAACTATTCCTAAAGTTAATTTTAAAATAGCAAACCTTTATATTTTGTTACCTTTTTGCCTTTTTTGTTCAGCTTACAGTGCCTCATCTGATGGTGAAATTGATGCTGAGGGAGAAATCAAGAGAATCATGGGCGAAGGTCATTCATTTTAACAGCTTTATTTGGTTGTGTAGTTGTATGTTGTATAGCAGATCATTACGTACATTCTTTTTTGGGTTAAATTGTCCAGTTGCTTCTATCAAACATTTGAAAACTGATTCTTGTGCAGTAAGAACTGTATTAGAAAGAGACACTCAGCATGTTCAAGTCTGTTCTCAAAAGAAAATAGACAAAAATTAGACTTCCATTCTCATCTTTGATCATTTACTTGTGATTCATATCAGTAAAAGCAGCAAGGAGAAATGGCACAATGGATTCAAAACCATTGGAAACAAAACTAACTTTAATTGAATGAAGTTCCTAAACGTAAGTTAGGGAGGAGCGAGCCAATCTAATCATTCAATCAACAGCCAGAGTATATAAGCAGCTGCTTACCTTTCTCCAGTCTCAGCTGTTCCAGTATCCCTCCACCTCCCCAATCTCCACCTTCATCTTAGGTACCTTGCCCTTTGTAATCATCCTATATCAAGTCCCTGGGGGGTATATCAGAGCTCGAGTTGAAGCTGCTTCATCGAGCCCCTCATCAGTGGACAGCAAGCCAAATAAGTTTACACTCAATTTCCTAAAGATTATATGGGCAAACGAACTTGTTAAATCAGCATAATAGTACCTTTTTCATGAGTATTGAGAAGATTTTTGGAAATGCCATGGTCTTGACATGCCACCTGATGGGATCTCTACTTTTCCCTCAGGTTCCAAGGTCAAGGTGATGATTGAAGAACCAAGCGTCACCAAAGTTACACGAGTAATCAAAGGAGAACCAATCATCACAAAAGTTACACAAGTGATTGAAGGAGATCCAAAGGTCACCAAAGTTACACGAGTGATTGAAGAAGATCCGAGCGTCAAAATTACACAAGTGACTAACAGAGATCCAAGCATCACCATAATTAAAGGAGTGGTTGGAGGAGAATCAGGTATCACCAAAATTAGAAACGTTGATGAAGGAAAGCCATCCATTAGAAACATCCCAAGGCTCATTGAAAGTATTTCCAAACTTCATTAGATTAAAGGAAAAGTTCACTCAGATGTGAAAATCATTGGGACAGATTTGGAGAAATTTTGCATTAGATCTCTTGCTCAACAATGGATCTTCTACATGTACATGGGTGACTCAAAACAGTTTTGTGATAAAAGCATCATTAATTCACAGTCTCCAGTCCATTAATTCACATCTTGTGAAAAGCTGCATGTTTGTAACAAATTCATCAAGTCTCTATACATAATATTGCTTTCTTGTCTGAATCAGGAGATAAATATGCACAGAAATATCCACCATTTGCAAGTGATAACAGTCCAAGACAGTTAAACAGGTTGATTTTAATATGAGAAGGCAACAGAGGATGGACTTTTTCCACTGGAGGATTATTACCTGTATATAGCATTATTATAGATCATGGACTGTTTTTTAGAGAGAAGTGATGGAAGTTAGAACTTCTTAATGATGGATTTGTTTCTTACAATCACGCAGCTTTCTCTTCACAAGACATTAATTGATGGACTGGAGTCATGTGGATTACTTGTGGATTATTGTGATGTTTATATCAGCTGTTTGAACTCTCATTCTGACGGCACCCATTCACTGTAGAGGATTCATTGGTGAGCAAGTGATTTTTTAATTGTTGGATGAACTATTCCTAGGTTAATTTTAAAATAGCAAACCTTTATATTTTGTTACTTTTTGCCTTTTTTTGCTCAGCTCACAGTGCCTCATCTGATGGTGAAATTGACGCTGAGGGAGAAATCAAGAGAATCATGGGCGAAGGTCATTCATTTTAACAGCTTTATTTGGTTGTGTAGTTGTATGTTGTATAGCAGATCATTACGTACATTCTTTTTTGGGTTAAATTGTCCAGTTGCTTCTATCAAACATTTGAAAACTGATTCTTGTGCAGTAAGAACTGTATTAGAAAGAGACACTCAGCATGTTCAAGTCTGTTCTCAAAAGAAAATATACAAGTTACCAGTACTTTAACAGTTTAGTTTGTTTCAGGATGGCTGTAAACATAGTAGTTTTTGATATTCTTTATGATAAAACATTAAAACATTGTGTGTCCATGTGTTGAAGATGTAACCAAGGTGCAGACGTTTCAGAGTGGTGACGTACGCATCCTCCAGGAGGAAGATATCCAACGAATCACTGATGCGATCACTCAGGGAGGTTAGTCCAAGAGAGTTTTGTATGAGTTATAGTTGACATATTGATAATAAATGGCTATATTTAAGCCTCAGTGTTGCTGAAATGATAAAAGTTGCCCTTTCTCTGATATTAACTGCATTGTAGACTCTTTTTAGTGTTATTTATTTTAATCTAATTTGTATATTAGTAAAGTATTTTTTAAATTTTAAATTAATTTTAATGTAGTTTTTAGTGATTTTGTTGTGTTTTTCTGTTTTAGTTTAGCTTTTCTAAATGAAGTTTCATCTAATTCATTTGTAGTTTATTTTATTTCAGCTTTCAGTTAAATTTTTTTTTTCAATTGGATACAATTTGTTTATATATATAATTGTATATAAAGGGTGATCAAACTCATTGACACTGAATCGGTGAGCCATTTACACTTGAACCAAGAGACTGTTCTTAAATCTGACCCTTTAGCACAAATTTTTCAGATATGTCTTTCTCTACTGCCAAAAACCTTTACCCATAATCCTTGGCATATGCAATAATCATGTTCTTTCCCGTATTTTTTTTTTTTCAGTCCACTGATTCAAACATTAATGTGATTTATGATTTTGTAGGGCTTTGGGATCTGTAAGACTCTTTTGTAGCTTCCTAAAGAGGTTTACATTTTTATTGAGAGCAGCTATGAACGCGGCGATTCGTCCTCGTTTAGTATTATTTAATGATTGTTTGTCTGTCTAATTTTATGCCCATGGATTACAATCTCTAGTTACGTAACAGAATAAAGCTCCGTTGGTTTTCCCATGGCTTATACATATGGCTATACTCCAGATGTTCTTGATTTAACTCCATACTGTATGGTTTTGATTAATTCTTGGCAAGATCACACTTATGATTCAGCTAAAAGAAAGAATCAGTTTTAAAACCTTTAAGCAGTACAGCTAAAGTAAGATTACGGCTTTCATTATTGACTATTACTCACTGATTTGGCTCATGGTTGGTTTGACTTTCACCCAGAGGTTTGTTCATCCATTGTTCTCATGTATCCTTGTTCTCAAAGGTGGACCAGGGATCACTACTATAACTAAAGTAATCAAACCAGGGGACCAGGTTGTTGAAAGTAAGGCCTAATAAATCAAATGATGATATGATGTGAGTTATGTTTTGCTCAGATGTGCCACTGACTTCTGTTTTTGCTTGAAGCTAAACCAGGGCTCACCACGTTTACTAGAGTAATTAAGAAAGACCCTCAGATCATTAAAGGTGAGACACAATACATTAAACAGTGGTAAGATGCAGTTTAAATTTTCAAACTAAATCAAATATTCATCTTTTTGCATTCAAAGTTGCACCAGATGGGGAAACCACTGTTACCAGAGTAGTTCAAACAGAACCGCAGATAATTGAAGGTAAGAAATTATTTTACACTTCTGATACTACAAATTTTAGTTTAATTTTAGTGTTTAATGTATATGTCTTACTTTATGAAGTTTTTATGCCCAAAAGTTTTTTAAAATTTGATTTATGTTTTATTTTTTTGAGAGTGTATGTTCTATTCTTTCTAACAAATGCTGGGTTAAAACCAACCCAACTTGGGTTATTTGGCAACCCAGCGCTGGTTAAATACTGGAAAGAACACATGCTGGGTTAATTTGAACCAGCTGGTTGGGTTAAAGTTTTTACCCAATGTGCTGGGTTGTTTTATTTAAGTCAACTATTGTTTAAACATTATATTGCTGCCTTAAAATGGGCTGGAAATAAACACACACACACAGAATTACAAGAGGCAACAGCAATAATCAAAAGATGAACATTTATTATTAAGCAAGAACACATGGACAAAAGACTAATTGAATTTATTTGGGTGAATACAGCATAGTTTACAATATTACATACATTAAACTCGTTCAACATGCATTTTAGAAATAAAAAATTTAACTTTTAAAAGTAACATTTTAATTTAAGTGTATTCAATCTGAACCGGTGAAGGGCTGCTGATCGTGGAGAGAACTGTGAACTTCAGACCGCGGCCTCGTGTTTCACTCGTAGCTGAAAGATGCTGTGACTGACTCCAAAACCTGTCGATAAAGAAACAGTACTGACATTAGAGAACATGTTTTAACATTAAATTAAATTAAAGTCAGTATTATAACGAATAAAATCCATTTATGTTATGCAAGGCAAAGGCGTTTCCATCATGCGAAACAATCTCTTGTCCTTGTGTTGCGTAAAATAATATAATTTACAGGACTGTAAAGACTTTATAAATTAAATAAAATGTATGCAAACCTTTATTTCACCGAAGAAGTGCCCCAAATCAATGGGGGCGCTGAGAACTGTTGTCTTCTGTTGGACGTAAAAAGCCTGCGCTCTGACTGTAACCTAGCAGCAGGGTTACTTCTTCGGAGACAGACTCAACCCAGAGGTCAGGTAGAAAAAATAACCCAGCAACTTACACTGAACAAAATTATAAACGCAACACTTTTGTTTTTGCCCCCATTTTTTATGAGCTGAACTCAAAGATCTAAGACTTTTTCTATACACAAAAGGCCTATTTCTCTCAAATATTGTTCACAAATCTGTCTAAATCTGTGTTAGTGAGCACTTTCCTTTGCCGAGATAATCCATCCACAAGATGCTGATTAGACATATCATGATTAGACAGCATGATTATTGCACAGGTGTGCCTTAGGCTGGCCACAATGAAAGGCCACTCTAAAATGTGCAGTTTTACTGTATTGGGGGGGTCCAGGGGGGTCCAAAAATCAGTCAGTATCTGGTGTGACCACCATTTTCCTCACGCAGTGGAATCAGGTTGTCCACTCCTCTTCAATGGCAGTGCGAAGTTGCTGGATATCGGCAGGAACCGGGTGACTGGTCTCAGATGATCTTGGAGGTGAAGATGCTGGATGTGGAGGTCCTGGGCTGGTGTGGTTACACGTGGGCTGCGGTTGTGAGGCCGGTTGGATGTACTGCCAAATTATCTGAAATGCCTTTGGAGACGGCTTATGGTAGAGAAATGAACATTCAATTCACGGGCAACAGCTCTGGTGGACATTCCTGCAGTCAGTATGCCAATTGCACGCTCCCTCCAAACTTGCGACATCTGTGACATTGTGCTGTGTGATAAAACTGCACATTTTAGAGTGGCCTTTTATTGTGGCCAGCCTAAGACACACCTGTGCAATAATTATGCTGTCTAATCAGCATCTTGATATACCACACCTGTGAGGTGGATGGATTATCTCAGCAAAGGAGAAGTGCTCACTAACACAGATTTAGACAGATTTGTGAACAATATTTGAGAGAAATAGGCCTTTTGTGTACATAGAAAAAGTCTTAGATCTTTGAGTTCAGCTCAAAAACAAAAGCGTTTATAATTTTGTTCAGTGTACTTACAGAAAAACTACCCAGCACCTGGGTAAAAAAAAAATAACCCAATAAAATGACCCAACAAGCTGAACCCAGCATTTTTTAGAGTGCAGTAGCCTAACTGGCTTCAGTTACATTAATTATAATTCTAAAAATCTTAATATCTGATTTAATATTATATATAATTTGCATAAATTATGAATTATTATTATTTATTTATTTTTATTCTTTTAGGACCAGATTTTTCAAAGATTGTATCTTTCAAAGACAGTCCAGTCCTCTTTGAAACAGAATCAGAGAGAATCACCAGAATCATCAAGGGTTAGTGCTTTCACAACTGTGTGAATAATATGAGGACAGATCTAATGCCCAAGGTTTAATTGAATTATTTTTCTTCTTAGAGGGCCGTTTCAAAAAACGAGCTGCCATCAAACAACCACAAGGTATGTGTTCCAGCTCATTAACATCTGTTTTTTGTTGCTATTTTTATATCAATTAAGACACTTACCGTACACATTTTAGTATAGCATCTTTTTGTTCTAATACCCAATTTTACCATAATCCAGACCTTCATAATACAAAGAGGAAAATGAACCATAAATGTCTAGAACAGCTTTGCTTACATGTGTGTGTTTGTGGACTAAAAAGGACCAAGGCGGAGAGTAAGACTGGCCAGGCATCACTCCAGACCCAGACAGTGAGATGAACGAGGCTCACTCTACCTGAAGATCCAGCTAAAGTGAAAGACAGTGTTGTTGAACAGTGTGTTTGTCCTGCAAATACACTGTTATTTCAAACCGCATTGAATGTTGACACATTACAAACCAATGCAGTAATATATTGGATCTGTGTGGCACACACCCCACTTCAACTCAGATAAGGGGTACTTGAAATGTCTTATAAAGAGAGACATTGGTCATTTTTGTTTGTTTGTTTGTTTTTTAAGCTGTTTATATTGTTTCTTTGAATATATATACTGTATGAGCCTGTCATTGAGCTTGTCGTGCACATTATATTTTGTGGTGCTTGCATTCAGAGACATGAATGCATTTTATCTGAAAAGATCAGCAAAGCTTTGGCTGTTGTTTACTTTAAATTATGCAGCTTGAAACTTTCCACCTGTTTCTAATTTTCTGTTCATTTTTTATGAATTTGTTCACATCTACATTTTTTAATTTCTTCTTTTTTTAAATAGGTCTTTTTAATCATAGAAATTGAAATCATCACATTGAAATAAGCCTCAACGGAGTTAAAAATAAAATAAAATATTTTCTGTTTATAGCACCTCTATTTGTGATTTTACTGTTTATCTCTAAAAAATAACTGTGACCTGTCTGTAATTTTTTTAATCTGTGGTGCAGCTATTTCAGCTGATGAATCATATAAATACTGAACAACAGTATGAACTGTCCTGGGACATTGCACTGTGACTTTTAGGCTCATTAGCAATCATTCTCATCATATACTTCATGACTAAGATGGCAGTGACTGCTAATGATGAGCTTAATGATAATAAGCATCACCAGCCATTTGTATCCAAGTACAAAGTCACTTTTGAAGTGACTGATTCTCAGTCTCCACACACTCTGCCGTCAGTTTGCTATTCAACTTGACTTCTTGGCATCTTGACTTGAATCCCATTATGTTCTTGTTTCCAGATAAATAGCATGTCAGAAGTGACATGAAATGAAAGCAAAAACTAACAGTTCAGAGTTAAAGAAACACATATGTTGACATAGGGGATTATGTAGCTGCATGCATGCATGCCTTTACATAAAGACATACAGTTTATGTTCTAAAACAATTAAAATTTAAATAAAACAAGTAATACAACCTATAGAAATAAAAAATGCCTACATTTTAAAATATAAAATAAAAACTCATTTAAAATATTCATAAAAACATACTTATCTCAATGATACTAAAATAATACTCATTGGCAATTAATCCTTAGCTTGGTCTCATACGTTTTCGTTTCTCATACAGTTCTTAGTGTAAGTGTCATACTATTGGATCCCAGTTCATCCTTAGCAAGCCAACAACAACTGCCTGCACTTACAGTATAAGGACAATCACACATCTGCTAGAGAACGTTTTGTGTATTGTGGCTGAACTTGTGTGCATATGAAATATATGTGTTCTATTATTCTCCGTATGTGCTCTTGCATGGGGACATTTCAGCACAGCGAACATAATTTCTCATGTTTGGAGAGATGACCGAGGGAAAACTTGCTTGAGTATCTACACAATACAAGAGCTACAGTCCAGAATCCAATCTGATTTGGAAAATCTTATAAAACAGTTCATTACGAATGGAACTGCAAAAAGAACGACTGTCAAAACGACTCCCTGTCACATTTCACAGGAACATGGAACGAGGAGACAAGGAGATATTCAAATAACAGTCTTTTAATGACTCAACAGGCAGGGAACAGGTGTAGACTCACACAGAAGACATCTAAGAACCGACAAACGAGAACTGAAAGGACAGGGGCTTATAAAGACAGGATAATTACAAAGACAAGTGCATGGAATCAACTAATAATCAAACTAATCAGACAGGGGAGAAACTGGGTCACGGAACACATGGGGAGCCAAAAAACACACACACAAAACAGTCCACAATTCTGACACTCCCCATGCCTGCCATTGGTCAAAAACCATGTAGCCCCACCCC
Organism: Barbus barbus; assembly: GCF_936440315.1. Classification (NCBI taxonomy): domain Eukaryota; kingdom Metazoa; phylum Chordata; class Actinopteri; order Cypriniformes; family Cyprinidae; genus Barbus; species Barbus barbus. Next base: position 11,118,409 of record NC_136725.1, read on the forward strand.
ATACTCACACCATTGGTAGCGTCAGTGTTGCTGTGCCAGACTGGGAAGAATATAATTTTTTTCATTATTATAAAATAGAATATTACTATCAAAATATTCAGTTTTATATTTATTATTATTTACTATAATGCAAATGAAATGTAAATTAATTAAAAAATATATTATTACACTATAAATACAAAAACATTCACTAGTGATAATGAGTAGCCTACAAATTCTTTTAATTGAGTGTAATTTCTATTAATATTCTGAAAGAAACACAAAGACCACATAATATTAACTGACTTAACTTGGAAGTAACGGCAATAAAGGCAATCATAAAACTGAGAGGCACCTCCTTCTGTGTAACAAGATGCTGTCCCTGAAATCGTTGGCATGTCTTTGACTCCGGTCATATATCTGACATAAAGTCGTCATGGCTGTAAGCAAGTAGTTAGCCAGTTATTTATGTTGGGAGTGAGGTGAGTGATATGCCTGCAGGGTTCAGAAACTCCTTCAATTTGACGGCTTCAGTATTGAGAGATGGGCTCCAACAGAGAAAGTCAAAAGTACATCTGCTGTGCCATTGGCTAGAAAACTGAAAAAAACACTGGTTTTATGGCTTTTCTGTTTGAATATAGGAATTTAAGTAATAAAACAGCAGACATGATCATTAAAAAAATATTATTTTATGTGAGTTTCTCACGATCAGTTAAATCTAATGGACTGTTATTTTGTCATATTTTAAAGCTCACTTCCGTCTATCTATCTATCTATCTATCTATCTATCTATCTATCTATCTATCTATCTATCTATCTATCTATCTATCTATCTATCTATCTATCTATCTATCCATCCATTCAGCCAAAATAATCCTCAATGGTTTGCAAAAATAATGTTTTCAAAAATGTTTGCCAGAACAATCCCCCGTCTTCCATTGGTTGGAGCAACAAATAATCCTGCCCCCAAATCACACTATCGGTTTTATGTTTAAATTTTAACATTTTAAAAGTCTTATTCTGTTATTGGGATTGGATACAAATGGTTAGTGATGCTTATTATCTTCACGCGTATCATTAGCAGTCACTGGCATCATTACTATTTAAAAACATAAACGGTTTTTACCATAAACGCATTCCAGTGAATATTCTGGTGTGAGATTTGTACTAGTATCAGTTGAGACAGATCCACTGGAAGAACAGGCTGTGTGTGTCAAGTTAAAGAAAGGAGGAAAGGCTCTCAAGTGGTGCACAAAAGACTCTGCCAAAACATACCTGCACGTGGGGATGATTGCTGTTATTAGGGGTTTTTACGAAAGCAAACGAGTCATAAAACATACTGAAGCGGCTGTGGTCTGTTTCATCATGAGGCTTCAGACCTTTCAAACACAAGCAAATAACTGTACTTCTGCTTCTTGCTGTCTGTGAATGTTATTATGACCATGGCGTTTTTTCTTGCTTGGAAAAAAATGCACAATACAGTTAACACTAAACCGATACCATCTTACAAAGGTGGTGATTTCATATGAACCATCAGTGGGTCATAACCAGAAAAACCCATAAAGGCTGTACAAATTTATATAAGAGGGCATTTACAAAAGTTTTTGAGGATCCATGTAATCTGTGTGAACATTTTTCTCTATGCAAAACTTTTCAAAAATGCGAAGGATTTAGTACAGTGTTGTTGTATAAATGTACCCTAAATTTGGCAACCAATTTACCAAAATGTATAACAGATGCAAATTGCCATAAAAGTATGTTGAAACAGCCCTACTGTCTTCTCATACCAAAACATGTAATAATGCCTTATTTCTCTCTAGCAGGGCACAGCAGAAAGTTTATGATGTGATTTTGATTTGATTTGACCCTTTTTTTTTTTTTTGCTGAATAAAAAATACGATACACCATACAATTGTACAATACATTAAAACATACAAAAAACAAACAAACAAAAAAGTCAGGATAACACAATAAAGCCCTAGGGCTTATTTTCATTGTGGTCCCATAGGGAAAAGGGAAGGGAACAAAACAAAAACAAGACAAAACAGATCAAACATCAATCATCACATCCATATATATATATATATATATATATATATATATATTAAATAGATCTATGAAAACAAAACAATACAAAAAAACATTATCATACTTATATTGGCATCTAAGCCATTTTTTCAATGCCTTCTTAAAACCTCGTAAACTTCTAATCATCTTTAAATTTCCTGGCAACCTGTTCCACAAGCTTGTTGCTACATACATAAAGGACTCTTTACCTAAATTACTCTTAACTCTAGGAAGTACAAAATCAGTAAAGCTGCCCCTTGTGGAGTAAGTGTGAACATCTCTCACTCTATTACAGTTTTTCTCGATTGGTTTGGCTCATTTCTTGAAACCGAGATGACATTCTCAAAACCATAAGGTCATTTGGCCAAACAGTCTTACAGTTCTGCTCAACATTATAGCTCACTAGCAAAATCAAATATCTTTCCCCAAACTCTTCTTCCATGCTTCAAAAGCAGATTCCTTTCCCATATAAAAGGTCAGTACAGTCAAAATAGCACAGATCCTTCTCAATTGCCTTGGCACATGTGCATTCATTTAGTGCTTTTGTCAAAATAACCTGGATGGTTTAGCACAACACCATGGATCCCCTGCAAACGCTCATCTCTCTCCCAAAACAGTTTATCCATGTGTCAAAACTAAATATCATTCTCATATAAATAGTCAATGCCCCCAAAATGCATTATACCTTTGGCATTGTTTAAGCACTGCAAGTCAAAATGCTTAGACGTTTTGTCACTGAGGCACAGGTCTAGCAACAGAATACCACTATGAATAAAACTAAAAGATTTTACAGTAAAATCAGCCTCCAATAAACCACTCATACTCAAGGAAACTGTAAACATTTTTATTCGTACAAAGAAATGTTAACATTAGAGAACATACTGTGAAAAGAAAACATATACAGGATTCTGTAAATGTGAACAGTTATAAACACAAACAAAAAACAAAAAAAACACAAAAAAACTCTAGCCTTCCATACTGTAAATAAAGTTTCAGAACTATAGTACAGTAATATTTTCAGTGGTCGCCATTGTCACCCTCTCTTTCCTGGCCACCATCCTCATCCTCCTGGCCATCGACGCGCTGCTCTCTGTTAGGCCATAAATTCTCATCCACATCGCAACGGATATTTTCTCTTGCGATGCAGCGAGGGAAGAAACGGCGTGAATGTCTCAACCATCCCCTACATTGATCCCCTGTGATGTCCTCACATGCAGCATCCATTGCATGCAGCAGGGCCCTCTGGTCTTGAGCCTGATGCTCATACACCCTCCACCTCCAAGCTGAAAAAAACTCCTCAATTGGATTTAGGAAAGGAGAGTAAGGTGGAAGAAACTCCATTAGCATCCGGGGATGGGTGGTGAACCAGGTTCTGATGCGTGGGCCACGGTGGAAGTTCACATTATCCCACACAATGACATAATGTGGTAGCTGAGGTCCTTCTTCACCTCTCTCATTTTCCGGGATCAGATCAGTATAAAGGTGGTCCAAAAAATTTAGGAGCTTTTGTGTATTGTAGGGCCCTAAACTGGGAATGTGTGTGGCCACACCTCTTTCTGATATAGCGGCACACATTGTTATATTTGCTCCTCGCTGGCCTGGGACATCCACAGTGGCTCGGTGGCCAATGATGTTACGGCCACGCCTTCGACCTTTGGCCAGGTTGAAGCCAGCTTCATCAACGAACACTAGGATGTGAGGGGTTTCGTTGCCTTCTAATGCCATTATTCTCTACAATAGAATAAAAATAAATCTAATCAGTCAAGTAGAGACAGATACTGCAGGGAGGATCTAAAGTACTGTAAAAAGAGGGAGTGAAAAACTGAAGACAATTTCTAGGCAAAATGCTCTAGTCACACAAAGCTGGATTCTGAAGGTAAAAAGGATAAAGCAAAACAAAAAAAAGTGGTAACCATGTCTTACTGTAATAGTGTTACAATGATAGACAACCAGTAGTTGACTTACATGCACATACTGGTACCGCAGCTCTTTCACTCTGTCAGAGTTTCTCTCAAATGGTACCCTGTAAATCTGTTTCATGGTCATCTGATGTTTCTTCAATACCCGGTCTATTGTGGAGATGCTGATAGAGTTTATATTTTGGAACATTACATTGTCTAGAAGGATTGCATTACGAATCTGTCTCAGTGTGATGGCATTATTTGCAATGACCATGTTGCATATTTCTCGTTCTTGTTGTTCATTTAGAAGTTTTCTTCTGCCACCCACTTGAGGCTGTCGTCCAATCCTAGACATACAAGTCAAAGGTCAACACTGTAAATTTGTTACAAAATGAGTTACCAATGTAATTGTACTGCTGTTTTATGGTACTAAAAGTGTGATGCACTGCACAGTGACTGGAATACTATTCACAGTATTTTCTCCATTTTTTTTTCTTTGTCATTTTTATAGTATCATATAACATCACATGAAGATATTACAGTACTCTAGGCCTACACACACACCAACACTGAATAGTTCAATAGAATAGTTCTGTACCTGTTTTCCCTGCGAAAGGTTTGGATGATGGAGGAGACTGTAGACCGAGGCACATTAGGCTGCACTCGGCGACCTGCCTCTGCCATTGTGAGGCGATGGTTTATAACGTGGTCAATAAGGGTGGCCCGGATTTCATCTGGGACATCATGGTGCCTCCGTGCTCCTCGGCCTCTTCCCCCTATTCCTCCACGCATTCTCACTCCTCCTCTTCCTCTTCTTCTTCCTCCTCTTCCTCGAGCAGGAAGTTGCTGTTGTACTTGGCGAGGTGCTTCCATGTTCACACTGCAAATGAAACTGGCCCCGGGCCAAGCTCTGTCTATATACTTTTGGCAGCAGTCATAATCATAGACAACACCTGTCAGGTAACTAAACAAACTGTTTGATTAGTCATCTGAGATGTGGGAAACTGCTCCTTCGTTAGTTCTAATTTGACCTGATTGATTGTCAAGTACTGTCATAAATTTATCAAATGTTCCAAGAAATTCTTTCATGGTATTATATCTTTGACTAATTTTGACAGTTGAACAGACAATTGTGCATATGATGACTTACACAATGAAACCATGCTGATATGTTTTGGAGAGAGTAACCATTTCACTGAAAAATCAACTAATCAGTTTAGATCAGCAAGATCTATTTATTTGGAAAATGTGCTAAATGTGGGCTCATTGTGCTAACTGTAGCTACTTGTACATAATCATTTGAAAAAAAGCACAGAGTCACTTGAGACATGTACTAAAGCATTTGCAATTTGATAAAACCAATGAAAAATGACATTCTGTTGTGAACAATTGCAAGGTGGTTTGGAGATTTGTCCATGTTATTTTGAGAATGTCATCTCGGTTTCAAGAAATGAGCCAAACCAATCGAGAAAAACTGTAAAATAATTAATCAAATATTTAGGGACAACCCCATACACAGTCCTATGTACCATGCACAGGTGAATCTGAGAAACTCGATCTACTACTTTTAACCACCCAATAGTCTCAAAATGAGAAGTATCAAGATGAGATCTCATGGGGGAGGTTCAAAATAAGCCTTATAGCCCCATTTTGAGCAATCTGAAGCCTATGTTTCAGGTGCTTTAAGACACCATTATACCAAGCGCAACATGCATAGTCAAAATATAAATTATAAAAACATAAATTAAATTATAAGCATTTGCCAGAGTTAACATCGCTTTCTTGTCCAGAAACCTTGAGATTCTGGCCAAGAAACGTACTCTTTGATTTACCTTGGTAATAACCTTTTGCGCTTTGCCCACTCCCGACAAGTGGCAATCCAACAAACAACCAAGGTAACTAACTGATTCGTTTACATTAATCTCATTATCTCCAGCTAAAACCTTAAAACCAGGAGATCTTTTCAATCTTATTTTTGACCCAAACAATATGGCTTCCATTTTCCCTATGTGAAGCGATAGCCTATTGTCTAACATCCACCTACTGACATTCGATAGTTTTACACTAAGGGTTCTTTCAACTATGTTCTTATCTTTATGTGAAAAAAATAACGCTGAATCATCTGCATATAAAAAAGTTCACATGAACATACAGACTTAAGCTCATTTATATATATAAGGAAAAAAATTGGACCCAAGACACTCCCTTGAGGAACCCCACATTCTATACATTGTGGTTGAGACATTGTACTCCAATTGGTGGATACCTGCTTCCTATCCTTCAGATAAGAACTCACCCATCTGACAGCTAAGTCATTAAAACCAATGGTTTTTAATTTGCATACCAAAATACCATGGTCAACTGTATCAAATGCCTTCTGTAAATCTAACATGACCATATACCACAAAAATAACCTTTATCTACCTCCCTCCTAATATGGTCAGTTAGATACAGTACACAGGTGTCAGTTGAATGAGATTTACGAAAGCCAGACTGAAACTCATATAATAGATTGCGTGATGCTAAATATTTATCAATCTGTTCAAAGATAATCTTTTCAATTATTTTGACAGACTACACAGATTAGAAACAGGTCTGTAATTTCCTTATTCTAATTTACTCCCTTTCTTATATAAAGGAATTACTCTGGCAAATTTAAAATCATTGCTGCAATATCCTTGCTCAATAGCCGTGTTTATAATATGGGTAATACATGGTATGATAACCTCAGCAGCATCTCTTAAGAATCTGGCTGCAATATTGTCAAGGCCAGTGGCTTTAGAGCTATTTAAGTTTTTAAGCTTCTCAAGTACAACTGCCTCTGACACATTTTCAAAAGAGAAGCCATTTACTTTGACCTCTTGCTGAGAATAAAAGTCAACAAAATGGCTTTCACCATACTGAACGTCAGGTACTTTTTCACCAGTTTACTAGCAACTGATGAGAAATAATTGTTAAAACTATCTGCCACTGTCACCTTTTCTGCTGTGACATTATTCCCCAAATCAAGTGTTATGTTACTAGTTTTTGTTTTCAACCAGCTACTGTAACTCAGCTGTTTGAGGGACTTCCATAACTTACTTGAATCATTTCTATATTCCACAATTTTCTCATTAAAATAAGCCTTTTTAGCATTAACCACTAATCTATTCACTTAATTTCTCACCGTCTTATACTCTGCCCAACTCTGATCATCCTTATTTCTCCTAAATATACCATACTTCTTATTTCTCAACCTAATAGCCTCGAGAATATCATCATTTATCCAAGGTTCTGTCCTCTGTTTAACTCTTACTACCTTAAATGGTGCTAAATTATCTACAGCTTCTAAAAACATACATTTAAATATAAAACATGCTTTATCAGCATCATTACATTGCAACACAGCAGACCAGTTTTTTAAATTCAAACAGTCATCAAATGCTTCTTTGCTATACCTTTTTAGTGACCTAATTCGTATGGAACTATGACAATTGAGCACTGCTTTCTTTATCTTTCGAGTACAGAAAACAATAGAATGATCGCTAATTGATCGCTAATGATCGATAATTCCTTACCCCACTATCTGCTATCCTAGACTTATCTGACACCAGAACACGGTCAATAATAGTTTGAGTGGAGGAACAGACACACGTTGGTTGTTTGATCAAGTTGACAAGCACCACGTGTGTTACCAATAGATGCTCTTGCTTGCACACCAGATTCAAACATTTTGTTTTATTTTTAGTTATTAACGACTGAAATTTCACACAATGCTGTTGTATGGCTTCTGGAGACTTGGAATAATGGGGACAAGACATGTGGACAACTGTTATAGTAGTTTTATGTGCTATTTGGACACAAATTTAATTGTAATTTTGTTGTGATTTTAGCCTATATGACTTCTGTTACTGAGAACTTCTTGTTCATTAGTAATTTTACCGTGTTCCTCTTGTGGGTTTGTGTTTTATTTGGAATTTTCCGTTAAGCTCTTTAAGAGGCATTTTAAAAGCAGAAATATTCCAACAGAGCAGACATGAAGTTCAGCTTCACGCCTCTTAGCTCATTATTTTACAGGTCATATCTGGAATTCCTCAGCTGTGCACCATACTGAGAGAATAAATTAAATGATTTGAACTTCATTTCTATCACATATTCACACTATAACATTTTTCTTTGCCATTCACACTGAGCTCTGTGTAATTCCAAATGAATCGGCCAACATTTTGTTTGATGAACTAAAACAATGTTTGTGTCTGTAAGCGGCTGCAGTTATTTAATGCAGTAAATGAATGATTTGCATTTTTCAATTTTTAAATGTATGAAGTGCAAACCAGTTCTGTTTTTTGCAAGCTAAATATGTCTGTGGTGGATAACAAGCAGGAGATGTGAATTCATTTGTCATCCATCATAACTGGCTCTTAGAAAAATCTGATTAAACATGATATGTGAGAGATGAGACCATTTAAATTGTTTCATTTTACTCATAAGAACAGGAGTGAGTTTAGAGCAGGCCTGCAGCTTTGCTTTTGTACTTTTCTTCTGAAACAGAGAGAGAGAGAGAGCAAAAGAAAATAAGCGTGAAAGAATCAGATTTTATATTAGTCCCAGTGTCATCTGTCTATAAACCAAAAGGTGTTTCATGCCATGTTTACTCAAAAATGAATCATTTACTCATTTGATTCTTCCAAAACTGTACAAAACAAGATATTTAAATTGGATTTTTTAAAGTGCTTTATTGTCCATACAATTAAAGTCAGTAAGGTCCAAAATTATTTTGAACCATTGACTTTCATTGTATGACAAATGCTTTTGACAAAAGCATTCATGAAGAATGCTTTTGTCATACAATGAAAGTCAAATGGGGTTCAAAATAATTTTGGACCTTACTGACTTAAATTTCTTCGACTTTTAATAATCTTCTTTTGTTCTCCACAGAAGTCATACAGGTTTAAAATTATATTTTGGGAGAGTAAATGATGAACTTTCCCTTTAAAATGACTCACAACAATAGAGTGCCATAATGATCTCATTCCTTGCCTTTTACCTCAAATCACTTCAGCGCAGTTCTTCTGATCTCAAGATCCCAAAACTCCTAAAATTACAAACCTTCAAAAATGGAGCCATAAAGAAACGAGGCCTTAAAATGTAATGTCTAGGTTTGTGATTATTACCACTGCTCATGTTCCGAAAGGCTGTACTAATCCCAACAAAGTCAATTTTCATGATTTCAACTGCAGTTCAGCCTGGCATGTTAAAAGATTCTTTGTATAAACATGCCTGAAGTGTTTTAAAACTGTACATCCATGCCCCTACAAACACGCAAGCATGCGTGACCTTCTTGAAAAAAGACCAGATGACATGCATGTATCTTCAGGGTGCTTTTTCAGGACATGTGATAAACTGTCAAGAATGTCACACCCAACGAATAAATCTTTTATGTGAGGCAAAAAGAAAAAGGACATGCTTTGATTTGCAAAACTAGTCACAGGCAGCTGTGTTTACGATGCTCGCATCCTTCATAAGGTTATAGAATCAAACATAACCAATAAAAGAACATCTATAAACATTGCCTATTAACCAGAGAATGCTTTGGCTTCAGTGTTATTGTGCATTTAATAGCGAGGATAATGGATGACATACAATAGTAATCCCTGTTTTAAAATGTATCATGTTGTCCATTATGTAGTACTTTTTGGGATGAAACAGAATCAGAGTTGTACTCAGTTCACAGGAAGTGACAGTGTCTCCAAACAATCACAACACAAACTGTGATGTAAACCACATATGGATTCGTAATTTAACCTTGGCACAGTCCATATTTTGGCGACCATTTGGCAGCAAACCATGTGTATTTAAGTGTAATTTAATAAACTTCTGGTCATAATTACCTTAAACAAAGGGCCCAAAATCACTCTTAGGACTGAGGGTTTGTGTATGGCCCAAAACATGAACATTTCCTTCACAAATGAAACAGCAGGAGACAGTGCTATTAGCTAACAAGCTAATGCTGCCAAAACGGTCCATTTCAATAAATGCACATGAATATGCAAGCCCTTGAACTATGTCTGACTAGATTTTTACATCTAAAGGGTTTGCCAAACCTCTGAGTACAGTTTAAAGTGAATTGGAGAACAGATGTTCAGATCTGCTCCAGTGTTCATGTATATAAAATAGTACCTTTATTTGTTGTCTTGCCTGCTACTGCATAAATGGCTCAAAAGTAAGGATTTGAGAGTTAAATTCATACAGCTGGGTTTAAAATCTTCTATTTTGCATGTTTTTAATTTTATTAACAACATAAAGTGAGTGAAACATTTTGGCTTTTTTTTTGTCTTTTGCTTTAATGAAAGCAGAACTCAAGCTTCAGGACCTTTTTATATTATTCAACTCTTCCTTGTGTTTGCATGCTTTGTCTATTTTGGAGCATCATGGTCATCCTGGAAGGGTCAGCTATCCCCTACTGTGGAACCGGCTTTTTCCTGTTAAAGAAAAATGTGTTCTCCTGCCAACTGCTCACATAAAGACTGTCTTAAATTATGCTAAGCAAATTATGGCTTTTAGTAAATCACAATTCTGCAGATTTGGTCAAGATTAACAACCTTTCCAAAAGGCAAAACTGAGTGTATACATCATTGATAAGGCAATCCCACAAGGATTCAGAAGCTCAGATTTATCTAATTTATCATTTTGCCCATATACACTATATTGCCAAAAGTATTCATCTTCTAATGAACATGTTTGACTACTTTAGACAGTTTGGACAGGACCTTTTCTATTCCAATGACTTGTACATACACTATATGGACAAAAGTGTTGGGAACAGAAAAAGGCACTAACAAAACTGTGGCAACACAGATGGAAACATAATTCATGTATTTAAAAACTGTATTTCCATCTCTGTTGCAACAGTTTTGAAAGTGTCTAAAATGGCAGCACCCTTATGTACAAGTCATTGGTGTTTGGTGATGAGTTTTTGGCTCAAGGTCTGCATATAAAGTCACACCAGAGGAGTTCAGCTGGGATCAGGACTTGGCTTTCTGCAACCAGTCAAGTTCTTCCACACTGACTGAATCAATCATGTCTTTTTGAACCGTACCTTATACACAGAGACACTGTCATGTTAGAATAGAAAAGGGTCCTGTCCAAACTGTTGCTATAAAATTAGAAGCACACAATTCCCTAGAATATCATTATATGCTTAAACATTAAGATTTGTCAGATATTACTAAAGTAGTCAAACATGTTCATTAGAAGGAGGTGACCCAATACTTTTGGCAATATAGTGTATGTTTCTCAAGTCCTAAGCCTGGTTGAGGCAGTATTCACATGCTGCACATTTGTCTATGAAGAGCATTTCAGATGAGTAACAAAGTAAACAATAGGTTTTACTGTTGTTTTTAAGTGTATGTCATTGAATTCTGTTACCACAGATCTAACTTCTCTAGAAATACTTCACAGCCAACAAAGTATGAAGATTAAAACAACACAGATGGGATGATGTTAACATTTGTTCTGTTATGCTTGGACCATATTTTGCTGTCAACCTCCAAAACAATACGAAAGTGTTTGAGATATGGTGTGGAAACCACTGTTACTTTGGCCTGAGTGCCTTCAGTTGGCATAAATGCACCTGATGGAATCCCTCCTTCCTTTTTTTTTTATTTTGACTTGCAGCCACTTTTACGACACTGTAATTGGAGTTAATGGGAACTTTATGGTGGCACCGCTGGGTCCCGTTCATCCAAACTCGCAGACAGAGATTATTCTCAGCCCCACCTCAGTCCACAGTGAGTCACCATCTGACAGCTGTCCCAAACTGACTCAGGCCAGGTCATCAAACAAGTGTTTACCTTGCCCACAATGTTGTGCAACGCCCTTGAGATATTGCAGGATTTATTTACTTATAGAGAGTACTTATAAGTACTTACTTATAGAAATAGAGAGTTTAGTAGAGAGTTTGTGATGCTTGAAAACCCTGCATACCTGAAAAAGAACCAATTAAATGCACATGCATAATGCTTTCTTGATTTATCTAGTAGATACGAGGTTCAAAGAGTGCATTCTTTATAACTCTAAAGTGTCAAGATTAATGACTCAATACATGCATCTTGTCCCCTAAGGGACTATTGCAAAAGGATATAAAAAACCTGGACTTCCTGAACGGTTTCAGTGTGATTAAAGTTCTTTGGCTAATTAGACAGATGGGACACTGTACAGTATGTGTTTAGGAGCTCAGAGGTTTGGAGCGTGTTTTATGCAGCTCTTTTAACTGAAGCCATTGTGGTTACCGTATCTCTTGGATCGGATTGATTAATCTGGATGGGACTCAAGTTGGATCCTCGTTTCTGGCATAGTTGCTTTCTCATGGAAGATCAGCATCTAAATAGAAAGGAGTGATGGATGGGTTATATATGGTTTATGTATGTGGGTTTGTACGTGTTTAGCTGAGATTTAGCTCACTGTCCCAGAAGTGAGCTAAATCTGACAAACCTCGCTTTGGGGAAATCTGAAATTGGAAAATGTATTCATAAATAAAGGTTTTTCTTTTTTTTTATTAGTCCAGTTTCATGAGAATGTTTAATTTTTTACAATATACTGAAATTGGGATTATGGATTGTACAAAAACATACGACCCAAAAAAAGTATACCATTTTGTACGTTCTAAGATATAGGACATCTTATGCCATTTTGTACAAATTATTACAAGGTTTCATGAGAATATGTTGTTTTTTATAATTATTTTAAAAAAGCAGAATGTTATGGTGTATTTAGATAGCTAAGTAAACCAAGAATTAGACTAAAATGTTAAAATACTGTTCAATAATTTAGCATTTTTTTTCGCACACTGACAGTGATGGTTTGATGTCAGACTTATTTTTTTTCTACTGGTTTACATAAAATAATTTTTTTAATAAAACATGAACTTACTAATGGAAATGTTTCTTCAGAAGGAAATAGAACGTGATTGTCTTTGTTTTAAAAGCGTGTTGTAATGATGGAGCCCGGTCTCATGAAAATGCGTATAAATAGTACCCAAATAAAAACGAAAACTCGTGGTATTGATACGCAAGTGATATGATACTCACGTGTTTGGCGTGCATATAATACACAGTTTTCGCATGCATATGATTCAAAATTTGTTGGCGTGCATATGATACGCAGTTTTCGTGTACATATGATACGCATCTACCCCACAACCCTAACCCTACCCATCGCGTAGCATATGGACGCCAAAGTCCATTTTTGCATATCAATACCACAAGTTTTTGTTTTTATTTGGCGTACTATTTAGACACACTTTATCGGGTTGAATGATGACACCTTTACTCCACTGGAAAAGCTCTGCTTTCAAAACACCACATTACTGGCAAATACAATGTAAGTGTCTGGATAAGAGGGTTTTGCATACATATTTAGCTTTTGGCACTCTCCATTTTCTAATTTCCATGGTCATAATGGATCATCACTGTGCAGTTTTTTTCATGTAGTGACAGCTCTTATTGAAGTGGCTTTAGAGAGTCATTAGTCTGATGTTCTTGAGTTGATGTACAATATGGAATACTACCAGACCTGCTTGTTCGCCACCATCTGTTGTGCACCTCAGGAGAACCACTCCAGTTGGCTCATCTTTTCAGACTAGTTCTAAGAATAAACACATCTCCTCACTGTTTCATCGTTGTTTAGCGCTTCACTGACCTTCTGGTGTTGTCTGTCTTCACTTCTTCACTCCTGAGGACAGCCAGTTAAGGCGTTGCCAAGTGTAACATCCCCTAACTGTAATATGTCTAGTCAGGGTGTAAAATAATACAATGCCTGTTTATAAACTCTTTCTTTAGACATTGACGTATTCTGAGGATGACAACTCAGATCAACACTGTTGATGTTTCAGGCAGCCTGAATCTTGAGTGATGATTAATGTAAGTCTTATGAAGGAAAAATATGAGAAGAGGTTATTAAGGTTAAAACAGCAACATGTCTTCATGAATCATATTGAATGAATCAATCACCATGAATCTGAGGGGTCAGAAAACAAACACAATTTTATTCCGAACACCTTAAATGCATTACACAAACAATAACATCCTTTTAGACTCCAGTCTTACATATAAAGTTCTTTTATATCACATTTATTTGTCAGTAGGGCTTTGTTTGTTATTAGTTTGTTGATCAGTTGCCATAACTCTCTTTCATTTGTTGGAGAAGAACATCGCAGAACATCTGTACTGCAACAGAACATTCATTTCAGTTACCGCAGCGTTTTGGAAAATCTTATGAAGATGTGAATCACACTTGTGTTTCTTTGTATTTTTGTGTTTGCATGAAGGAAATAAACACCTGCATTATATCACTGTATGAGATTTAAACTTTTTCATTTTCATTTAAACTTATTTATCACACATTGGTGTAAACGCTGTGTTAGTGCATTATACCCAGGCAGTTTTATTTTTTATGGGTTTTTTTTATGTTTATGTAGGTCAAGTTTTCCATATTTTATATTTTTGGGGGGAAATTATAATACTGAAAATACTGTAAGTATTAGAGCATGAAGATTCATAGAAATGTGTAATTGCATTAGTACATTGTTAATGTGTTGTTTCTCATTATTATCAGTGTTGAAAAACAGTTGTTCTGCTTAATATTTCTCAGATTCATTTCCAGATTATTTGATGGAAAGAAAGTTTAAACAGCATTTATCTGGAATAGAAAACTTTTGTAACAATGTAAACGTCTATTACTATCTATCTATCTATCTATCTATCTATCTATCTATCTATCTATCTATCTATCTATCTATCTATCTATCTATCTATCTATCTATCTATCTATCTATCTATCTATCTATCTATCTATCTATCTATCTACCTACCTACCTACCTACCTACCTACAATTACAACTGAAACATGGTGGTATGGCCCCAGAGAAATTTGCCAAAAAAAAAATAAAAATACATGATATAAATCACAAAAAAGAAAGATGTCCAGGTCGTAAATTCTTATGGATGATGGATACATCTTCAAAGCGGGCCTCATTTCAGCTCAAACTTGTTGAGGCATCTCATGTCGGACAGTGACATGAAGCCCTAGGTGATGGCTAAGCTTGTTTGAGTCTCATGTGCTTCCTTAGTGACTCAAAGTTTCCATTTCCTAAAGAGTGTGAGAGCTGGTTAAAAATGGTCATAGCATTGAGAGAAAACATGATACTTGTTTAGGAAGGGGGCAAAGGCTAAAATGTTTTACAGTAGGAAATGTTTTTAAGGAATTTCAAACATAGAAAGTGGGCAGCACACCTGAATTTGCAATAGCAGATTGTCAAGGTAGTTATGTGCTCATTTGTTAATCTTTTCAAGTATTGTACTCTAAGAGATTAGTCTTAAAGCGGACAGTGTCTCTCTCTCATAACTCAAAAACTGCTAAGCAAAATAAAAAAAAATAGCTCCAGGTGATCACCTTTGTACATTTCTGAACGGTCTCCAGCACATAATGAAATAATCCATCAAATAATCACACACACAGCTGTTCTTTGGCATGCCTGCATCAGTCAAAGAAATAAAACACACCCTTCACTATAAAAAAAGCTTTGTCAGGAAACCTAAAATGTGGTCTGTATTGGGTTTATCTTTGTGTGATGTTTGTACTTTTGTTTTGAAGTCTTTTATGTCGGCCAGTGTCTTTTATTTTGATATGATTAATATTATAAAGGTCTCATTTCCTGTCTTTAGCTTCCTGTCTTCCTTGTTCATTGTTTCCAGTAATGTCTTGTCCTTGGGTGTGTCTCAGTCCACTCCTTAGTCAGTTTCTAAAGATATCAAAATATTCATACTTCTCTACTATATAGTAAGTAAAAATGTGACAAGATTAATATGTCTGAATTCACGGTTTCATTACTTTTGACAAGATTCTGAAGCACCCATATAAACAGTACTTTACTATCCCATAAGGCCACAGGAGTGGATTGGTAAATGGTGGGTAAATTGTCATTGACAGTGTCGACATGGTGGATGTAGTATATATCCAGATTATACACACATTCATACAAATATACTTTTATAATGGTCACAAAAAACCTATTCAAAGAAGTACTATCCAATAAAAGAGTGTGCTATTTCAAATGGAATCATGCTTCAAAATGGCTGCCATATGAGTGATCATTGTCTCAATGTTTAGTGGACTAAGGTCCTTTAGTATACAAATTCATCATGCTACACTGATTCATAGGAAACCAGTGAAGATATAATGTTATCAGGAGTCTCTGTGCAGCCTGATGAGATTAAAACCTGGATTTTAACAACCTTTACACAAAGAGGAAGCAAGATTCACCAGGCACCGTGTCAGCTTTCCACGCGCACTGTTGTGAGATGTATTATATCAGATCTATAAAGATTCCCTTGAACACACAACAGGCCTGTGAGCACCTTCTTCCATTCTGTAATTCCCTTTTTGAGCCATCTGTGCACATTGAGGTTGCCACTGCCAAACCTGTAATGGCTGAGATTTGACATTAAAATAATAAAAAAAAAATTGAAAACCACATGCATTTTCTTATGCAGCTGTTGGAGGGAGCACAGGTTTGCAGCTCAATTTACAGAGGAAAGCTCTTACATTAGAAAGACTTACAGTAAGACAGCAAGTTAATTGTCCAGCCACAATTTGTTCCAAATAGACCCCATTTATTCCATGGAAAATAAATAGGATCGTCTAATAATTCTAGGGCGGTTTTAAGAAAAGTGATTCAGGTAATTTACTCTACACCACAAATGGAAAAGGCCTATGAGCTTGAGCATCATTAGGGAGTGAAACGTGTGGTTTCATACAAACAGAAGACAGTTAGCTTTGTTTTTGCCATGTTTTTGAGACTCTTAATTTCGGCAATGCTGAACACATCTTTATAGCTGTCACATCTGTAAAGTCTAGTTCAGAAAACAAATTATATTCTATTGCTTCATGACTTGAACACGTGTGCATTCATTAAGCATCATAAGTGCCAGGGGTGGATGAAAAGGGAAAATCTTCGCATGTCGCAAGAGTTTGCTTGTTTGTACATTTCAAAAATATAAAAATAAAATATAAATGTAAAATCGCTAAATCCACCCCAGACTGTTCTAAAAATAAATATTTCATATAATATATATTTAATACAATGCAATTAAATGATTTAATTATATAATTATATATAATAAAAAAAAAAATTATACATGTGTATGTGCGTGTGTGGATATACGTGATATTATAATTATATATGAATAATTTATGTGTATATATATATATATATATATGTGTGTGTGTGTGTGTGTATGTATGTATTTTTCTATAGTTGTCTATCAGTAATGAAATTCTGCTTTAAAAGAAGAAAAATACAAAATAAAAACATTTTCAATAATGGTCCCAGACGTTTGAACCCCTCTCATATATTACTTGATGATCTCATTCTATTTAAATTCAGCTTGAAATGCTGAAAACCATTCAAATATATACCTGTTTTACAGTCTTGTCAAGAAACCTTATGCTCGTTATAAAAACTACAGGCAAAAGGAAAGGGGATCAGAAAACAGATTCCAGTCTAAATGCATGAAACCATGACTTAATCAGTGGGTGTCTGGCCAGGTTCTAAGCAGGAGATGTGGGCTCGTGGATGGATGGATGGATGGGGCTTGAGTCCAAGGCTGGGCTTTCACTAGATTCGCTCTAGATTCACTGAAGCCCACAATACTAATATACATCTGCGTGCTCACACCTGCCATGAAATAAAGTGCACTTTTAACTGTTAAACTGTGTAACATGACACATTTGACATGCCATGAGGATGAAGAAATTGAATCTATATTTCTATATAATTTAACTGTGTTCAGCTGCTGTGTGAATGCAGTGATTGTTTCACACCGAAGATTCATGTGTGTCATTATTTACCTCAGGTATGTAATTTTTTTTTCTTCAGGTCATGCTCCAGATGGTCCCCTGAAACCATTTTGAAAACATCCAACATTTTCATGTCAAATTTAAATGTTGTTTCAGCTGAAGTCAGCTCTAATCTGCATGTCGGACAGATGTCACCTTGCGGCAAATATTCATACTGCAACATGGAAGATAATATATTTGCAGACACTTAGGACCTTATAATGAGATCCGTGTTGTTAGGGTTTGTTTAATGAATATAGTATATTAAATCACGTGCGCAGTGCATCCTGTGAAATGACTGTAGTAGCACTTAATTATTTCCTTAATGGGAAATGAGGCAATGATACACTCTAGAGACTATAAAAACTTACACATACAGTAACCAGTACATGTCAGAGGTATAAATAATCTCATAATTCATCTCAACTTGTTTTTCAACACATAGAAATGCCAGTTTGTGTGTGTGCATCACTTTCAGCATGTGGCAAAAAAAGCAACACGTAATACTGGCCTATTGTTGCACAATGGTTTACACTCTCCCATTTTGAGTCAGATCTCTCGTTTGTATTACAATAAAGCTGTAAACATTTTGATCAAGAAAAAATTACATATTTATTTTTAGCTGTCTTTTATGACAAATGAATTCCTCTCGTCAGATGCAGAGCTGTGTGAGTGAAACCTCAGTTCAAACAGTACTGTGAAACTATGATTGCTGCAAAACTCATTTAAATTCTTCCTGCTGGCTGGCCGGTTTCTCAAACACAAGCCTGAAGGCTCTTCAGAGCACACATGTAAAGGTAGACTGTTGCTCTGAACATTTCTTGGTAAGCTCATTACAATTCCCCTTGGTGTTTTGTTCTGTTCAGCCATTGTTTGTTTGCATTACCTGAAACCAATTAGTGGATTTTCTTGATTGTAAAGGTCTGTGTTTTGTCAAAATGAGCTTTTACTGGAAATGTATCACAGCAACCATGATCAGTATTGACTGTTTGTGTTGAACTGATCCTTAAAAGGTCACACAAACTGAAATGGTAATGTGTGGATCTTCCAGTGTGATGAAAAAGTGTGATAATCATCAGCTCTTAATAACATTATCATACATTTTCATTGAGGTACACTACAAGCCACTACATCCTCAAGTCCAACAAGTAATTATCCTCAATCATTCTGGAGTCTGGTACATCTGTTTAAAGTGGCTGCGGTTTAGGTTAAATAGCAATGATTTACACAACTTTATTGCAGCACTTTAGGTTTTAGGGTTCAGCAGCCTCTGACCCACAGACAGTTATTCGCGGTCAGTAAAACAGCTGTTCTTATGTGCAAAAACCCAGATATGTTGGAATTATGGTTGTGTTCATGGTCTGTTAACATCTTGAGTCATTGCATTTAAAACCCCTTTAAATTTTTATAAAACCACATCACACAACAACAAGGTAATCTGCAAACATATCCAACAATAGTACAGTATGCACTCTTAAAAATAAAGGTGCTTTAAAAGGTTCTTCAAGCGATGCCATAGAAGAACCATTTTTGGTTCCACAAAGAACTATTCAGTCAAAGGTTCTTTAAAGAACCATCTCTTTCTTACCTTCTTATAATCTGAAGTACCTTCTTTCACCACAAAGAACCTTTTGTGAATCAGAAAGGTTCTTCAGATGTTAAAGGTTCTTTATGGAACTATTTAGACAAAAAGGTTCTTCTATGGCATTGTGAAGCACCTTTATTTTTAAGAGTGTGGATTGCTGGTAGAGACCAGTGATCCATACTGTTGGGAATTTTGGTAATTGTTTATATGTCTTATTTTATTATTTTAAATGCATTTTTTGACAGTTATGGCATGTAATTTCTTTAAAAAGTGAATAGACCGCAGCTGGATGCAATCAAAGTCTCATCTGCTCTGAAGGTTCATTCTAATCGTGCGTAAAGAGTCTCTCTGAATAAAACAAGCCTGACCCTCTGCTGTGACCTACATGAGCTCAGGTTGCTCCAAAGCATCAGAGAGAATGCTAACAAAGACACATCTCTCATCCTCTTCATCTCTTCTGTCAACATGAGTTTGTCATGTAATCACTCTTACATGAACACAGATTGCAGCTATAGCCTCAAACAGGAAACATTAGCCCAGGGCTGAGTTTTTCAAGTATGCCTCAAGTGCGAGCATAACTGCTTTCTTGTAACATTATACCATGGAGCTTACAATGAAGCAGTTTATTTATTATTTTAGGGCTAGAATCTGAGAATCGTTTCTTATTCAGAACTGGTTCCATCCTACTACACTTTTCAGTGATCTGCAGTGTTTATGACTGCAAGTCCAATGACTTTTCTGTGAATGACTTTTCAATGATTCTTTTTTGTGAATCATAAACATACAGTGTGACCAATTTTCTGTTTTCCAAACCACTAACTCTTATGAGCCAGTTCTCTTCATTAAATCTTAAACCACACATGTCCTGAAAAGTGAAACCAAAACATTTTTATTACCCCCTGGTGGCTGTCTGCACTAGTATAGGTCATAAACCACCCTATTCAGGTAAATGGATGGGACACGAGCCAAACTAAAATAAATAATTAAATCTAATTCCACTTCAAATACATTTCCCCCAAAGCTGGTTTCTCTAATTTTATGTAGTTCTTATTACAATGATGTACTGTATGTTCAAGTGTTCATTTTTTCAATAGGTTTGGTTTTACTTACTTTATGCTATAAAAATGGGGTCTGATATAATGATTGACAGCTGTGATTGACAGTTTCTCTGAGAGAAGTAGATAGACAGATGCCTTTGGG
Organism: Barbus barbus; assembly: GCF_936440315.1. NCBI lineage: Eukaryota > Metazoa > Chordata > Actinopteri > Cypriniformes > Cyprinidae > Barbus > Barbus barbus. Next base: position 11,139,016 of record NC_136725.1, read on the forward strand.
ATCCTCAGGAGGAGATTAATGCTCTACTTTAACTTTTAGTTTTCCATATCGGATTTGTTTCCCAGCGACAAAATGACTTGTTCTACAGTAAATTGTAGCCTACTAACTGTCCTAAGGGATCATTGAAGTTTGTTCAGTTAAATTTGTGCTTTATAAGCTAATTAGTAAATGTTATTGCCCAGCTAGCTAAGACAACAAGCTTAGTGTTAGCCTTGCAGGAAAAAAACAAGTGACTGTTAGCTAGCAGTTAATATTTCTTTTTTTATGAATTGTATGAGTCTGCAAGAGTATGGACAGCTCCACTTCACAATCACTACTGTGCACACACTGGCTCCAAATGACATTATCAACGTAAGATGACAGCAGCCATCTTTGAGAGATTTTTGCTTCACTTCATCTTTTTTTTTAATGTCTATGCCTTAAACAGATAGCATGATCAGTGTAGTCCATTTCCCAAACAAATGACTCATGAAGCGTTTCTTTTTAGGGAATCATAAACATACAGTGCGACCAATGTAGTCAAATTCTCAAATGAAAACGTTTTATGAGCCGGTTCTTTTAAGTGAATCACGAACATAAAGCATGACCAATTTAGTCGGATTCCAGAACAAATGACTCTTATAAGCTGGTTCTTTTACAGTGAATCATAAACATACGGTGCGATCCGTGTAGTCCGATTCCAAAACAAATGAGTTTTGAGTAATTCTTTTTAGAGATTCAAACACATACAGCATACAGTGAAACATTAGTGTAGTTACTGACTAGTTGTTCATATAACAACTTCTAGATAATTTTGCCAGAAAAAGTTTTCAAATTTTTATATGTTAAAGTAAAAAATCTTGTGTAATATAACTTGTGTTTGTTTGTTTGCTGGTTTTTATTGTATTTGTTATACTTGTATTTTTATTTTTATTTTTTTGTCATGAAAATAGTCTAAGATGCTGACATAAATAAAAATATACTGCTACTACTAACAATAGTTAAAAATTCACATTAAGCAGTTTGTCAGTAGTATTTTATAAATATTAATGTATTAAATATGTTTCTACATTTTTTGTATTAGTGCTGTTGTTTAATATATAATTAAAGCCAGTTATTGATTAAAAGGAAACACACCTTTTGCTTTTTTTTAAAAAGAAAATGTATTTATTATTGAAATGATCAAATCATTTGAGTAAATTCTTTACCTATTCCCCAGTCATTTGTTTTTGCATGCAAATCTGAGTATAATAATCTAGATAGCATCATTCATTTTTTATTTTTCGCTTACAGCACCTTTTACAACACACATATCTGATTATTGCAACCGTAGAAAACATAAACGCAACAACAACAGTGAAAAGAACCAACAAGACATCTACAGAATGGTACGAGTACCATGGCAACTTATAGAACTCTGAGCGCAGGTGAGTCGCTCCTTTATTTCTCATCACATACTCGATCCAGAAAACGGCCGAGTCCAAAGGCCTCATTGGCTGGTCCCTGTGCAGACTAGAGAGTCTCTGCATGTTCGTCCTGTAGGAGGCATTACTGAGCAATTCCCGTAGGGCTTGTCCAAAAGTACGACTGCTGAACTCTGACAACTTAAGCATCTTACCTACTCCTCTCTCCTGAATGCGTATTAAGTTGTCAAACTGGTCAAAGAACAAAGGGACACCCAGGATCGGGACCCCATGGTATATGGCTTCCTGCAATCCATTGGTTCCTCCGTGGGCTACAAACGCTTTGATCTTGGGATGTCCCAGTAGGTCGTTCTGTGGTATCCAGTCCATGATAAGAGTGTTGTTGCCCACAGTGGATGGCCGATCTCCAAGATGTCTCCAGATGACTTTCTGAGGTAAACTAGCAAAAGCGGATGCAATATCGTTAGCCATGTCGGCAGGGATACGTTTAACAAGTGTTCCCAATGACATAATAATAAAGCCGTGGTCTCCTGAGCTCTGCACAAACACTTCCAGATCTGCAGGAAGAGGCTTGGAGGGTTTGCATTGAAATCCACCCATGTAAACAACATTTGGCATGGTTGGTCTTGGGAACTCGAAGACAAAATCAGTTCTCATGAGCCAAATATCAGCAGCTTGAATGAGGCTAACAATGTCCGTTTTGTAATCCAAATACTTATCTATTAGCGCATGATAATGTGGACCAACCACAAATCTGTCCTGGAAGAAAGTAAAGCTCTGAAATAAAACATTTTTAACCCTTTGAGTGAAACTCATTTTATCTGTATGGCCAGAGCCTAGTAAAGGTACATAAGACAATGGAGATGGTGCTATAGCAAAATGTCCTTCACCACTTGTGATCCATCGTACATTGAGAACAAGAGGGAGTTTTAGATAATGCGCTAAAATCACGCCACCTGCGAACGCAGGATCGGTGAGCACCAGGTCGTACCCCTCATCCTGAAGTCTTGTCACAAGCATCTTATCTTCCAAAATGGCCGATACCATTTTACATATAATATAGTGTGCTTTTGACAACATGGAGAACAAATCAACCTGGAGCTTCAAGAATGACAGCCCAGAAGCGTTGCCTCTTTCTATCTCGATCACTTTCCATAAATACTCTTCAAAAAAGTTATCAGATTCACTTCTTTCATCTGCGATTGTGATGGAAGCGTAGAAAGGGGACTTTTCTGTGATGTACCAGCTGGATTTGGGCCGTATCACGGTGATGCTGTGACCCCTGGAGTGCAGCTCTTCTATCAGGACTTTCATATTGACCCAGTGGCTTCCATCGACAGGATACAGTAAAACTTTACCTCCGTCGCAGCTCAGAGTGAAAACAGAAAATGCCAAAAATAATCCAACAATGAAATGTGACAGGCTGGAAAGTGGCTTCATTGTATCTGAGCAAAAAATAAAATAAATATTAATATTTTTAGTTATACCTCCTTTGCACTTACAAATTTTTTTTTAAAGACTGAAATCATACTTCCATTAATTTTCCATACCACTTTATCCTACGTTGACATCATTAATGTACTAAACTAACACAACTAAATTGTTACTGACTGAATCTTACCTTAATAGTTCATGTATGCGTGAAAGACCAACATTTGCTCATTCCAGCGCTCTATTCATCTGATGTTCATAGTCCACTTAAATAAATAATTAACAGGCAGACACTGCATATATGGTTTAAGGGGCACTCAGACATATGTTTTTTTCTGTAACCCTTTTAGACTGTTGCAGGTCATTTTGATCCTGCTGACCCAGTTTAGACATAAATATATACTACTGTTCAAAACTTTGGGGTCAGCAAATTTTGTTTGTTTGAAAGAAAGAAATTATTCATAAAGGATTGATTAAATTAATCAAATGCGACAGTAAAGACATTTATACTGCTACAGAATATTCCTATTTAAACTTTCTAGTCTTCAAAACATCCTCAAATCTATTTCTGAAGACATTCATGTGACACTAAAGACTGGAGTAATGGCTGCTAATAATTCAGCTTTGCCATCAAATTAATAAATAAAAAAAAATTAAAATTGTATTACTTTCATTAAAATTATATCAAAATTTAAATATTACTATTTACTCAAATAAATGCAGCCTTTGTGAACAAGAGACATTTTACAAATCTTTTAAACGGTAATGTAATTTTCTAAATATATTTTTATACATTCTTATATTTTTCCTTTCATTTTATATAATATATATTGGTCAGGTTTATGTTTAAAACTGTCAAATAAATTAATAAAAAGAATGTTACTGAAAAGCAGTTATGCAATTTTGCTACCTTTTTCTTTCTTTTTATATTTTTAAGATGTTTAGATATATTTTGCTGGAATATCAGGCAGCACTATGATCCAATTAAATCCAGATTTCTTTTTTTTTTATTCATTAATAGTTTGTGTCAAATATGATTTACAATTTTTGGCCCACTTGATACATACATTTACTCATTTGGCAGAAGCTTTTATCCAAAGCGACTTACAATACATGTGTCAGACACATAGTTCAGTTTGCCAATGGTTGTTTTCTTGATTGTGATTTGTCTTCAGGTCACCCAGCACTTAAGCTCTGGGTTGTATGGGCTCTGGCTGTCAGTGTGTGTCAGCATATATAACTCACCTAATGTCACTGCATGCAGGCATCCAGACACACAAATGCACTACATGCACAATACATGCTTACTTAAGAGAAATTTCTACAAGTGCAGACAGGACTGATACTCTGATGGATGGAAATATCTGGCCCGCAGGAGGGGGGGGGGTCACACAATGGTAAAAAATAACTATAGCTTGTCAGAGAAGTGGCCAAGGAGTTGCACTTGCTCGGGCACGTGTTGCTCATGTAGCTATATAAGTTCAAGTCAAGCTCATTTTATTTAGGATCACCCTTTCTATACACTCACTATCACCAAAAAACGCCAAAAGAAAGCATTATATCATGTCAGGCTGGGGCAGTGTTGATGCACACCTTATGCGGAAGTAAATACACTTTTCCATGCATTACTTTTCTAATAATTCAGCAGCCTGTCTTCAATTGCTCCGCTTATACTACGGTTACCACATCTCAAGGCATTGCTCAGAAGTTTTATTTTAAGACATTTGTCAGGTTTTTGTCCTTTCGTGTTCGGGACTCATTTCTTACGCATCTCATCTCATCTCATCCCTCCTTTGCTCATTCCTCGTTTTAGAGCTAGAGACGAGACTTGGGTCATTGATAATACAGTTACTGATGCAGTCTGAAGTTAAGAGAGAAAGAGAAAGAGCGTGGTTTACCTGCGTCTGTGCGTCTACAGCGTTCGGCAGCACCGCCTCTAATAGCGAAACGGTAAGTTTGAACACGTTAAGAACAGCAAAGTTACCACCTCTCTACTGAGAAAAGCCTGTCAGTAGCTAAACCATTTTAATGATAAAGTCGCTGGGCAGCGCTGACAGCACGTTTTGTGTGTGTGTGCGTGCGTTTGTATGAGAGAGATGTTTTCTATAGATAATAAAACTTTCGTTGGAAAAACGTGAAAATAGTAATTTGTTATATTTATTGGCTTGGTCAGTGTTTTGTGAGTTTTGGTTCTTTTGCTGTTGAAGGCTGCAAGGATCTTTGAAATAACTCAAATCATTTGGCGAAGTGATATGGAACTGTAATGCGGTCAAGACCTGTCGGGAACTACTTTAGCTTTGAGTTTCCTGACAAATTTAAGAAGAAATCCTTTTATGGCATATTTCATTGTGACAATATACCTCTTTTGTTCAACAAACTGTATGTTTTTTTCCTGAACAAATGGTGCAAATGCTCTTTTCTGAATTTGGCTAATTTTGAAATGTATCAAATATGATTATATGATGCATTAGGCTTTTGAGGAAAGTGTATTTGCCCATCTGTCAATCATCATTATAATGCATTGCGTTATATGTTTTTGGTCATTAAACATTTAAATATCATCTCATGACATAATATTTCTGGAAAATATAGAATGACAACTGATATTTATATACATTTTAAAGTAATCTGCTGCTGTTATAAACATCTCAGTTTACATTACAATCAGAATTTCATCTTACTTTTTAACCAAATAAATATAAGCATCAGCACCAAAATGACATATTTTTGTTCAATTTGTGCCTCTAAATAAAATTAAGATTTTTTTTCCCATGTGTGAGCTGTGTATTTTTCTATATCATACTATATGGTCCATTAAAAGCTTGATGTTTCAAATATGATATTGTACATTTTTCAAACTGTTATTTCAGGATTTACAGGGTTAAGCTTTAGTGAAGTATGGATCTATTCATTCTGGTGTACACTATTTTATGAAGGTCATGAACTCTATTTTGTGAAGGATAAGTAAACACAAAGCCCATAAATCTCAAGAAAATAAAAAAATCCCTCACAAAGGAATGACAAAATGCATCTAGGAGTAGGTCGAGACTATGAGGACTACTTTATAGCAGCCTCTTCTCATACCAACCTGGAAATTGTGTTTGCACCCGTTCCCCGAGCTGTCAACACAATTAGACATTTAGGAGATTATTTTATAAACCGAATCAAGGTAGTGCAACGAGATAGCACGCTTACTCAGGTATACCATGGCAACATGGAGGTTCATATTGAGCAATAATTTGTCCCTGATTGGTCGTATCCACTCACACTGAGAGCATTTTGGTTTCAAAACCCCTTTTTTTTCTCCCAATCAGATTTAATATAATCTTTAAAACGTTTGGAGCAAAACACAATGCCAGCAGTGTAATGCCAAACTTCATGGTTTAAATTACACGGTCTTACACAATATCTCTGTGTTTGCCGGTCACTTAGGCATGCAAAATAAACCATAGTATAATTGGACACTTTCTCTGGATCTCACTATTTCCTTCTTCCTACATTAAGACAATGACAGTGAGCAGTCCAAGCAGCCAGAGGCAGGGTTACATAATCTGTTTTAGCTCATGATTTCACTCTTGGATTAAAGCCGCTTGTTTTAGAGTACCATGGCATGTCCAGCAAACATTAACACTATGTTTATGCACATTAATGAAGGGAGGATCTTTATAATCCAATCATAATAATATGCTCATCAGTCACTAACACTGAGCTTTTTGGAAAAAGATTGAATGTTTGTGAAATTTTAACAAATCATATAAACTGTTTACCATTATATTCTGAAATGTTTTGCAGACTTTTCCCTGAATCATTTTATGAAAGATAAGTTGCATTTGGACAATTTGACCATATTTCAAATGAATGAGTTGTCTTTAACTAAATGACGCCCTCTGTTGGAGTTACAGTTTTATGAACATGTGCTAGTACACTTTTCAAAAGTTTGGGGTCAGTAAGATTTGTTTTGAAAGTATTAATACTTTTATTCAGTAGAAATGCATTGTAATTGATTACATTTAAAGTAAATATATTTTTTTTAATGTTAAGGATGTCTAGTTTTCAATTCATCAAGGAATCCTTAATATAAAGTATCAACAGTCTCCACAAACATATATAAGCAGCACAACTGTTTTTATAATTAATAATAATAATAATAATAGTATTAATAAAAAGGGGTAATAATGTTGAAAATTCAGTTTTGGTATCACAATAAATTACATTTCAAAATGTATTAAAATAAAAAAAACAGTTATATTAAAATGTAGTATTTCAATATTACAATTTGACTGTATTTTGATCAAATAACTGCAGCATAACAGACTTTTAAAAGCATAAAAACGTCTTACTGACCCCAAGCTTTTGAATGTTAGTGTACATTCCTTTGCTTTATTTCTGAAGTGAATTTTAATAAACAAAGGACTTAAGTGGAACATTTTTTAATACAAGAGCCAAAGGTCAGGGAAGGCCTCTAAGCAAATGTAATGCTTTGTCATGAACGTATTCTCATCAGGGGGAAGTCGTGGCCTAATGGTTAGAGAGTCGGCCTCGTAATCCAAAGGTTGCGGGTTCGAGTCTCAGGCCGGCAGGGATTGTAGGTGGGGGGAGTGAATGTCCAGCGCTCTCTCCACCCTCAATACCACGACTGAGGTGTCCTTGAGCAAGGCACCGGACCCCCAACTGCTCCCCGGGCGCCGCAGCATAAATGGCTGCCCACTGCTCCGGGTGTGTGTTCACGGTGTGTGTGTGTTCACTGCTGTGTGTGTGCACGTTGGATGGGTTAAATGCAGAGCACGAATTCCGAGTATGGGTCACCATACTTGGCTGAATGTCACTTCACTTCACACTTTATATTCAAGGCGTCTTAATCTTTATTTCCTTTTTAATTTGAAAGGATCTTCATCTCAAAACACTTTGAAAATCAGCTGTTTCCTATTACAGACCTACAGCAAGTTTTAAGTGAATGCAGAATGCATGAAAGAGGGACTGAATCATCAGTTTTATCCAAACTGTCAAGGGCGGTGGGTGAACATCAGGCAGCCTCCAGCATTTGGAATAATAATGAGCAGAATTTAAGCCCAAAGGACTTGATAAACCATATGTCGTGTAGTCAAACCATATTTTCATGTTTTACAATCCAGGAACACAGAATTTATAATCGCCATGATGTTTGGAGTACACAAAAAATATGACTTTTAAATTTTTTTTCATTGCAAGTAAAATAGAATAATTTAGGCTAATGTTCTTCTTTAATTCATCTTCTGGTATAATAAAAGAGTTGAAAAGATGTTTACATATGGAATTAGTAAATCATATGGACATATGGATTTAGTAAAAAATTGCTTTAATCTACATTTAATCTACATAACAGCCTCTCATTCGGCGGAAACAAGATGAAAATTCTGTTTAAAAGATGAATTTATTGCAGAACGCTTGTTTAAGCTACATTAGAAATGGTGTCTGCATTTTCCATGACAATATGCTTCAATTTGTTTGGTTTTAAATGCATTTATGCAACTAAATGTTAACTATTTCCTGTGAACTTTGAGAATGACTTTTATATTATTATAAAATCAACCCTTATAAAGAAATAATGTGGTTTTCGCTCTTGCCTGCGTTCTTCTAGCGGTCTCTAGTGGCCGTTCGTCGCAACAGCAGTCTCTCAATCCCATCGTGCACCGCGAGCGCCGCGCCGACTCCGAGTCCGAGCTGTCTGTCTGCTGCCAGGGGCGGACATGTTGGGGCGGCCTGCTGGAGGACAGCAACACACATATTTCTGATTTTACCGGAGAAACTGACTGCAAAGCAGAGACGGGACACCATGGATGCCGTCAACGCTTTTAATCACGAGGTGTGTGTGTGTTCAATAAGATGAAACGGCTGTAAAATGGCGGTTTGTTGAGCACAAGCGTTCAATGTGTTGCAACGGCCCAAGCCAGATGAAGGCCTCAGTGTTTAAAATGCGCAGTTGCATGTTGCCAGGTTGGATCTAGCTGTTCATACGAAACCGTCCTTTCATAAATGTTAGTGTAAATGCTTAGATCTGTGTATTACGGTACTTTAAACGCCATAATAACAGGCCTAATTGTGATAATAAACAGCGTGGTCTGCAGTTGGTCACTTTGCCTGTTGGTTTCGGCATTTGTTTTTCTAACATGTATGAATACACTTCTGTGCTATAGTTATAAGATGACTTACAGACTAGTGATCGTGTTGTTTACAGTCTGCTGTGTGTGTAGCTCCTCCAGCGTAAAGGTTCGTTCAGGGAACATCCTTAACCTGTCACAGTTCATTCTTCCAGAAACTTTATATTGCTCGCTAATAGTCGAGAGAAACAATTGTGTCCGCTAATTGTCCAAAATTGCGACAGAATCATTGTAAAAGTAAGTTACCGTATTCCATAAAAAGCACAATTTTCTTAATGCCCATTAAGTTTTTGCACCCAAAACGTTGCAAACGAGCATTTTGTATTTTTTTTCTGGCCCTTTAAAATGATGTTTTTGTTACTGTGCCTTTAAGAACCATTGTGTTCATCTAACCTCCGCCTACTGTCGTTCAGTGTTTATCCAGCTTGCTGGATGCGAGTTTGTGTAAATATGGGCGTTAAGTGTTAAAGTTAAAAACTGTTAATTTTTTTCCAAACTTATATGTGAAGTGTGTAATTTCTGCACCACAAACCTCACTAAAACTGAGTTGCAAAAATAATGATTGTTTCAAGCATGTCTTCGCACACGCTCGCTCGTGTGTTATTGGTCAGCCAAATTGATAGTCCCTCCCCCAAATTCACACCATTGGTTTAACGAGTGTCAGTATGTCGAGTCAGGATGCTTAAAGGCACAATATGCAAGAGTTGCACAGTATGATATATTTCATGCAGTTGTTTATTTGTTATCCCAAAAGCTGTACTGTTTCTAAAGGGTGTTTTTTTTTTTTTTAAACTCGCGCTAGATTTAATAATGTCAGTCATAATGTTCTTTCACAATGTAAATGTTCTTTGCTCGCATTATCTGTATAATCTATTTGCTGTTTTAATAACTGTGGAAGGTACAGGTGATGATAATTTATTCATTACCTCATCCGTGAGCATCCTCCTTCATAGTGTAATCAAGCTTCGAATTTATTATTGTTTTAAAATGTGACCTCTAGTTTCGAAAACTTACACATTGTGCCTTTAAGTGTAGTGTCACAGTGCCTGCCCACTTTTTTTCAGCAGCCTTGGTTCCAGAAATATTTTTTCCATTCATTTGACTTATAAGGTATCAGACTCCGATTATTAATGAAAAAAAACTAAAAACTTTTCAAATTCATACACTACATGGTTTAGTGCATAAGTACATTGTGGGCGAATTCCTAAGCATCCCTGTGCCCTACTCCATTTGAAGGGAAACCCATTATTTTTTTTATAAACAAAGCTTTGTACCTCACTTGTGTTATACTCACATTAAAATGTTTCATGTGAGCAGCAGTGTTTTCCGTAGCACCTCCAGTGGAAGCAGTCCTTTGACTGTGTGGCGCAGCCCCACGAGCCGCAGTTACATGTGGGATCATTTTATTTTAAATGTCAATTGCAAACATTATGATTACTTTTTAATATACAACAACGAGAACAATGAAACCATTTAAAGTATAATGATCTGTACTACGGCACGCTCTCTGTTTTATCAATTGATCATAATCACATCTAGTCTATTCATTTTACAGTCCTGCTACTAAACTTTTATTTAGACTAAAACCCCTTTAATTTGGGTGAGAGACTGCGATTTGAGTGGCTTTTGCACATCATGTAATGCCGGTGAATATATGCCACTGCAAAAGATGCATTTCACAGTATCAAGGTTAACAATTAATCAATTAATTGATCGTTAATTTATTTTAAACGACGATCAATCGTGGAAATGATAAAAAATTGACATCCCTAATCTGGACAAACTTACAGATGTTCTCTCACTTAACTCTCAAAATAAAGTGCTCTTTGACTAGAAAAGAGGTGGAAATAACTGAAAAGGAGTTGCTGTATATAACAGTACAGATGTCATTTCCCACTATGTTTCTTAAATTGTCATTTTTTCACTAACCTTATTAAATGTGTCCTCTTTCACATCAAATTCTTCCATTTGTTTTTAATTACTTCAGTTAGAATAATAAGAAACTGTAGGGCTGTTACCATTCAAATGACATCAGTATCAACAAACTCCATCTTTGCACTGCAGGAAACGCAGGAAGCTGCAACTGAAGTGTGATTAGATGTATTAACACAGACTGTTTGATGAAACTGAGGTGCCACACTAGACTAGAAATCGTTTTGCATGCTGCAACAGTCGTGATATGACGTCACGCTGTGCAGCATCTTTTCAAAAACTTATATTCAACACAAAACAAATTATAATACGTCTAAAATATTCAAATATACAATGTACTCCACTTTCCTGCAGCGCTGCAGTTTTAAATTTATGTTCTTTTAATTCAGATAGGAGGGCACACGGTATCGCATGATACGAATTCGCAGGCTGGAGTTTACCAAGCTTGAACTTTCCTATGCAGCGAAATATCTTTGCACAGGCTTGCGTTTCTGGCCTGACACATTCGCATGCGTAGGAATGGAAGTCAATGGAATAAAAAGTCTAGTGTGACCGCGGCTTTACACTGCAACATTTTGAATGCATAAAGAATTTTATAAAATGTAATAATTTTTAAACATACAAAAAAAAAAAGTTGGGAAAAATGCAATGATAGTTTTAAATATGAAACCAAACTAGTAGGGGGTGTCAAAATGACTGTTTGAATGAGTGAGTCATTAGTCCTTTAGTCAACAGATTCATTCAAAAGGCTGATTCATTCAGAAACGAGGCAAGTGGCTACTGTCTTTATCAATGTGTTACAGAATCGTTGATTTACTTGATTTGTTCAAAAACGTGGATTCATTCAGTAACGAAACGCCGCCGTGTTGCTTGGAGACACAAAACAATTCTGCTGTGGCTTCGATTGGAACTATTTTCATCAGCGAAATTGAGCAAAAACAGTCAACACTGTCTAAAATGTAGGCGAAGTCACTTAATTTTAGCTTCTTGTTCATTGAACTACTATTGTATAAAACCACATTGCAGTCGTGCTGAAACATTTTGGTCATGCAATGTGCGCAAGCCTCATCTGGCACGACATAAGTCTCCGTAAGTGTGACGTCAAAACAACCTCACTTGCATTATGTGCCTTAACATTACTTTGTGGCTCCATTGCAGTTGTTCTCCTTGATGGACACCAAGCCTCCCATCTCAAGGGCCAAGATGATCTCCATCACCAAATCTGCCATAAAAGCCATTAAAGTAAGTTGATCTTAAGGTTGAAGTGCAGTAATCACACCCATCACAACTGATACCGGTTAAAATATGATGCATTGTTTGTGCTTTAGCACAGTGACACATTTGAAAACCATCCATTTAATCCTTTTTACTTTTTTTTTGTGTCTTCCAGTTATACAAACATGTTGTCCAAATCGTAGAAAAGTTCATAAAGAAGGTAGGTGCCCACCTGGTCTGAATTTAAGATGGATGATTGATGTTTTGTTCATTTACTGGATGCTATTTTGTACGCAGTGCAAACCCGAGTACAAAGTACCAGGGCTATACGTGGTGGATTCCATCGTGAGACAGTCACGGCATCAGTTTGGAGCAGATAAAGATGTGTTTGGACCTAGGTTCACCAAAAACATCACAGGAACGTTTGAGAATCTTTGCTTGTGTCCCATAGAAGATAGGGTGAGAACATCCAGCCATACACCTGTTTATTTTTTAACAGCTTATTATTCAGTACTCTTGTAGGATTTAAATGATTCTCACTTCATAACATTTCTCTTCCTCCTTCAGAGTAAGATAGTGAGAGTGCTGAACCTGTGGCAGAAGAATGGAGTGTTTAAGATTGACGTAATCCAGCCTCTATTGGACATGGCTGCTGGATCCAGCAGCTCATCAGGCTTGGACAATGGCCCTGATGGGGGTAAGACATTAATGTGTAACATAGTGGATATCCTATTTTAATGCACTTCTTATCTTTTACGAGATTTGTTTTGATACAAACTTGTCTTTCTGGTCACAAGTATAAGCAGCAAGACAGTAGCAAATGTTTGGGGTAAGTAAGATTTGTTTTGAAAGAAATTAATATTTTTATTCAGCTAGTATGAAACTATAAATTGATCAAAAGTAACAGTATTGAAAGATTCATATTTCAAGTAAATGCTGTTATTTTGAACATTTTTATTCATCAAAAATATATATCAAGGTTTTGACAAAAGCAAAACAAGCAGCAGAACTGTTTTGTTGAATGTTTCTTGAGCACCAAATAAGCAATAGATTACAATCAACAGTTTTTAAATGTAATAATATTTCATAAACGGTTTTGCTGTATGTTTGATTAAATAAATGCAGCCTTTGTGACCATAAGAGACTTCTTTCAAAAACATAAAAAAAACTTACAGACTCCAAACATTTGAACTGTAGTGTAGATGTTTTAATAGTGTCTCTAGTTTAAGCTTCCGTATCAAAATGGTATTAGAGTTGCTAAGATTATTTTTGTCTGTGAATCAGTTCAAACCGGTAATTGTATTGTATTGATTCAGGATTCTGATTCTGTGATTTGCAAGCATCGTCAATCAGAATACCTTGTGATGCATTTGTCTTGTTTTAAAAGGTTTTACCTTTTTGCGTTTATATTTAGAGTTTCCTACTGGCATATAATAAGTTGATTATCAATGCGTTTCTGCAGCATCTCCACAGTCTCCAGTTAGGGAACAGGAGACTCATCCTGTGGTGACGACAAACTCGATCGCAGCAGCTGTGCCTCAGCTTCAGAACTCAGATGCCTTTGCGGCTGTTGCTCAATTTATTCAGTCTTCTCAAGGACAGCAGGTTAGTCGACTGAATGCACTGGGTTTCCTGCATATCAGTTGTTTGGGAAGGACAAAGCATTGAACACCTTGAGGTGTTTTTAACATAAAAAAAAATCATGAAATCGTTTTAGCCCATTCGGGATATTCACGTTCACTGTTTTCTAAAGCTTCAGCAGATGCTTCAGAACTTTCAGCCGCCAGAGAAACCTCAGTCTCCAGCTGTGGACAATAACAAGAGTCACCTCCACCTACAGGCCCAGGCTATGACTGCATCCTCCACCCTCACACATCAGCACATCCATCACGCTACACAGCCTGTGGAGAAGAAAGCCACGTTCGACAAGGTGAATTAAAAAAAAAAATCAGTTGTTTTTTCAAGTTACATTTTTTAACTTTTTTTTTTTCAAACATTGACAATGTCAGATACATCAGGGACAGGTGACCCCAAAACCAGCCCAATATACCAACAAACTAATTTATTTTGAAAATGTGTAGGTTTGCACATCCCTAGTTGGCCTAAAGTCGCTGACATTCTCTTTCCTCTTCATTCTTCAGACCCTTCTGGACCGCTTTGACTATGACGATGAGCCAGACGCAGGTGAGGAGTCAAAGAAGGATGAAACGTCATCTGTCCAACCTACTATGTAAGTAGCATCTCCTTCACCATGTTTTGAACGCTGAAATACAGTACATCACCTGCTGAGCTTGAGTTTTCAGTTTATTTCTTCTGTCTCCACAGAGGATTTCCTGAGCAGACCGTCCCAGGATTTCCTCCAGCCAATCAGATGCAGCACTTTCAACAACATATGATGGCCGCATCACAGCGGCAACAGGTAGATTACTACAACCTTCTTATGTGGAGACGTTTTGGACTAAAATCTGATTTTAATGACAATTTCCTCTAATTCAATGAATCGACAGTCACGTTTTGGTTTTTGTTGTTGTATGCTCAGGTTGTTCTACCTTCAAATGGACAGGTCCAAGGCTTTGGTCTTATGACCTCTCAGCCCTATCCAGACATGATGCCTCAGATGGGGCAGCCACATGCAGCATTTCCCCCTCAGAATGACACCTTCAGTCAACACATGGCTGGACATCAGCATCCGGTAAAATCAATTCGGAAATAAACAATTAACTGATTCTTAGCTGTTAAGCTGATGTAGAAATTAATACTAATCTCTGATAACTTGTGGCACAGGAAATGATGCATTCAGATCCATCGGCTAGGCCTTATTCCGATGGCAAGAGGTCACGGTCACGTTCAGGGTCGAGGTGTGTATAACAAATCATTGTGAACAACAACACTAGTCCTCGTGACAAGGTTAAATGTTGTTGTTTTTGTTTCAGGTCTCCTAAAAGAAGAAGGTCTCGGTCCAATTCCCGTACCAGAAGAATGCGGCATCGGCGGTCGCGCTCTCGTTCTCGAGAACAACGGCGTCAGTCGCCTTGCTCGCGGTCTCAGGAAAGAAGAGACCGAGAAAAGGAAAGAGAACGAAGACAAAAAGGCCTTCCTCCTATAAAGAATAACACTCTCAGTGGTAAGCATGACCACTTTCACTACTGTAGCAACTAATCAAATGGATTGTTTTATTATGGACACAGTAATAAACGTTCTTCCTGATGCCAGTGTGGAATTGTGTATCTCTCTCTTTCAGTGTGCAGTACTACTCTGTGGGTGGGACAGCTGGATAAAAGGACACAGCAGCAGGATGTGGCCTGTCTACTAGAGGAGTTTGGGCAGATAGATTCAATTAATGTATGTTCTTGTAAATTAGGCGAACATAAGATGATGTTGGATTTTTGTGCTGAAGTCTCATTTTGTTTTGATAGATGATTCCTCCTCGTGGTTGTGCCTACATTGTCATGATTCATCGTCAGGATGCCTATCGAGCCCTGCAGAAACTAAGCAGAGGTCCATACAAAGTCAACCAGAAAGCCATTAAGGTATCAGATGATTATTTTAGCTCAGACTAATAAAACTAAAACCACATAAAAGGAACTTTTTTACTTGAAAACTTTAAATTTAAACATTTTTTGAAAGTAGTCATATGGTAATCAAGACAGTAAAACAGTATTGTGAAATAATATCACAATTAAAATCCCTGTTTTCTATTTAAAATATTTTAAAATTTATTAATGTGACGTCAAAGCTGAATTTTCATATGATACTTTAGAAATCATTCTAATATGTTGATTTGCTGCTTAATTTTTATAAACAGTCGTGCTGCTTATTATTCTTTGTTTTTCAGGGATCTTTGATAAATAGAAAATTCAAAACAATGTAAATAGACCTTATAAATACCTTATCTTTACCGTCATAGAGTATTATAAAAATCTTAATGACTTAAATCTTTTGAACAGTATTATTGGTATTTTTTTCACAATTATTATATAACTGTATTTTCCAGATTGCCTGGGCTCTGAATAAGGGCATTAAAGCTGAATTCAAGCAGTATTGGGATGTGGAGTTGGGTGTAACCTATATACCATGGTCCAAAGTAAAGATGGAGGATCTCGATGTGTGTAGAGAAGGAGGGATGCTGGATCCTGATACTCTTGCACCAGGTAACCATTGCAACCAGTTGTTAATAATTTGTCCAGGCATTGAGGTCACATAGTAATGTATTGTTTGCATGTCCATGCACAGAATGGAGAAGCTCTCAGATTGAGCTGGAGAAAGCTGAAGAGTCTCAGAACGGCAGGACTGAGGTGGGAAAAGTGGAGAGCCCGGCTGTTGTACGTATGCAGGTAACTCATAATACCCTGGTTCCTCTTCCTAAGGTTTTTAGATTTGGACCTATTTATTCATTTTTCCTACTTTTGTTCTTCTTCAGGTTCCTCCTGTCCAGCCAATGGGAGCAGTTAGTGTCCCACCTCCAGGATTCCCAGGACCCATGAACATCCCACCCCCCTCATTCCCACCTGGGGTTCCCCCACCCCCTGGTCCCTTCATACGACCAGGCTTTAACCCCATGCAGATGCCACCAGGTACTGCAATACTAGTGACATAATGTTATTAAGTGAGTTATCGGGATGTATGTTTTGTTTTAAGAAAAGTATTGTACCAGTTACTAACACATTCTTTGTTTCAGGATTTCTCCCCCCGGGTGCCATGCCACCTCTGGGCGCCACTGGGCCTCCTCCACCTGCAGCAGGGATTGGCATGCCTCCAGGTGGGCGGGCGGGCTTTATTGTATAAACCCTCCCTAATTTTGTTTTATAGGCTTGACCGGTAAGCCAGTGTTTAGTTTCTTCAGATTTCCCATCTGACCTGATTTTTTTCTGCTGTAGTTGGCAGCTCAGTTGAAGACCTGTCGAACGATCCGGCAGGTATGGGCCCAAGAATGAACAGTGATGGAATAGAGGGATTTAACTCAGGTGGGTATTTGTGTCTGTGTGTCATAAATCACAAAATATTTTGAAATATTATTTTAATATAGTCATGCTGTTTTTTTTTATTTTTTATTAATATGTCTTTGTGAAGTCAACTCATTGTTATTTCATTAACTCTGCAGGAAATCAGGTGCCTCCTGGAGGTCCACCAGGCATGGGCATGCAGTCCCCACCAGGTCTTCTAGGTTCAAGGCCGGGTATGATGCCTCTCCAGCGGCCCCCGGGGATGCCGCTCCCACACATGCAGCGCTTCCCCATTCCACCTCCTCGACCTGGTATGCCACCCATCCCACCACAGATGATGCCACCCAGGGGTCCACCTCAGATGATGCACCGCGAGCCACCACCTGGGGGCTTTGGCATGCCGCCCCCTCCTCATGGCATCAGGGGCCCCTTTCCCCCTCCCAGACCTCCCTTCATGAGGCCGAGCGGACCCAGACCAGATGGGCCGAATGATCACGAGGCGAGGCCGTTCAGAGGTGAGCGCCCCGGTTTAGGGAGGGGCAGAGATCGAGAACAGGACTGGTACGGAGGGCGGCGCCCTTTTGGAGAGGGTCGTGGCGGTGATAGGCCGGACGGTCGTGAGCGATTTGGAGGTTGGCATGAGGAGCCAGAAAAACAAGGCGGATGGGACAGAGAGAGAGAACGCAGGGACTGGAGGAGAAGTCCAGATGGAGAGAGGGATCGGGATAGAGATAGAGGACGGGACGGTGAAGAACGGACGAGGCGCTCTGCAGGAAGCAGAGAGAGGAGCACACGCTGGGATAGAGATGATAGACTTGATCGACTGGGTCTCACCAGCGAGGAACCCAATGAGAGACTTGCAGCAAATACCAACGAGCCCAGTGCAAACGCTACTAAACAACTTCCTGAAGCCAAGCCTGATGTTCCAGCACCTTCCACCGCAGCCACAGCAGACTCTAAAGCCTCAGAACCTATAGCAGAGAACAAATCTGTTGAACAATCACATACGGCAGAGTCATAGATGCCTTTTTATATGTCAAGACCATATGAGCTTCTCACATGTCAGTGCTAATCTTGAATACTGCTGGCTAGAAATCAAAGTCCAACTGTTGTGGGATGCTTTATGCATATAATGCTTGGTTCTTCATCCCAAACCAAGTTTTTCAGACTTTATAAAGCACCTTTTGGCAAACGTGGAGCGTTGCCTTGTGAATTTATTGTCCCACCTCAATGAAGCTTGAATGTTGTATTAAAACTGAAGATAAGGAAAAGAAACAATTAATAATTCTGCTGTAAATATGCTAACATTACTCGAATGTTTGTAGATTTTGACTAGCCGTTTTTGGTTTTTACTTTACAATAATATCCCCGTTGAGTTTCAGTAATGGAAACATTAACTAAAATAAGATATTAAGACCCTTTTGCTGTAATGTTTTTAACTTAATGTTTACAACATACAAAAAAAAATGATGTTTTTATAATTTTTAAGTTTTTGGAGATAGGAACTCCAAATATAGGAATATTTCAGCGATAGGAATTTGGTTTTAATAAAATATTTTCATACCAAATGAATGAACTGACTAATATGCAAGTTGTTTCAGTCTTTTTAACATTTACCCTAGTGTTTTATAAGTATTTGTCCCAACTAGTAGTAAGGTTATCAAGTTTAAAGTTAATCATGAATAAACATGTTACTGTTTACTGGGTCTTATGGCATATGCAACCATATTGTGGTATTTATCTTGTGTCTCCACTTCCAAACCGTTCGTCATGGTTTGAAAAGGACATTTATATCTATATGAATATATGTGGAATTAGAGGACAGCATGTGACTGTATGTCAAGGTCAAAATGACAACCATGTGCTTTAATTTATCAATTGCAATATCTTTTCTATATGAGCATAACACATTAGAAATTTTAAGAGGTTGGTATATAAGTATAATAATTTAAAGTACACAAACATTCACTGTAAACATTTGATGTACTTGCTTTTACTGTAGACGGTTTTCTCCTTTCTTTGAAGCATTTTTAAACCTAAAAATACATACTGTAACAAGTACAATGAGAAACAAATAAAAGCAATAAAATAGAAATATTTAAAAAGTACATCGTCACTAAAAATATAAAGATCATTTCGAAACAGATATTTTTAAAGCTTTTTATTCTTAGACAATTTAAGCGACTTAAGACATTTAATTTCCTTAAAAAAAGTCGAGAATTTAAGGACATTTACGTCATTTCCACATGATAGCGTGACACGCCAGACTTTGACCCAATCACCGTCGACGAGTCTCTTCTGCCTCCTGATTGGTCAGCACTGCTCACGCGCCTCCTCTCTCTTATCAAACTCTATCCGTTTCTTTCACTCTCAGTCACAACTTTACAGTTTGCGTAATTCGAAGGCAGCATGGTGAAGAAGGCCGTTTGTGTACTTAAAGGCACTGGGGAAGTGACCGGCACCGTTCATTTCGAGCAAGAGGTAAAAAACCCCCCAAACAAACAGGTGTTATTTTTTGCTGCGTATGTTCTGACGTTCCTGTAGCGGGAGAGCAGCGAGCTAGCATGTTATATATGTGCTCCATCATTTAGCAGTCCATGCTTATGCAGTTGCATGGGATTAGCTGTGCTAATATCATGCACGCACTGATGACCAAATCTGATATTAAACTACAGTGGCCTGTTTACATGATTTCACTTGTTGACTGACTGCTGTATAATGTAATGTTACATTGCATAAACGCGTGCGAACGGTTAAAAGCAGCTCAGCAATGACCTTTGATACGATGGCAGGTCTGTGTTTGGTGTGAGCCCCCGTGCACACCCATGCTAATTGTTTGCACGCATGCGTTTACACCCGAGATTGGGATTTTGCAGCGTTTTGAAACGTTTGGTGGCAGACTGTGGAGCCTTGAAATTCTCTTGAAATTATAACTAGAATGGACAAGTTTGCTGAGTCATGCTCCTCTATCTCTGTTTGTTTGCTGACAAAATTTTGCCAAATAGGACAGAGATCAAGGCACACATTATGCTGGCAGAGACTCAAACTGTACTGGTTTAAAAGCATTTCATCGCTCTTCAAACACCATTTGTGGTGTTTTTTTATAGTCTTAAATCAGATCATATTCACATACTTTGGCGGTTTTCAAAAATGTTCTGAAAGTCTTAATTTGCACTTTCACTAATTAAATTTTGAGCAGCCTTATCATATTCATGGCATTAAATGTTACATGCATTGAGAAAAAAAAATCTTCCTGGATATTTTTGTCTCGTTTTCTAGTTCAAATATCTAAACATCCTTTAATCAATATTTCCTTGAGATGCAAAATGAAGATATGAAGTGAGAAATTTAATCATGAGGTAATACGGAGCCTGGCTTTTTTTTTCTCCTACAGGTGACGTGAATAAAAAGAATAATTATTACTATTGTTGTTATACATTTAGGTTACTTATGCATTTAGAAGAAGCTTTTAGGGTCATTCTACAGAAACTTCCACTTTTGGTATGGCAAGATGTCTTAAAATGTATTTCTTTTTCTAACATTTAAACTTAGACCACATTATTAGATTACCTTTTTGACTTTATGAATATATATAAATGACAGCTTAATTAAAAAAATATAGATTTAGCTTTTTTGTGCAATTATTTCAGGACATGTACTTTTGTCACTGGTGTTACCTTCTTTAGCAATATTAAAAGTTATGAAATTATTTCTCAAATATTTTTTTTGGAGTCAGAGTTACGGAAAAATAATGAAAATGCACAAAATAAGGAGATTGTTTCATTTATTTAATGTGACAGAAAAACAGCACAGTAACACCAGTGACATACATAAGACCTGATGTACTGATCTGCACTGCTCTTATCCATAAGGAAGGTAACACCATTGACAATTTTCACGAAAAATGCATTTTACAAAATGTCTGCTGCAAGATATCAAACCACACGTTGTCAATCATGGTATACTCACTAAATTAAGTAGTTTAATCCATTTATATTATTATTTTTTTTACAATTCCCTAACATAAATAAGTTATACCAGTGATGTCAACTAAAAGCTTCATATGAAAGCATGAGATAAATGAGAACATTTTTGATAACTGAAAAGAAACCGTGGACATAACATAGATGGTTAGAATGGGACGGAGGAAGTCAAGTGATGTCATCAGTGTTTTTTGTTTTTTTTTGTTTTTTCCTTTCCAAAATAACAGATTTTTGTTCAAATGTAACACCAGCGACACAACTCCAGGGGACCACTGTTTTCATTATATATTTTATATTCAGCATTTTGTTTTATGCCTTTTATATCATATATTTGATAGTTATGAATACATAATTAAATGGTATAAAAACCTGTTTTTGACCTCATAATAAAGCATTTTCCTGTTGTACATGGCTGTGGGGACGAGCAGTTTTGTGGTGCTTGGAATTCTTTATAATTAATTAAAAAAACAAATATTGCCACATTGTTGGTTCAAGAAGGTGTAATTGTTCAAATAACATAGTTTCATTTTAAAATATAAAGAAATCGTAACCCTGAAGTGTTTTTCAAGTGTAATTTTTCTGTAAAGGCTAGGGACAGAAAAATGGACATTTCCATAGAATGACCCTTTATCCAAAACTTACAAAAGAGTCACAATGCCAGGTTTATTATACAATAATAATCAAGTGCTAAGATTATCACACATTAAACAAGATTTTGACAAATATCTATCTTATTAAATCATCGTATTCCACCTCGTACCCGTTATATTTGATTGAGAATCACTTAAGACAATTTGCTGTAGGCTTATTCCACATAATATGCATAAAACAATAATAGGCTACAATATGATTCGTTAACACGTGAGCTTGCTGTTCTTCTAAAATGAATCCGTGAGTACAGTTTACAAACCCATGGGAATGGATTATGAATTTGTGGGTACGGATTCAAAAAACGAAGGTACGGTTTACAAAATCTGAGCGCACTGATTGGAAATTTGTGGGTATGGTTTTTTTAATCCGTGGGCACGATTTGTTAAACCGAGGGAATGGTTTAAGAATTAGTGAGTACGGTTTATAAACTGAGGGGATGGAGTGCTTTTTTATTTTTCTCCCACAGGTGACGTGCCGGGCGCCGTACTAAAACACTGAAGAACATCACATGTTACATTGTGCTTAGTAGATGGAGTAAATATGTATTTCTATGTTCTAGCAGTTATAAGCAAAGCTGTCCAAGCCTTAAGCTATTTTTTTTTTTTTTCAAAAAGTTGGAAGTTGTTCAAATTTTGAATTGTTGCTAATGCAGCTCATTGTGTGCATCCCAGACATATACATTTAGAGAACATATTGTGCTTTCTTCAATTTTTTACTGACTTATGCTTGATCTTCAAGTTTTTAATTTACCTTTATAAAACCTGCAGAAAAACCCTTTCAAGTACATTTAACACTTTCAAGTATTTCTTATTCCCTGGTAATCAAACCCATGTGTTTGGTGTTGTTTTCACCATGTATCATGCCAAGCAGTAAATGCTTCTGTTTTTTGAAGTGGTATGAAACTATCATTGACCAAATGAGGGATCTGTTTGTTTTAGAATGACGGGTCTCCAGTGAAGCTCTCAGGTGAAATCACTGGCCTTACTCCAGGAAAGCATGGTTTCCATGTCCATGCTTTTGGAGACAACACAAATGGTAAGCACCATTACTCCTGTCACTGACCTTAAAGTACAGGTTAATCCCATTACGACTGAAGACTTTTTCCTTAAACCAGTAAATATATCTTTATTTTGGACACAGACATTACCATTTTGTTTCCTCCTCACAGGCTGCATTAGTGCAGGTCCGCACTTCAACCCTCACGATAAAACTCACGGTGGACCAACTGATAGTGTCAGGTGAGTTTATCAGTGTGCTGTTTCCTATCTTTATATTTGGTGAAAAGCTCATTTTCATGATCTATTCATGTTAGGTCACAGTACAAACTCTGCCTGCCCACAAAGTTGTCAGATTTGCATAAATCTCTACAAGTCAAATGGGTGTATATCTGAAGAGCAGTACTTCCTAAATAGTGTCCCATTACTTTTGCATTCAATACGATATTGCATTGTTCAGAGAGCACAGAGGACTATATTAATTTTAATACATTTTTCATATATTAATTTACTGAAGTATACGTGTTAATCACCGGAGCTATAAATGTGATGATTTTGTAGCCACAGTAAATGACAACTTAATAACGCTGACAGGTTTATAGCAAAACAGTCCCAAACCTGTCATTATTGACTATACTGAACTCTGAGATCAAATAAAAATGAGTACATTTCAAGCTTTTAATTGATTTGCCGATTTTAATTGATTCTCATTTTTGTGACACTATTGATTCTTAGATCCCAAGAATCGATTAGTCTAGCTTGTTTTTGGAACATTTAACGGAACATTGTGGCACACATCACATCCAAAATACCGCAATAAGCTTTGTTACTTTTGATATCAAACAAAGTCTCTGTCAAATTCTGTCCATTTTATTACAGTATTCAAACAATCTCCTCCGGTTTAATGCCAGTTTCAGCACAAAATAAACTTGAATAAGCATCCGAAGGTATGTTAAAAGAAAAAGTACGACTTCCCGAAATCCGTATCGTGTAATTGCTCACTCAATGTTTTAACCACGTGAAGATGTCAGTATAAAAGCTTGTAAACAGTCACGTAATGTCATATTTACCTTAGAAATAAACATTGGTGGCCATAAACTCTTTGGGTAATTTACGGTTGAATAAATCCGTTAAGGTTTTATGACAGACACTATTTAAATGTTTATTTCAAAAAACAAATTGGAGTAGAAATATAATTGTAATTAAGCATTTGTATACAAATCTGTTCATTTTAACCTTCAATAGTGTAGTAATGTAGTCCCAGCTGACTCGGCATCAGTTGAGAAATTAGTTTTTTCCTTGAGAATTTAGCATGTACTTTACCTGATATATATCCTAATCAAATAGAATCATAAGCTTATAAATAACAAATGAATCATGAAATTGGTCAAAGATCAGCGCTAATATTTATTGCTTTGATTTATATTTTTTTGATTATACGATATTCATAACAAAAATCATTTTTATAGTCACTGAATGTATCAAAAACAGTAAGAATGTAGTCTGAAAATTCAAGTCGAAAGTCATATATTTTTTTTTTTTTTTTTTTTTTTTAGAGCCCTGTTAACTATATAGTTTTTATAAAGAGTATATTCTAGTGTTAAACACTCAAATATGTCCAGTTTTTCCTAAATCATTCAGGCCTGAAGGATGGTTTACCCTTATTGATTGTTTTTCAGCTTTAAAAGAATACATAAAAAAAAAATTCTAGTTTAGATTAGTTACCCCAGTCGTTCTACAATGATTAATTTCTCCCAAATACAACTATTAAAGTCATCTTTAGACAATATGTCTGTATTTTCTCAATGCATGTCGCAGAAACCTGAATACTGCCATGCAAGTGATTTTCTAGTATCATGGAGACGTAATTGAGGGATTACCTTTTTCAGTGTAATTTAAAGCAGCCAATTTAGAAAATGTTTTATTACTGTAATGTACTGTGTCCCACAGACACGTCGGAGACCTTGGTAACGTGATAGCTGGTGAAAATGGTGTTGCAAAAATTGGCATCGTGGATGCAATGGTGACCCTGTCAGGGGAACACTCCGTCATTGGGAGGACCATGGTGGTAAGAAAACAACTCTGGATTTATAATCAGCAGCATATCTAATAGCAACAACCAGCTGACCTCATTGTGTATATTCTGCTCTAGATCCATGAGAAAGAGGATGACTTGGGTAAAGGAGGCAATGACGAAAGTGTTAAAACTGGCAACGCTGGAGGTCGTCTGGCCTGTGGTGTTATAGGCATCACTCAGTGAAGTCCAGCTCTAATCAAAGACTTAGCTTTGAAATAATGTTGACCAATGTGGATCCCCCTTCCGTAAGCACTTAGCCCACTGACGATTATGATCTCTATTTTTGCAAGTTAAGGTTTAAGGAATTATACTTTAGCTATGTAAAGCTGTTTTTCCGCACACGACCATGTGGGCACTATCTACCTTCTTACAGCTACAAAGTGATGTTTGTTTCCTCTGATCTCTGCTTTATTCAATAAAGACTGAGCAGACTGGATATGTGTGTGTCTTTATGAACTACACTTTTGGGCTGTGATGGGGAAAAATGAAGTTGTGCAGGTATAGTATTAAACCTGAGTCTGTTCAGTGTTGCTATTTTAATCTAAAACTAATAAAAATCATTGAAGGTAACCGAAAACTAACTAAAAATGTATTTTTTAAAAACTAATAAAAATGCCAGAAGCACACAAAATGGTTAAAACTCAAAACATAAAAATATATTTTTGAAAATATAAAAAAATATATGTAATGGCATGTAAAGTAATACTAAAACAATAGCCCTGCTTTTTCTGGGATCAAATGTAATATTTTTGTCTCAAAGCCTGAAAGAATTTGCCATGGTATTTTTTTTTTTTTACTACAATAAAACTTTCCTCTGTCATCAAAATATTTGAAAGCTGTTTACGCTGTTGGAAGAAGATTCCTCTTTGTTGTTTTCCTGTAGTAGCTATGGTATTTTGGAAACCGTGGTTGCCATAGTAAATGTTCATAAAGGAAGTTTAACTGGTTTGGCAGGTCTGGAGTCAAGAGAAGTCGTTGCTGAGAATACAACACTAGATGGCAGACTTTTCTTGCATTATCATGTGCCAGACCTAACAGTACCTTTTCAAATAAACAGTGCATACTTAATGATATCGCTTATTGGAAGTATTATTTTCAAATAAAGTTTGCTTTGTAAGAATTGAGTTTTTAGAGGACACTTTTTAGTTAGGCAGTCTCTGACCAGCTGTAAACTAGCTCGGCCAGGCTGGTAGACCAACCAACCTTAGGCTTTTAAGATATTTTTCAAATCACTAATATATCAGTATAATCCCTCAGAGTTGGGAGTCATTGTTCTATGAATATGATTTTAAATGGGTGGTCTCGCCCTTGACATCTGACTCTATATTTGAAACTGCTATTAAACAGCTGCGCCTGGTGCAGGCCAGCTTTCACAGATGGCCAGCGGACTGCTGCTGAAATTACATGCTCCAAAACCTCTTTCTCTTTTAATGGGGCAGCCTCCCATGTGAAGAAACTTGGCATTTCCAGTTTCCTCTCCAGAGAAAATGACATTCCCCAGAGAACCAAGACCTGCAAAGACCCACAGATGAGTTTCACAGTTCAAATACCAACCAAATTTGCACCCAAAATACAAGTTTTTTTGATGTTAAAATGTAGAAACTTTGTCTTTTCTGTCTTTGCTTATGTAACAGTTTGTACTTTTCTTACCATACGCTTGTTTAATGGTACATGTTTTATGCCGATGCATTCAATCCAGAATAAAAATAGGACAATCATGTTATAAATGATTTCTGATGTAATTTATTGTTAGCAATACATGTCTCTGCCCTCTTTCATTACAGGTGCAGCAACACAAAGGCCTTAAAATGCATTGAGGAAGTACAATCACAGTCCTCACATGGACATATTTCCAGAAGCAGGCAGAATCACTGGAGCGTGATGAGTCAAAACGCTGGTATAAATAGCATCAGCAAGCCAAATCATGAATAATGAAGGAGCCGCCTGTCCCACCGGAGCACAAGTCATAGGCCTCACATAATGTCAACACACACTAACAAGGTCTTGTGTCTTACACAAAGCATCCCCACTCTAATAAATGCTTCAAAACCTTTCATCATCTGGGTGGGCTGGATGGCCAGACTGAACAGTGGCACCTACAAAGACTTACTTTGTATGTGAGATTGTACACATGAATAGGCTACTGTGACTTTGACCATCTTGTGTGCTTGGCACAGATGGCAAACATGCATGAAAACCACATATATTTCCCTCGTTTGACTTGCTCATGCACATGCTTGAGAATAATTATTGTTTTGGTTGTATAAAAGCTTAGCTTGAGGCATGGTAGTAGAAATACTAAACCTAAAAAGTTCCCTCTTAAAATCTTAAAGCGTACTTGCTTCAACAAGAATTCACAAGCAAACATAAATCACTGTCTTTTTCAAACAGACAAATAGAATTTTCTGCATCATTAATTTTCTCTGGTCTTTGTGTCACGTGATCCTTCAGAAATCAGTCTGATATGCTGATTTAATGCTCAAGAAAAATCAATTTTATTATCAATGTTGAATAGAATGTATAGGAACCAAGTTTAAAGAGCAGAATTTATTTGATACAGATAGAATTTATAATATTATCCACCTTATTTTTCAAGGCGGATATAGGCCGTTTTCTGTGAATGTGCGAGACTTCCGGTTCATTAGCCGCTGTAGGGAACTAACCAGTAGAATAACGGTAAACGCGATTTGCACTCCAAACCAGTTTGTTTATAATTAAGATTATACATTAAAATAATTTGGCAAAACACACCAGTTTGCAATATCAAGCAGCAAAACGAGACGGAAGCTAGGCACATAACATTTACAAATGGCCGCGCCTGCTCTAACGGGAAAAATAAGGTGACTAAATGTCTTTACTGTCACTTTTGGTTAATCATCCTTAATACATCAAAGTATTACATTTCTTTAAAAAATCGTATTGAGCCCAATTTAATTCAACAATTGAGGAAACATTTTGATCTGGGCGGATCTGTGATTTAAAGTTATCTGCTGGTGTTTGTGTCTTTAAATCATTATGTCCACCTGAGCGGTTGTTTCCTAGCAACAAGGCCAGATGTCCTGGATCACTGCGGGAGGCGAGTGCGAATCTAAGCTTATGTTTTGGTTCGATGTTAATGTTACATAAGGGCTCTTTACGCGTCAAATAATTTAAGGTGATTTTATTGACTTTTAAGCCCTTGTTTCTGGATTTAGCTTTACAGTTCCCCCATTTATCTTGTCCCATCTCTTTTAAACTTCCTCTCAGTTTGTAAGAGTTGAAGTGCTTTTGTTTGGTTAAACCTGACTCTGTTAATCCTAGGTTCTGTCTAGTAGTCTATTATTGAATTATTAAATATTAATTTAATCTCTTATGGAACGTATTATGTTCAAAACCTTCTAGGAGCCTTCTCAGAACAGTTGTTTTCTGAGAAACTTACGAGATGGAAGTTCCTCCAATATTGTCAAAATTAACACAGGAACCCTGTCATAAGGGAATTTATTTGAGGTACTTGATTTACATAGTAAAGTTTCTTCAGCATACAATAGGGTATTTGACCGCTTCAAAAGTTGGCAGAAGTTCTCCAGAGGGTTCCTCCACTTCAACCTGAGGGACCCCAAATGTATCTTCTCATTTTTACAGTATACTGTAATGGCTATGTTCAGTCTGGGAATATTTTTAAACCAATGCTAGAGGTTAGATGCCATACATGGCCCTCATACTACAAGCCAGGGGTCACTGAATGCTCACTTATGTCTCCAGAATCCTCCTGACCAGACCTTTGCCCCACAGGTATGTGTGTTATTCAGCCAGAACCTCGAAATAATCTGCGCCTGTGATGTTTGAGGATGGAGGATCGCTGTGTGGTCCACTTTCACTGGAGTTGAGTCACTTTTTACTGCCTGAGAAAGTTTCCTCTCTGCTCAGCTATCAGGTTCTGGCAGAAGAAAAGTGAAGGACACATAAAACAGAGTTTACCTCTGGACTTTTATTGCACCCACTGGAGTTCAACGACTCTTCTCGATAGTGAGTTAACTCAGATCACATTCATTCCATCCCACATATGATCATGTTTTCTTTGACTTTAAGTGTTTCTGAGCATCTGGGCCTGAGATTCTATTTGAATGAACATGTGGTAACCCATATTTAAGTGTGTGTTTGACCTCTTTGCTCCATAGGTCAAGTGGAATCACTAACATCTGCTCTTAATTTTATGACCTTGTTAGATCAGTGTGCTTGAAGGAAAATATTAAATAAAACTATATATACTAGGACAAATTAAATGGAATTAATATTTAAAAAACTTCTCAGAACAGAAGTGTCTGGGGCCACTTTGAAAATCTGATTTAAAGCTGGAATGTTTTGAATTTTGAAAAGATTAAAACATGAATATTGTGATATCTGGTAAAAAAAAAAAAGTGCAAAGCTTAAAAATAATCACTATTAGACCCATATTTAAATACATAAAAAATGTACTACAAAATTAAAGAAATATTATTATATTATATTATTGAAGTAAAATGTAGTGAATTAAAAAAATGCAAATTACAATTATTTTGACCTTTGTGCATCATATTTTGAGGTATAAATATCACTTCAAAGTGTTGAAATGTAGCGTTTTGTGTGTTTTGTTTCTGTGATAAAGTTTGTCAGTGTGTATATACAGCTTTTAACTAGTTTTACTACTTCAAAACGTTATTATGTTTAATTTGGCATGCCATCAAAGGAATATGTTTATTTGTAGCTACTTATTATCTTATCGAAGTTTTGGTCTGGGCCAGTTCTCACAGTGGTAACTATAAAGCTTGACCTTTGACCCTGTAGTGATATGACATGCAGACAGGAACTGATCTCTGTTGTAAACTCACCTTAACCAATCAATCAATCAATACTATAGCCAAGCCGATCAATGTATGGCTAGATTTCCATGTTAAAGATCCCTCCAAGGTTTTAAACTGAACTGAGAATCAGACTTCAGAATAAATATAATCCACTTTTTTTTCCTCTCTGATGAGGAAACGCTGTCCAGCTTGCTCAGTCATAAACCACAGCCACAAGAGGAGTGCGACTGAAAGATTGCCAGTTTGTGGGACATTCCCACCGTAGTGTAAACAGGAAGTGGAATAAAAAAGACTGCTCAGGGTTATTACTCAAGATAATTAGAAGTTCAGAATGTACTTGGCCAAGCTCACATCAATGTTGCTACACAAATCACTTTCACATTTTCTTATTATTATCCTGGAGTTGAGGATTAGTTCCTTTAAACAGCCGTTATTTAAATGTATAATTCAAATGCAAACACACATGCAAATAACCGTTACAGGTGTGGCTGCAGGGGGATCAGACTGAGGAAGACAGCAGCGTTTACACCTGGATGTGTGTCGTGGTGAGTTAAGCTCCTTCCTTTTTTTATTCTCTGTGTAGTTTTCAACAACATCAGTGAAAGTAGACAAAGATATAGGAAAAACATTTATTTGACCCAATTCTTTTTTTTTTTTTTTTTTTCAATTGATATTCATTGCAGAAGTTTGTAACACGATAAATGGGTTTTGTTTTGCTCCTTTGTTGATGTGTGTGTGTGGGGGGGGGTGTCTTTGAAACATTTTCACATGAAACAACAAACTTGTTTATATTCTACATATAATATGTAATCTTTGGTAAAATAAAAGGCATATAATTAAATTAATTCTGAAAAAAATAATGAAATATATTAAATATTAATGAAAATAAAATAAAAATAAATGTATTTAAAAATAAAAACATGTATATGTGTGTAACAATATATATAAATAAATATAAATATTTTATATTTATAGTTTAATACTATATAGGCCAATATTACAATGTGAATCAATTAAATGCAGTACAACACATTCAGATGTTAAATAAAATGTTTATGCTGATATATGATATTAAAATATTTAATAAAATCAGCATAACTTTTTTATGGAATTTATTTTGTGTTGTATTGCATTTGTTTATGTTTATTAAATTCCATATATTTTATTATTAAAATTGTTTATTTTATTATTATTATTGTTGTTAGTATTATAGTGCATATTATCTGGACAAATTTATTTATTTATTTAATATTATTATTTTAATTTATATTATTTCAGGGGTAATTATCTTAAGTGTCATAAAAATGATGTTACAAAAAACTAAATCAAAATAGAGATTATTATTATTATTTTGTCTTTTCACATTTTGACCTGTGCATGTTCTCAAAAACCTTTGTGAAATACCCAAATGTTTTCTTAGTCAATATCATTTAACCTGTGTAAGCAATCACTAACTTGTCATCCTCTTACTAGGTGCAGTTGCTTTAGGGTTGCGTGTTTTTTATTATCAGGTTGGTGTTGTGGAGCATCATACCAGAGGCAGTTTTCATTCCTGACCTCTGCTTCTAGGTTAAGGTTATTTCAGAGTTGGTAAAAGCAGTCCTTTCTCTTTCTCTGAGCTTGTTAGACAGGGGATGCAATTAGAGTCATTAATTGGAATGGGGGGCGTACTGAGAACGAAATGAACACCTGGAGGCAAACGGGAGAGTTGGTGGGATTTTCGAGAGTATAGGGGTGATTGGACAAAGCCGTGTGTGTGATGTCTGCATCTCTGATAACTCACAGTATCTTAATGAATCATTCAAACGCAGCTCTGTTTAACTGCATAATACTGCTGCTAGTCTTCTTTATTGGATTTGTCCTCATTTGCCCTTGCAAACTGTCTGTGGATTTTTTTTTTGCATGAGATGTGTGATGATCTGACTGATTTTGAATTATTCTGCAGTATACTCGGGTCAGATCTCAAGGGGCAGAGGTTATTCTTCAAGATTTGTGCCAACTGTATCATTAGTTATTCGAAGATATTCATGTCTCTTGAAGTGCCGACCTTTCAGCAATGTCTGCTGTTTAAGTAGGAGGAGTTACTTATTTTATAGCTCTCTGTGTGTGGTGGGCAGGATATCTTTGTTGAGAACAAATGATCCCACAAGTGTAGTAAAACCTGAAATAATTAGAGCTGTGGCATAGATGATTGTTGAGTCTGGCCTAGGTCATATCCCTGATCAAATGAAATGAAATATAATAAATACAAAGTGATATGAAAAAAAAGCAAAATGAAATAAGAAAATATATAAAATTAAATAAAATAAAATATAAAACAACATAAAATAACAAAAATATATAAAATAGCAACAAAAAAAAGACATTGAATGAAATAAGAATAAAATATGTAATCAAAATAATAATCAAAATAAAAAAATAACACCGTAAAGAGGCTTGAAATTTCTTTATCAATTTCTGAAAACTTTAAGTTCAGTGTAATTTGGTTTGGCAAAGGCTAACAGTTACATGTTTTTATTAGTTTAGTAGTAATAATTATTATACTAATGATTACAATAATTATTTACTGATTATGAAATGTTTTTATGAAATTTTGAAATTACTTATAAAATGAAATAAGTAAATACAAAATATGTTGAAATAATATCAAATAAAATAGTACAATCAAATAACATAAAATTAAATAATAAAAAAATCGAATTAAATAGGAAATAGAAAATTAAATGCTAATTAAAACATCACACACAAAAATGTAAAATACAGAAAATTTTATTCAAAATTTTCTGAATAAAATACAGAAATATTCTGGTATAGACCTTAAAGGAATATAAAAAATAAACATGTTGGTAAACTCAGATCTCAGAATAATGCTATAGTTGGTCTATAAAAACTGTCATTTTGGCTTTATTTATTGAAGTCTGGGCCCAGATCAGCACCTTTAGGTATCTTTAGGACAAACAAACTGGGAAGAGTTCATGCATTTGCTTACTCAGCTACTGTGTGTGTGAGTGTGTGTGTGTGTGTGTGTAGCACGTTGTGGGTGGTAAAAGTGCAGGCTGTCCTTTAAGGGAGGGATTATTATTTTTTTCTTTCCTTTGGGACAGGACATCAGTCTGGGAGGAATTTTTACCTTCTGATGTTTTAATCCCCCACTTTCTCTCCATCTCTCCCTCCTCATGCCCCTTTTCTGCTGTCCTCATCAAAATGATGCTTAAGCATCTCTTCAACTCGTAGTTTTGATGGGATTTAAGTCGCTTTGTATTATGTGGGTTTGTGTGCCTGTGAGAGTGTTTATCTGTGTTTGTTATTACAGACAACGTTCAAAACTCAGCTCTCACATACAGTATTTAATCACATTTAATGTGTAAAAGTGTTGTATAATAAATAAATACAAATTTCTTGATGTTTTTTGAAAATATTGGTAACAATTATTAAAATGATTTGTATTAATATTATTATCAGTGTTATTAACAATAATATATTTTTTAAATGTTGTAATGGTCAAGTTTGAGCTGTTTATTGGCAATTCATTCCACAAACATTCTGCATTTTAATTCTGCTTCCTGAAATTCAAATTAGCATACTGTTTGTTTCTGCAATTCAAAATTTGGAATTTAGTTTGAAGTTCAAGACCTTTATAAATCAATACTGATTGCTGCACAACCCTGTAAAGCGTATGTGCTTGAGTGAGAATATAACACACATTTCATATCCTATTATACAGAGACAAGTAGAAATGAGGAATTAGAGACAGATCACATCCTTTCTGCCTGACCTGGTAATAAGAGATTCACAGTATGGAATGGAAAAAGGGAAAGAGTGAGGACAGCAGAGAAAAGGAAGTGAGAGAGACGCCAGGGGCGGACTACTTTAGCACTGCCGCATCGCTTTTGATTTGCATGCTCTATATCTCTGAGCGCTTGTATTTGTGTTTTGTGTTGTACAGGCATGAAACTAGAGCAGAGCTATTGTGCTGTGTTCCAGTAACAATGATGAAAGATGATGAGAAAGATGCTTGGGTAAATGTACAGTCTTTGCAGGCTAGACTCTCGGATAGATTCTACTTAAGTTACAAGTGCTCTGTTTCACCACCAGCCTGATTTCAAAAACAGATCAGATAAATCTGCAAGTAACTGTAGATAGGAGTTGTGGGTCCAAAAGTTTATTCTGTATGCTTGTTTTAGTGCTAGCTATAATTCTGTGGACAGAATTGCTCAAAAATATCTACAGAAGTTAGTTAAATCGCAGAAACATTTGTCAAAAGAAATGTTTTTATAATTTCTCTAGATATTAAGAATTGAGCAAATATTAGTTTTTATTCGTATAGTAGCAATAATTATTATACTAATAATGATATAATTATTTAATTATTCTAAAATATTTATTTTATTACTTTGGTATTTAATTATTATAAGATTTTTGTTTAAATTAAGAATAGTAGAAATTTATATTGTGAAGATGCTTAAAGTCTGTCATTCACTTAAAATATTAAAAGTAGTTTTAATAAGTTGTGTGTGTGTGTGAATTCTCCATATTCTCCAAAATGGTGCTACGCTGACACAGAGGAGACAAATTGTTGAATAAAGTCTTTTTTTGTTTGTGTGTGTGTGTACAAAAGGTATTCTCGTAGCTTCATAGCGTTACGGTTGAGCCACTGATGGCAGATGAACTATTCTGACAATGTTTTTTATACTTTTCTGTACCTCAACAGTGTTAATTGTTTGGCAGTCAATGGGACAGTCACAAGCCTCCCGGTTTTCATCCAAAATATCTTAAATTGGGTTCCGAAGACGAACGAAGCTTTTACAGGTTTGGAACGACATGGGGGTAAGTGATTAATGAAAACATTTTCATTTTGGGGTGGAGTAAACATTTAAAGGGGACCTATTATGCCCCTTTTTACAAGATGTAAAATAAGTTTCTGATGTCCCCGGAGCATATATGTGAAGTTTTACCTCAAAATAGCCCACAGATAAATTTTTTTATAGCTTCTTAAAATGGCCACTTTTAAGGTACGAGCCAAAACGCACTGATTTTGAGTATGTTGCTTTAAATGCGAGTAAACTGTTGCTCGGAGAAGAGGGCGGAGCTTCAAGAGCTCCAGCTCTGCATTAGCAGTGCTAGCCTTTGCAAATAAACATTGCACGATTAGTACAACCCTGTTATTTTTATGGAAAACATACTCTGTTTCAAAGTCAGTCATCTGATTATACTGTGCATAATAAATTTGTGTTTATGAATTACTCAGACGGGGAGCACCGTGAGATAAAAATAACAACATAGCTGGTCTCATGCTATCACAAACTTTATAAGTCCCACTTGATTATGAGCTCGACAACTTCAAGCGATCGACTAGCATTGCTTTAATATGCAACTTTTAACTACCACATTCCTATTCACGATCATTCTGGATTCGTCCAGATTCGTCCACATTTATCCTATTAAGATCATTCACACTTGAAGGCAGCATCAGTGAAAACAGGCAGAGACAATGATAGCTTTAGCAATTAGCCTTACAGAGTGCCAGGAAGCTCTTTCAGAAGGGCAATTTGGAAAACAAATGCGTGATACTTACTTTGGAGCTGACGTTCGCACACAAAGCGTTGGTATTTATTCCTAAACATAGGGGACGTTACCGAGTTTTCTTTTTTTTGGATATTTCCTTCGAAAATGAAATTTAATCACAGTGTCCTCTGCTTAGATGAGGGGAGATTATGGCGACTCCTATGTCCATTAGTGCATCCCAAAACACAACACTTGTATCTGAAGCAGTGTTGGCTGTCAATGCTATTTTGAAGATTTTCACATTTACAGTGCTGATTCAGCCTCCATGAATCACAGACTGGATTTACAAGTTTATGTATTCGTTCAATTTAGCTTTATTCACTTCTTGGTCTGACTTATCAACTTTTATGTTGGTCTTCATTTATGAATATAGTGTGACTGGGTTATAAGAGCACAGTTTATTTTGTACATTACTGTTCAAAAGATGGGGTCAACGATTTTTAAATGTTTTTGAAAAAAGTCTCTTATGCTCACCAAGGCTGCATTTATTTGATTGAAAATAGTATAAAAACAGTAATGTTGTGAAATATTATTATAATTCAAAATAGCGGCTTACTATTTTAATGTTTAACCTAATTTTAAAATGTAATGTATTCCTGTAATACATAGCTGAATTTCCAGCATCATTACTCAAGTTCAGTGTCACATGATCCTTCAGAAACCATTCCAATATGCTGATTTGGTGCTCTTTTTTGGTGTTTTGTAACATAATAAATGCCTTTATTTTCACTTTTGACTACTATTGTAACTACTGACTATTGATTGTGCATAACTATTATTTAATAGTAACTCATAAAATGAGAAGTAGTGAATATTTAGGCTAGTGTTCCTATACACGACTCTAGTAACATGTAACGTGTCGATTTGAAGGAATTTTCATTATTGATTTTTTTATCGTTTTTTGAATAACATTGCATAGTTTTTTGTTTAGGGTTGAAGGAAATATCCATAAAGTTAACAGAAAAGTACTGTTAATTTTCTTCCAGGACATTTATTTCTACAGTGTACAGAACCCTCTATTACAGAATATTCCATATAAAATTCCATGATCCATCTGTCAGGCAGTAAACTGTCAGCGTGCAAATTACAAGACTCTTACATCAAGCAGACAGTGAGCGTACACACAACATTTCCCACAGATTAACAGACGTCACACTGAAGACCTCAATCAAAGTCAACCGGGCCCTCAAATTCATTTTGATTAGATTTGCATATTTCAATTTTAGAACAGAAATTGCTCTGTGATGTTGTTTGGTCAAGTCCCACAAGCCCATCTTGGCGTGTGTGTTTTCGAAATGAATATTTTCTCAACCCCTAGTTGGCTAGACCTCTCTTTTTCTGCATCACTTGAACGTTTGACTCGATTTGGTGCCTGGACTTGTGTCCCAGGGGCTTTGATGTAAATCGGAGAGAATCTCAGCACTTGGACACTCCGTCTGGGCATCCAGCCTAATGAGTGTAGCCCGGGTCACCTCCGCACCTCTCTCTCCTTTTTTGCTCTTTCTCGCCGCCTGCCCTCACTGCCCTTCTTCTCCATTATCCACCTCTCTGTCGGTCCTCTCCCTGAATTTCATTTTTCATCCTCAGTCTTTCTGTTTTTTCTTCTTCCACATCTAAACACACGTTCCATCCGTCCCTTTGTTGGTTGTTGCACTCATCCCATTCATAATACATCTCCCAGAGAAGGAAGACCCTTGAAACCAGTGGTTTTCTGCCCTCAATAGACTTGGCCCACATTTTCAGCTTACTGTCAGATGTAATAATGTAGCAGTGCTCTTGCATTAGCATGTCTGGTTAGAAGATGCCCATCAGCTTTGCTGAGCTTAACTGGAGCTTGTGTAATTCGTGAGAAATCACTCTGCCTATAAAGTTGCATCTAATATGCGGTAATGTGAGGGAATGTACAGTTTGCTCATGAATATTATTCTTGCATTCTCAGCTACAGCCCTTAAATATGCACAATCATATTAGAAATGTATATATTAATGTAATAATTTTCTTTCTTTGTGTAGTTGCCATCTTGTCTTTGCTGTTGCCAGATTTAGACAGAATTAATCCTAAATTTCCACCTTGAATTTATGGTTTTTTTTTAAAATAGAAATCAGTTCTTTTATTCAGCTGGAATGCAATACATTGAGCAAAAGTGACAGTGAAAATGCTGTTTTTCAAAATTGATCATAAGAAATGTTTTCTTGAGCAGCAAATCAGCATATTAGAATGATTTCTGAAGGATCATGTGACACTGAAGACTGGAGTAATGATGCTGAAAATTCAGCTTTGCATCACAGGAATAAATTACATTTCAAAATATATTCAATAGAAAACTGTTATTTGCCATTGCAATAATATTTCACAATATTACTTTTTTACATAAAAAGCTGTTATTGTGTAATGAATAATAATTTTAAGTTAAATAATTACATGATTTCCTGTGATTAAATGTTCCTGTTTGGAATTTAAACCTAACAAGATGTCACTGTAAACACATCACAGAGGGTTTGTTTGTACAACAATCATTATACACAAGATAACTAGTCTTTATTCTTCTCTCTGTGTGTTCTTAATGTTCAGAGGGACTTTGTTTGCACAGATCATTGTTATCAGTTGATAAGTCACATCCTGGGACGTCACACTCTGTCTTTTATCAGAGAATGAAATATTAATTTGCGTTTGTATATTTTTTTCTCATCCTTACTGTCTAACAAGGAACTAAAAATGTATTTCAGTTTTCTTTTTCACTGGCCACTGAAAATAAAATGCTTAAAGGCCTATATTATGTAATATAACGGCGTCATACCCATAAATAAAGATTGGGAAATGCCAAATGGCACATCTTACTGTCATGTTTCATGTTCTCCGTGATGATAAACTCTTTTAATAAGTTGTTTCTGTTTTTAGAATTCATGCTGTGATTCAGACTCCCTGTAGCCGCTCTGTGGCTGTAGTCACAGGTGTTCTTGAGATGATTTATTCATTTGTTTATCCAGGTGGTCTCTGTAGCTTCAGGCTGACCATGCCAACCTTGCTGCAGGCAGAGCAATGGAGTTTATCGCACAAATGACGGCATGATCTACCCTTGTGTGTGGTCTGTGTAATTGTAAAGAGAATACTGACAGGTTTGGAGGGTACTCGGGCAGTTTAGTTGAGACACTTAGTCCCAAACACCTGCAGCTTTGTGTGCTGTTTCAGCATGTATTTGTGTATGGACTATGAGGGAGTTGTCTCATGGTAAGGTGCTTGATAAAATATATATATATGTCCTATATTTAAGTGACACCTCACTTTCACGCTGCAGAGTCAAAGATAAGAGAGCTGATAATGTCAGCAGGTGTGTGGCTTACGGGAAAGAATGTGAAAGAGGAACTAGATATAGAATAAGATCTAGATATGGACACGCAAATCTCACACACTAATGTTTTACAAAAGTCTGAGAAAACATCTGGTGACGAAATTTAAATTCTGGAAGTACTTTTATACTAAATATAACTTTTATATTAAAAATATAAAAGAAACATCATGTTGTATAATTTAAGTTAAAATTAAACATTAATATTATAAAAAATATATAAAACAAAAAATGAATATGAAAATAAATGATATACTAATAAAAATAATAAGAGAAACTTTATAAAATAAAATAAAACATTATGATGCATAATGTTATGTTTCTTATTAATTTTTCTTATTTTTATTATCTTTTTAATATTCAATTAAAATACACACATACATGCATTATATATACACACACAGTTAGGTCCATATATATTTGAACACTGACACAATTTAAAAGTCTGGAACTCATGGACATCACCTGACTTCAGGTGTTGTTTGTTTGTGGGCCTTTCTGCATTTAGTTTTGTCTTCAGCAAGTGAAATGCATGTTCAATCGGGTTGAAATCAGGAGATTGAATTTTATTTTATTTTTACCCTCAAAAAGTCCTAGGTTGCTTTTGCTGTATGTGTTGGGTCATCGTCCATTTGTACTATGAAGCGCCGCTCAATCAACTTTGCTCCATTTGACTGAATCTGGACAGACAGTATATCCCTATACACTTCAGGATTCATCCAGCTGCTTCTGTCTTCTGTCACGTCATCACTACACACCAGTAACCCAGTGCCACTGGAAGCCATGCACACTCATGCCATCACACTGCTCCACCATGTTTCACAGATGATGTTGTATGCTTCAGTTCATGAGATGCTCCAAGACTTCTCCATACTTTTTTTCTTCCAGTCATTCTGGTACAGGTTGATCTTAGTTTCAGCCATCCAAAGAATGCTTTTCCAGAAGTGGTCTGGCTTTTTTAGATGTTTTTTGGCAAAGTGGTGAACCCTCTGTCTTTGCTCTTGAGAAGTCTTCTCTTGATTGTAGACTTTGACAGTGACACACCTACCTCTTGGACCGGATTCTCTGATCATCCACTACTGTTATCCTCCATGGACGGCCAGGCTTTTTCATGTTGCTGAACTCACTAGTGCTTTCTTTTTTTATCAGAATGTACCAAATTGTTGATTAGGCCACTCCTAATGTTCCTGCTATCTCTCTGATTTGAATTCTGATTTCTCTCTTTGGATTCGTTTTGTTTTTGAAGCCTAACAATTGTATGTTTCACTGAAGAATTCCTTTGACCACATGATGTGGATTCACAGCAACAGCTTCCAAATGCAAATGGCACACTTAGAATCAACTCCAGAGCATTTATCTGCTTAATTGATGTAGAAATAACGGAAGAATTGCCCACGCCTGTCTATAAAACTGCTTTTGAGTCAATTGTCCAATTACTTATGGTGTCTTGAAAAAGAGTGGAGGTACGTATAAGAGCTGCAATTCCTTAACCTTTCCTCCAATTTTGATGAGAATACCCTCAAATTAAAGCTCAGAGTATGCTTGTTAAGCTATATAATTGTAATGTAAATATATGTTTTGGTCAGTAGCTAAAATAATAAAAATTGTGCCTGTGTCCAAATATATATGGACCTAACTGTGTGTATATATGTTATACTGTATAAGAAACATTAAAGATAAATAATACATTTACAGCTGTACACAATTTACAGACCAAATGAATAATCCATGCCAATCAGAAGCCTTAAGTCAGTGAAAAAGAAAAAGGGACAGAGAGGTGGGGTGGTGTTCTATCATTCCCCTTTTCCTTTCACCATTTTTCTCTTTTACTCTCTCAATCTCCCCCTGTCATCTTAAACTGATTCTTAATGTAGTTTTTCTATCCCCTTCAGCCGCCCCGCACCTTTTATCAGAGTTTGAGTAAATGAAGATCAGAGAATGGCAGTCTTACCTGCTCTATTGTGTATGACGTTTTCTTATAGTAGCTTCTTTTCTTTCCGTTTGTGAATTCTGATTAAAACCAGCTTCAGCTTACTCGTCTGTGAAAACACAATGAGATTTGTTATCAGCTGCAAGTCTCATGTAGGAAATATATAGAGCAGAAGCAGTAGACTTTAGTCAAGAGTACACACATATTTAATGTGTTATGAAAAAAAAGCAAGACTTTTGGATCTATAGACTTCATTGGGGCTCTTCAGAAATCATTCTAATATGCTGATTTGGTCTCAAAAAACATATATAGCATCTTATTTCATAAAGTATATCATGTTGTTTCTTGATCAGGAATAACTTTGTGCTGAAGTTGTGATAGCAGTTAGGTATGTGTATTTGAGCTTGTGAGTGTTTGTGAGAGGGTCGGGGAATAATAGACCTGTGATCTGACTGACAATGTGTGAGACACTGGAGAACAGCATACAGGTGGAGCATCTCACATCTTGACTCATTATTCTGTGTGCTTGTCTAAACTCGCCCATGCCTTCTGTAATCGTATCGCTGTAGTGTGGCAGTCAACAGTGACTGATATTCAGCCAATGGATTAGCGGAATTCACTTGTGCTTAGGGAAGAACTTGTGCTTGTGGGTAAATCATCACCAAACTTTAATTCTATTCACTTCTTGTGTGTCAGATACAAACCATTGTAATTCCTTAGAGCCTGTTTGTTGTGTGAATGTCATCAACAGCCTGAGGAGTGAAGGTGTGTCAGCTTTGTTCTGAGAGGAAGTTTAGGTGATGAAAAGCAGTACGGGACATCATCTAATTCTCCACGCCCTTCTCCTTGCAGAGACATGTTCGGCTCTCACGGTCGGTGAAGTACTGAAGCAGTTATAAAATGGATTTCAGGAGAATCCACACTATCAGGTGTCTTGCAATGATGCATGTTCCTTTAAAATCTCTAAATTATTATATACTAGTCAGTGGCGTGCGGTGGTGTTTTAAAATGAGGAGGCAGTTTTATTTATATTTATATATATATATATATATATATATATATATATATATATATATATATATATATATATATATATAGTGTGTGTCTGTTACACTTAATGTTGTCACATTTTCCTTGGTAAATAAATATTACATAAAAAAAGAGAACAAATATAATTATATTTTGTATTTTATTAATATTATTTTGTATTTTATTTAATAATTTTAATACTAATCATTTCATAGTGTTTTATGCATTTTTATATTTATTCCAAAATAATAACTAAAGGCAGTAACAATTTGAACAATATTCTGTGAACAATAAGTTTTCATTAGTTAACATTAGTTAACTACTTTAGTTAGCATGAACTAAGAATAAACAATAGCCTACTTCTACAGCATTTATTAATCTTAGTTAATGAATTTCAACATTTACTAATGCATTATTAAAATCAAAAGTTGTGTTTGTTAACATTAGTTCATGCACCGTGAACTAACAATGAACTGTCTTTGAATTAACTAATGTAAACAAAGATTAATAGGCTAAATACTGTAATAAATGTTCATTGTTTGTTCATGTTATATTAAATGACACCTTATTGTAAAATGTTACCAATATTTTTTATTTGTGAACTGATGTTCAGCTGTTCTTTTTAATAGTCAAATTATATTCGGGTCATAGTCATAAAAGCAATGTAAATACTGCCACAGACACAAAGATATTTCTTTCATTTCATCACACTGAATGCTTACTCAAAACTGACGCAGTCATCACGTTTTCAGACCATTTCAAGTTTTATTTTGACGTGACACAAAGCAGTGGTATCTAAGCAGGAGAGTTGTTTACTTAGTTTATAATTAGTCAATAACGCCATTTTCTTCATTCAGGCCGAGAGCTCGC
The DNA here is from genome assembly GCF_936440315.1 of Barbus barbus. NCBI lineage: Eukaryota > Metazoa > Chordata > Actinopteri > Cypriniformes > Cyprinidae > Barbus > Barbus barbus. The sequence continues at coordinate 11,181,343 of NC_136725.1, forward strand.
ACGAAAACAAGACGCGGGATTTATTGCAGCAACCAATCACATCCAATCATAACCGATCACGTGACTTTCCCCCATTCATTTCAATGAGCCTCCAGAAAAGTCATCACCGCACGCTTTAGGGTCTCTGCTTTAAGTCTGTGGACCGAAGGGAGGCAAGCCTCCGCTGTAACTTTACCTGTTTGACAGCGTTACTTTATAAAAACGAGTGACTTTTATACTTTTAATGCCATATTTAGTCATATTTGTGATTTATGTTTGTAATATCAATTATTTTCTCATCCAATTTTTTGAGGAGACACTGCCTCCTCGGAGGAAACGCCCCTGATACTAGTAAATCTTTTCCTTGCATTTTCAAAAGATGGGGACTGGAGAGTTAAATCTTTAAAAAGAATTCAAAAGCACCACAAAAGTACAATTAAAGTCTTTTGAAGCCATAAGCTTTACGTTTCGGTATATAGAGTGTGTGTGTGTGTGTGTGTGTGTATATGTGTTTGTGTATGTGTAAATCTATATAGTAAACTAGTTTGTAACTTTAATATTCTTTTTCAATAGAATTCCTAACTTCAAACTCTCTGTACTGTGACACAACAGCATGAAGGGGTTGGTTCTGTGGCAAACTGTAGAGGAAACACTTAAGGAATGTACATGCATGCATACACCTTTGGTTTCTATTCAGTAGGTTTGTAAGCACTAGTTACTCATTGACCAGTGTTTACAGTGGGGTCTCTGAAATAATAATACCAGTTCTTTGCAGTGGTGGCTCCTAGCAGCTTGCCGTGGGTTAAATCCCTGATCTCCACAACTAGGATCAGTGCGGAGTTTCTCACGCCCCCCTCTCCCATTGATATACTAGCCAGAGGCGGATATGACCTGTAACATTGCAAAACATCTCTGTTTTCAGCCATAAATCCACAGAAAAAAAGGAAGTTTCTCTCTATAGGCCTGATCTGTAATGTGTGTTATGGACTTTGGACAGGCTAGACACCTTTAATTTTACACAAATTAAAATTAGGTTTTGAGGGAGAAGTTCAATTTGTTCAGTAGCTTGTATTGTTGTATATCTTAGTATTGATTATTCAGTGCAACAATGAAAATACTTGTCTTTGTAAAAATCTAACCATTAAAAATAAAACACACGAGCTGGACATTAGATGTGACATGGGAATACTTTGACATTTTTTCACATACAGCTTTCCCAAGCATCAGTACATGCACATAAAAAGACCCTTTTGTATTACATTTTAAACCTTAACCTTTTATTTTATACTATGCTGTAATGAAACAAAATTTGAAAAATGTTTGACTTTATTTTATTTTATTTTATTTTATATTTCACATAATGTCACAACATAATGTGCACATTTTATTTTATTTGCCTCTTCTTAATACCACAACACAATGTTTACTTATATTTTGCTTTTTAATTTTATTTTGCATAATTTTACTCTCATAATACCTAACACATGCATATTTTTACATTTTATTTTACATACATAATACCACAACTTTTTTAACAGTAATTGTATTTTAAAGTTTTTTTTTATATATACTTTATAGTAAAATAATTAAAATGTATGACATGTATTATGTGTGTATGTGCTTGTGTGGGTCTTGTGTACACAAGTATGTTATCTTAGGAGCTCACAGGCAAGCAATTTAAAAGGAAACGGGGTGTCTCAAAGCTTAGGGGCAAAGACCCGGGCTGTGTGCTGGCAGATACTGTTGATCTAGAGTAGGTGAAATGAGAGCGAGAAGGAGAGGGGTAAGAGCGAGGGGGGAGGTGAGAAGGAGAGGGGGAGGAGAAGCAAATGGAGGAACGGGGAGGGTTGTGCAAATGGATGAGAAAGAGAGCGAGAGAGAGCGCACACACACCCATTTCTGCGCTCTCAGCGGACAGACTCATCCTCACATGGTTGGAGTGAGTGTGTTGTGGAGTTGTGATAGACAAGAGACACGGACGTGCAGGATTACAGCCAGTACTTGGCGGAGACATTACCTGTATGTACTGAGCTAGAAGACATTCAAACTCCTGATGTTTGGATACTTTGAGGAACAAAAACGAACCTGGGATATACCTCTGAGGTATGCCACACTATCAACTGTATTTCCATGCTGTTTTACTGTCTCCAAATGTCTTTGCAATTGGACATTTATGTCTGTCTGTTGGACTTTCTCTGGGTCCCCTGGGACTGTGCTCGAGTGGACGGCTGACAGTGATAAATGCCACACTGCTTGGTTAATAAGGTTTACTCGCCATAGAGGCTTTAAAAGTCTGTGTTGTGTGCCTTTGTTGGACAATCAATATGCCGAGTGTATTTAAGTGTGAATGTGGAGTTTGTTTTGAGAGATCTTAAAAACAACTGGTTCTGTGGTCATAAAAACTCCTCATCCAGATAGAAATGTTTGGAAGCAAAGGAGGAGGATCCGTCAGTGTATATTCTCTCTCACATGCTGCCTTTGTGTGTTCGTGTGAATTTTCTCACTGAACGGAGTAAATCGTCCAAGTTTGCTCTCTTATTTTTGCTGCTCCGTCACAAATTATCTTCAGTATTAGCATTTTTATAAGTAGAAAACTTGAGTGACAACATGCTTTACCAGAATGTATTGTATTTTCAGATCTGTCAACAGATCTGTGTGTAAGAGTCTGTCTGAAATTGCAGCCTGGTTAAGTTCTGCTGTGTTACCTCATGAATTATGTGCCTCATTTAAAAGTTTTAGTGTAAACCACCAGAGCAGCTCCAGGATAGTTCAGTGTGTGTTTTTGTGTAGGCGTGTGTGTGGTCTACAGTTCTGTTTAATGTGATTCATTGTGATGAGATGACTGAAAAAGCAACTGAGCTGAGTTTTCTTTCTACAAAAGAAAACAGACAGCATTTAAGTGAAATATAAATACGATAAAAGATGGCATACTGTATAAAGACACCTAAAATGTGTTCAAGCAAGGTAAAGAGACAATCAAACCTGAAAGAAAGACCTAGATACAGTGGACCACTAATATTTATACTGGTCTGTCTGGGATCAGGGGGTCACTGTTGCAGGTCTCAGCTGTTCACAGTCAGACAAAGATGGCACACGGGGTGCCAGATTCCTCGGTCGCCTGAGGTCTCCCAGCGGTCTAGTGGCTTTATGAATGAATTACCGTAGAGTGCGCTGTGGAGGAACTCATACGGGCCAAACAAAGACTCCGGCATACTTCAGTCTAGGAGCAAACACCGCAAACAATAAACCACACTCTTCCTACACCGTGTCACTAATGTCCCCCTCAGAAACAGATTGGACAGAGACTACCTGTCTCCTTTAAGAGCTCATATCTGGAATTTATCATGTGCGCCTGTCTTGCTCCCGTCATACGCTGTTTAATCTATGGATTAGACTCAATAAACACACTCCTTCCTTCAAAAAGGGCTATCACACAGACAAATTGATTTCCGAGCCCAGTAGTTTGGTTTAATAAGTAGCAGACAGGATTGTTCCTCAAATACTGGGCATAAGAAATGCAAAAAGCACATTAACATGTAAAATACAGGAGATTCTTTGGGAATTGCAGACCTTGCGATAATTGCTGGTTATTCAAGTGAAATGGGACGTGTGTTCAAGCATGAGTGTGTGTCAGTATCCATGTACATGTATTTTAAACACTTTATTGGTCTAATACTGTATTTGTATAGAGGTGTGTTTGTGTATGTATATGAAGGCTTAGGAAGGCAATCATGTTGTTTTGCTTCGCTCTTTAAGTGTGTTAAGTGGAACTAAGTAACAGAATGGCTTCACTGTGACCCTCAGGCCATTTCTTCCTCCTTCTGCCCCACTGAAGCACAGGGCATCAGGGTGAAATGTGGGGGGTAGAGAAGCTATATATGTGTAAGCTGTAGGAAATACAGCTTAAATGGGTCACAGCACTGCCACAGCATGTTTAAAGTACACATTAATGAAGCTAATGAAAGAGATGAGGAGATAAAGAGAGAAAGGCGAGGTTTGGTGTTCATTAAGAGTGTCAGAACTAAAAAAAAGGAGGGAGAGAGAGCACTACCATTTAAATTAAGTGTGAGTAAGATTTTTTTTTTACTTGAAAGAAATTAATACTTTTATTTAGTAAGGACATTAATCAAAAGTCAAAAACAACAAACAGCAAACTTTGAGCAAGATAGAAAGACATTAAGGCCACATTTCTGTTGCACCTGCATTCGATCTCTTTCAAAGAGGTTAGAAAAAATTGATTTGAGTTTTTCTAAGGTATTTATATCCAAACTTGTTAGATACTCTAAAGTAGTTTCATACAGTTTTTTTGTTCATGCTGCGATCAAACACACACAGCCATTGTTCTCACTGACAGTTCATGAATACACATAACCTAGAAACCAAATGACAGAAAGGATCAAACAAGAAATGCATAACATTATGGATTATCTGTGACGTTGTGTCCTCTGTAAACCCACCAGGAATAGTCTGTATTGTATGAGATATTATAATCCTCATGTTAGATGTGTATGTGCGAGACCTGACAGATATTCCCCGTTGTCTCCTGCTAATGTCTGTTTCTTAATGCAGCGTGTCCTCCTCTTTCAATATTAGCACTTGACTGGTTGTTTAAGCGTAGACCCACAGGAGGCGATGAGGAGGGGGTAATGGGAGAAAAAAATGAATTAGAAACATACATTTGTTCCTTTGTTTCACAAATTGTGTGTGTGTGTGTGTGTGTGTGTGTGTGGGCAGTGTAGGTTTCTAAAAATGTCCTAGAAGAACACATTTCCTCTAAGGTCACAATATCTCACCTTTTACCTTTAACTTCTGTTAAAGGCAGGAGAGCAATGGGACATTATTGAGTGAAGTGGGGTTTTTTTTTCCTTAAGTACTGTAATTTGTTTATAGGAACATGCCTAAAGTAAGGGTGTGTGTGTAAATGGTCTTGCTGACGTTTGTATATGTCATGCTTTTTCATAATGATACAAGAGGCATCTCTTCTGGTCTAAATCTTGTAGAACCAGAAAAATGACATTTCTAACCCCAAGGCAGGAAGGCTCACACACAAATGCACTGTTTCAGAAGTCCCGTTCCATAAGGAAATGATTCCTCCCTCCAAAGAAAAAAGAAAAACAAAGTGGCGATGCAAGTTTGGATATAGGAACTGGAAGTACGTGCATGTGTGCGTTTAAACTCTAGTAATGTGAGCTTTGTGTGAGAGAGTGGGTGCAGGAAGTTGTGAATGGACTGTTAACACCTAGATCAAGCATCTTTAAGTCAAACAATTATTTATTGAGGAAAATTCACAACTGTTTAACCATTTTAAATTTACTTTTCACAATAAAAGCCTTGATCTGACACATTTCAGATCACTTTAATCTTCGAAGATCTTCAGACCGCAAGCCTGTTGAGACTGGCCACTCAGCTGCAGGCAAACCCCAGATTACTTACTCATTCACTTAACGACTTTAGTGAGACTATGAACAAGAATAATGTTAAAAAGAGAGCGATAGGGAGAATAAAAAGAGAGGGGGTTGTTGGGAATTAACCACGTGAACCATTTGCTCAGCTAAATTTGTGTCAAAGAATAGAGACACTCGGTTCTTAAAAGGACAGTTCAACCAAAAGTGAAAATTCTGTTATCATTTCCTCATCGTCATGTGTTTCCAAACCTGTATGAATTCTTTCTTCTGGAGAGCACAAAAGAAGATCTCACCAAAAGCTTTCAGAAGACCACTTTTACGATACTTTTGTAGTTTAGTTTTCCCTAATCAGTTTGCATCTTGACAGCTCTGGACTCCATTAACTTTCGTTGTATTAAATAGTGTTCCATGTAAATGACGACACAATTTTTAGATGAACTATCCCTTTAATGCTGCTAAATCAAACTTACTCTGTGACTAACATCTTTTCAGTCAAAGCACAAAAGAGACTCCCCTTCAGCACGGTTATTAGGGAGAAAAGATTGGCTCTCTCAATATCCTCCACTGACCTGGAAGAGATCTGATCTCGGTCTAAAAGGAGCGACTGCTGTTGCATGCTGCTCTATTTTACTTTCCAAATTAGCTTTCTTTTAAGCAGAGACCTGAGTGTCTTCATTCTTGCCTTGTGACATGCGGGTGCAGGTTTGGTTGAGCCTCTTCCGCTTGTTTGGCACAGAGGAGAGGTTGTGTGGATTGGATAAAAGCACCCTCTTGCTTTCAGCAAAAGCTTTTTCTGTGATTCCAGCTCCATGCAGAACAAATGCACAGGCTGTGAAGCTTCACTGTGGCTTTTACATACAGCAGGGTCAGAGGATTACAATAATATAAAGTCACACACTTGCTGCCTGGGGCATCGTGGTCCCGTTCGAGAAAGATTATACTCTTCGTAGTGAGACACGTTTTCTCTTTGTTAGCTTGATGGTGTAAGTCCTCCAGGCAATGTGACGTTAAAAATATCACAGATGCAATCTCTGAAGCCTGGCTTTAATATTTATTTTCAACTGCACTAGAACTATAACTAATTCTGTATATTCTGCTGTAGATTTTATTTTTTTCCACCCATGATGTTCACTTATAAAGTTAGTCAAGGTTGTTGTTGAACCAAAAATTAGGTAACAATTATTGCTTTAGCACATTTAAAAACAACAAATATTTGCTAAAATGCTATTCAAAGTAGAAAGGTAGTAGGTTGTGACTCATTATCGTCTGCGGCATACCTCAAGGCTCTGTTTTGGGGCCTTTTTTGTTTTCTTTATATATGCTTCTTTGAGAGGATCTGTTGTTTAAGCCCAGGACACACCAAGCCAACGGTCGGCCATCAGCCAACATCAGGCCGTCAGTGAGCGTCTGTCGGGCTCGTGTGTTTGGCGAGTTCCACACATCGGCTTTCGTCAGACTCACTTCGGCAGAAGTTTGCCCAACATGTTGAATCGGCTTCGGGGCCGTCAGTGCGAGTGAGAACTCTGATTGGATGTTCAGTTTAGCGAACGAGTCAGTGTCCGAGAATTAAAGCGAAAGTGATTAAAACTAATGTTACGTGATCTTTCCAAAGCATCTGATATGCGAATATTTTCATAACAACATGAGCAGCTTAAAATGAAGAAAGTTAACAACATAACTGATATTTAAAATGGTAAGCAAGCACTGCTTTGTTTACGTTATACACCGGTATATATATCTTGTATATCCCTATTTCGGTTTCTTATTTTAAATGATTAATGCATACTATTGATAGCTGATGATATAGACAGTTGATTCCTTTCACGCAGGTGCGGAACAGACGTTTTAGTTTGCAGTCGGCTGTAGTCTGTGTGGTGTGTTCAAGCATGGCTTTTTGGTCCAAAACTGCCAATGGGAGAAGACAATATCGTCGGCTTTTTTCACCTCTAGTTCTTTGAAGTCAGCTTGGTGTGTCCCGGCCTTTTATAAACATAACATTGTATACTATTGTTATGCAAACAATACTTGGTTCTATCCATCGCAACATCTCTATTAAAACATTAAAGGTCCCATGACAAGCTGTTTTTTGGATGCTTTTATATAGGCCTAAGTGGTCCCTAGTACTGTATCTGAAGTCTCGTTCCCGAAATTCAGCCTTGGTGCAGAATTTCAGCCACTACGAGCCAGTCCCAAAATGAGCTTGCCTTAGGACGAGCCATTTCTGTGTCTGTAGCTTTAAATGCTAATGGTGAGGAGAGAGGCGGGGCAAGGTGGAGGGTGGGTGTGTGTCCTGCAGCTTGCGGCCACGGTACCATGCGCTAATGTTGACAGTGGACGTATTGCAATGGCTCGTAGACACGCAGTCGTTCAAGCTTTTCAGTTTGACCCAGAATCTGATCCGGATGGAGAAGCACCAGATGAAGAAGTTGCAATTCAGCGGCTACAGCAGGACGTCTACGAATGGTTAGTTTAAAATATTGTGTCTGGATACGGTCAGTGTTTCCCACACATAGACTTTACCTGGGCGGACCGCAACAATATCCACCGCCCGCTGCCATCAGCTCCCGCGTCTCACACACACGAGCGCGACTTTAGCACAATGTTTAGTAACTTTCAGACTGGCTTTTTTCCCATAACGGGTACATAATAACAAACCTAGCGACTTAAAAAAAAAAAAAAACTTATCATTCAGTTGGAAGATGTCTCCAGCACGGCCACGCGAGCGGAGGTCTGACTCTCCCGGCGCAGTGTCGCCTCTCTCGGCGTCTGTTCTGAGCAGCGAGCGGCAGAGAAGCAACGCTTTCAGTTTGCCTTTAAGCAGCAGACTCATCAATAAATCATTTAAAAACAGCGTTTCCAAGCACTTGTCGCTTACTGACTGTTTGGACTTTTAAATATGAACATAATTTGTCTGTTAATATGTGCAGTTTATTACTCAGACGCAAAACAGTGCTTCGCTCGTTTGCAAGCCATGATGTCTCTCAAGAAAAAAAAACATTGCGCTCGCGGCTCGCCTCGCACGGTCGTAGCTCATTTTCTCATGGGCGGGCAAAGCAGAGAAAGGGGAGCTAACCTTTCCCCGTATGACGACATAAGATTCCAGATCGGGCCATCTGAGCTTTCATTTTCTCAAAGGCGAAGCAGGATACCCAGGGCTCGGTTTACACCTATCGCCATTTCTAGCCACTGGGGGACCATAGTCAGGCTAGGTGAACTCATATTAATGTTAAAAAACCTCATAAAGTGACATTTTCATGCCATGGGACCTTTAAAATTCGGGTGGCTGTTTTAGTTAATGCCACCTCTACTCTATACGGCATGGTTGTTCATATGTAAATGTGGGCAATCATATGTTAATGTTCTCCTAGTTACAAATTTTTGTAAATAGTTTGTGTGGACTGGGAAGGGAAGTTTTTGTTTTTAAATATTATGCAGTTGTACTTATTTAAATGAAATGCTTAGATACGATTCTATTAATACAAACTTCTGTTTCATGAATTGCAGTATTTTGGCAGAATGAGCAGCCTTCTCATTAGCAGTCTGGTAAAGTGTGTTCACTGCTGACGCACTTTGATCAGACACCTTCTGTGGGACATGACAGCCTGCTGAGGGGGAGAAAGTGAGATCTGTGGTGTATATGGTTGGGTATGTGAGTGGTTTTTGGCTGTGTGCTGGCAGGATGTGTGTGAGATGGAGGTGGTTTTTAAAGGACAGGTTGGTCAGCAGTAAGTCTAGCTCTGAATTGAGCCTAAATAGTGTCTGGCACTGATGTGGTAATGGGGTATTGATCTGTAGTGGTTTGGCCGATGGTGTGCGTGTGCTTCAGAAATAGCTCTATTGTGTCTCTGTGGTTAAAGGCTGAGTCTCACTAGCGGACACACACACACACACACACACACGATGAAGAGATAAGATTCATTGCCTTCCAACCGTATAGAAATCATACAGCACTGAGATCTAGCTTTACTTCACCCATAACCACAAACCAGTATACATTCATAGAGGGCATGGACAGTTCCTGTAAAGTTAGTTCCACTTCTTGTAAAAGAGAATGGAATAATGTAGTAAACCGTATTTTCTATATATTGCAATCAAACAATAAGAATATACAATATAACATAGAATAACTTTTTATTTATTTTATTTATTGTTTGTTTTCATTTCATTTACATTTAGTAATTTAGCAGACGCTTTTATCCAAAGTGACTTACAAATGAGGACGAATTACATTTCATTTTAGAATTTCATTTTTATATCTTTAATTGTATTGCAAAATTAAATCTAACCTTATGCAATTAACTAATATTTTGTGCTTTTGTTTTGTTTTTGATCAGATCTCTCTTGGTTTTATCCAGCAGTACTGGTTAGCCTCTGACTTTTAATTTGACTTTAAAATGAGAGAGAGATACATAAATGAGAAAAAAAAGAAATGAATCAATGAATAGTCGGAAAGCTATTCTTCTAAAGAGCTTTCATTCTGTCTTTGCTTTTGTAGTTTGTCTGTCTCTCTTCTGTTTGTGTGTGACATTCCTGTCCTTTCAGGGCCCAAATCAAAAGCTCAAGTCTTTCAACTCCCTGCCCTTTTTTCCCTCTCACTTCATTTCTTGAAGGAGCACTTTGTTTGTGAGCTTCTGCTTGTTGACGCAGGTGCAAAAAAATGAAGCTTGAGAATAAGAGAGTGGAAGAATGAGAGAATGATGGAACCTCGGCACTCAAGATTACCCCTCCTTCCCAAATGAAGTCTCTTTAAGATCCTAAAGATGGCTTGAGGCCTTATGAACACACTCATTTCCTCTCTCCAGTCCTGTCAGGGCTTGTAGGTTTTTCTCATCAGCTGTGGAAGTTTCTGCCCGTTGGTCTCAGGTGTGCTGAGGAAGGGCTGTAGAGCACCGCTGTGGCTTTCAGTGCCTCCTCCACCCCTCTTTTCCTTTCCACTGGGGCTTCCTGCCAGACGAGAAGAGCTGTTGGCTTCGAGCCAAAGTCTTATCCTACCTCTCATTCACTGTCAGCAGAAGGAATCCCAAAGCTATAAGTGCGTGTGCTCGTTCTGGATGTGTGAACTGCCAGCATTAGTGGCCATTCTCTCACACAACACTTGACACAAGATACCCATGTGTGCGCTGAGAATTTGTTTAGCCCGAGCTTGCCATGGTGCTATAGACTGCACAAACTGATCTTTACAACTCTTTCCACTCTGAGATATGACTTTGGTGTCTTGGCTTTGCAGTCATCCAGTGTCTAATTATGTTGCACTGTGGTGCTCATACAGTAAACGCAGGTTTGAATCTGACTGTAGTACACTCTCTGTAATAAAAAAACATCAATAGGTTTATTCAGACATTTATTCCCTGATGCATTTTTACACACGTTATGCATATGTGGTAGAAATCTGATTAAAATATATAGAATTTTTATATATTGTAGTGAATTATTTAATTTTATTTATTTTTGTTGAACCAGTTTTGTTGTTTTTTGTTTTTTGTTTATCATTACATTACAAACTTTATTTAATTCACCTTTTTAACTTTTATTTTAAATATATGAATTAAATTTTATAAAATAGTTTATTTTTTAACCTTATTTTATATAATGTTGCAATGAGAATTGCGAGTGTACTGCAATGCCAGGACAGCGAGAATTTGTGAAATTTTTGCTGCAATGAAACTTTTTTGTTTTGTTGTTTTTGTTTTATTTTGTTCCTCATTAGGTTGCAAACTTTAATATTTATTTGACCTATTGATTTCATCATTTTATTGTATTTATTTAATTTTATAAAATATTTTATAATATTTGTAACCTTATTTTTTTTATGTTGCAATGAGAAATGTGAGAATTTGAGAAATGTCTCAATGATTGGATCTAAAGTATTTTTTTATATATGTGTATATATATATATGACTGTAAATTTTTTATTTATTTATTTTGTTAAAATGAACCTTTTTTTTTTTTTTTTTTTTTTGCTTTGTTAGAGTTCTCATTAAATGTTGCAAACTTTATTATTTATTTGACCATTTTGATTTTATAAATTTATGTGAGAATTTGAGAAATGTGTATCAGTCGCAACAATCGGATCTAAAGTATTTTTTTCATTAATCAGTACATGACGCAACATCACACATAAGTGTCTGCAGCTGTAATGTATGCTCCGATATTATGGGAAATTCACTATTGTAGGAAATACTGATAGTCTGGCACAGCATGTATATGGTTGTATAAAATGCCTTGGACATTTATGATGTCTCATATGCCTCATGATTATTTTATTATATATATTAGAGTTGAAGAACAAATTGGGGCTTTTCCCAGGATGACCTCAACATGCGTTTTAAAAGCTGTCTCTTTGTATTTTGATATTTTATCTTTGAATGAGACAAGAGAACACAGCAGCATCCAGACATGCTCATCCGCATTCATCCTTTTGTCTCTTGCCCTCTCAATTTCTCCCTCTCTCTCTCTTTCCCCAGACTGGCACTCTTTGTTCAAGTGTGTCATTGGAAGTGTGTAAACCGTGAGCCCTTCAGCCAAACATTTCTCCCCTCTGATCAGTGAGGGGACCCATCTGCAGTCCTCCTCCTCCTCCTCTTCTCTTCCTGCATGTCATCACTCCGTTTTCCCCAGACAGAGGACACAAATTAGCCCCATTTACACTCCATTTCCCCCAACTTCACTGCCTCTAACCTGATAATGGCTGGTGCATCTAGATGAATTAGGATGATGGCGATGAATTGTGTGTGGGTGTGGAACATCAGGATATAGACATGAGTATGGTCATAATGATGAATCTCACACACACCTGAAAAAATAAAGCAAAATGCCATGAGAGGCCATGTGCTACAGTGATTTCACTGTGGGTAAGCGGTGATGTGAAGTGGAGGTAAAATCACTGTAACGCATAGTCTCAAGTGATTTAGTGCTTTGTAGAAAATGTCAGCACCTGCAAAAGGATTAAAAAACACAGATGTTCTGTTAGTACTGTTTACTGTTGTCAAGCAACATAGCAACTCACATTAATATAGAATGTGTATGAAAATGCCTTTGAACGTGGCTCATTCAAACAGAATTTAGGAAATAACAGTCACTATATTCCCATCATATAGCATATAATAGAGGAGATTATAATAGAATAGAAAAAAATAAAATAAAATAAATAGATTTTTGATAAGTAGAAGTGTTGCATATGACTTTAATAATGGCGCTTTTCCACTGCGTGGTACGACTCGGCTCGGTTCAGGACGGCACAACACGGCTCAGTTCAGCTCGGTTTGCGTTTCAGCTGCAGTTTAGTACCGCTTTAGAGTGGGCGGGATTATTCACGTGTCGTTATAGTTGCACCGCCTCTACTGCCGTGACTCCTGAAAAACGTTTTAATTTTGCGTCGCTCCATCAAGCTCTCGCTGGATCATCTCCTCGGCTATCAAGGAGAGGAACGTCTGTACTTCCTCAACAGACAATGAAACAGCCATTTTTTGGTTGTTAAAAAAGGTGCGCTCATTCTATCCTTCGCTGGCTGTGCTGATTTAAATCTAGCGGGTCTGTGGCGTCTCGTGCCGCAAGTTCAATGACGCAGGCAGTGACGATTCTCTCCGGCCAATCAGTGATCAGCAGAGTTTACACGTCACGTTTTGGTAATGGTACGGCTCGCTTGGAACCTCGGCCGAGGTGGTACTAAAAAAAGTACCAGGTACTGTACCCAGTGGAAAACCCCCCAAAAGTGTGCCGTACTGAACTGTACCGTGCCGTACTATGCAGTGGAAAAGCGCCATAAGACACTAGGCTATCAACACAAGTACAGACCAGAATTATGGACATATTGCTTTAAGAATAGAATAGAATAGAATAGAAAAGAAAAACAAAAGAATACATTTAAAATAATATCGCAACACCTTTGTTTGAAAGTCATGCTTAAAATGATCAAATTAAACAAAACTAAATAAAATAAAAATTAATTGCAATACATAAAAAAATCCTATTGGATTTCAAACCACATTCAAGTGGATCAGGTGTGAATTATGGATTTATTTCTATTTTAAATTCTATTTTATATCTTAACACCTTTGTTTGAAAGTGACATTTATTTATATAGTGCTTTACACAAAATTGTTGCAAAGCAGCTTCACATTAATAAACAGGAAAATAACAGTGTTAATGTTGTAAAATTAATCAGTTATGAATCTAAATCAGTTTCAGCTGTAAAGCATCTCAGTGACAGCAGTGTCATTTTGCAGTGTCTTTTTTTTTTTTTTTACTAAAGCACTGTCAGGACAAGTACACAGGAGAATAGAATAAAACAAAAATAAATGCCCAAAATAAAAATGTTTAAAATAAAATAATGTATGAATATCTCAGCAAAAGCATAGATCAGAGAGATGAATGTGACTTCAGACATTGAGAGAAAGTGTTTTTGGGTCTCCTGAGGGTCTATATGTGCTCCCCGCAGTCAGTCTCGGTTAGATTATTTTACCGACGTAATTATGGAACAGCAGACCCCCCCCCCCCCCCCCCCCAGAGAGGTTTAAATGGGTTGAATGAGAGCAGCGGACGAGATCTGTTAAGCTCTGTGTTGGAGATGAGAAAGCCTTTGAGGAGCATGCTGTATGGCCGCTGCACTTAGAGAGGGCTTTATTTGAGACATGGTAGGCTCTCGATAGGGCTAGTCCTGATCCAACTTCATCCGCAGGTCAGAGGCCTTCTGAAAGAGAAAGATCTGAAAGGTCCCCCCTAAGGATTTTGAAAGAAACTCAGCCACAGATATACTATTATTTGATGTCAATCTGAGGTTTACATTTGTAGATTACAGTATGCATGTGAACAAACCCCTGAACATTTTTTCCATGCAGATGTCAAACTGTGTGAAATTTGACACATTCATTTTTTAATGTATTGAAATTCATCTTTTTTTTTTCTAACTACCTTTTTTGTCAACTTGATGTCAAGCTGATCAGCATGGGATGTCACTCTGGTATATTATCAGTCTTTCCTCAGTCTTTCTTTCTTTCATCATCACTTTATCATTAACACGTCTGAAAGGCAGAGATAACATGGTGTTCCAGGTCATGGTGCGTTATTGAACAAAAGAGAGGAAAGCGGTCTGGTGGTCCCAGAGGAAGCCACCATCTTCCTCCACTCTGACCGGTGGCAGACAGATTATCTATGAAGTCACATTATAGATTAAAAGCTATGAACCAATTTACTTTTTTATATAATTTTTAGCATTAGATCAAAACTCATCACTGTATGATGTTAAGTGTGGAAAAAAAGTTACATTTTTATTTTTGGCTATATTTGTTTTCGTGCTCTTATAAAAGAAGCAATTGATTAATCACATAAATAATGATAATGCCATATTAGAAACCAAGACGGACTGTCTGAGGTAGATGGGGGGGGAGGTCTGACGCACCGGTCTGCGTTTGAAGCATCAGTCTCTCATTACAGGTTCATTGAGCTCTGCGGAGCACAGACACGGTCAAGAGCCTAGGGACATGATGGGGACTCCTGTCACTTCATTTGGATTAATGGACAGTTCGTATCTCCTGTCCTTTGAAGGTCTTCAGAGCTAGTCCTATGGAAATGGTTACCGATGCTGTCATGCTGAAGGGTATATGATAGGACTTCCTTTTGTCTGTCATTTGAAGAAACATTTAACTTTTTTTTTTTGTTTGTTTTTTGTAGTTTGACATGAATGATTGAGCTATTGTAGGTTTTGGACTTTATAAGGATGTTGAATATGAGATGAAAAAATGTTTCACTTTGGGGGACTTTGTGACACTATTATGGATAGGACAGAGGTGACAGGAAAGAATGAGGAGCAGAGGGGGATGAGATCAGGAAATGACCTCTGCTGGACTCGGGTCAGCTGTATGGAAGTGCCACAATCTCAACAACAATGCATTCAAAATTGTATTATTTTTATTGTGTAATGTACATATTCACTACTCTTCGATTTGTTAAAATGTATTATTTTTGTAATATAATATAATAATATACTAAATATTATATTATATATTTAAAAATGGTAATATCATTTTTCATTAAACCAAGAAAAATTTTAATAAAAATAAATATATTATATTATGGAAACTTTTAAATAAACTTTTACTATTATTTTAAAATATAATTAATATAATATAATATGAATTATATTATATATTTAAAAATGGTAATATATGGTCATTTTTCATTAAATACAGAAAAAATGTAGACAAATATTAAATTATGCCCTAACCTTAACTTTTAAATAAACATATTATTAAACAAATTATAATACAAGTAAAAATAGTATACAAGTAAAAATAGTAAATAACAAATTATAAAACGTTATATTATATAAAAATATAATGTAATATAATATTTATTCTATTCTATTATTGTTTCACTGTAATATAATTTTAAAATAAAAGTTTTTCTAAACTTTATGAAGATATTTATTCAACATTATTTTCCTGTTGAAGAAATGGACCCTTGTTAAGTTTAGTTTATTGATTTATAGCACATTTAATAATGACAGGGTCGACCAAAGTGCTGTGCAAAAATGAAATAAATGCATATAACAAGTAACCATATAAAACATATCACAAATTTATGACAAAGATAATATCACACATAATATGTGGATCCTGCACTGATCTTTGTTGGTGCTTGTTTTTCTCCCTCTTTCCTGAGAAAAGGTGATGTTAATCTTCCCATCCTGGTGTGCATAAGGTTTCCATGCAAGTATCAAAACTATGTGAACTATACTTCAGTACCTGTGGTGATAAGCTTCTTATGAAGTCTCCTCTTTAAACTCTTCTTAACCCCTCTCACTGTCAGGCTCTCTCTTGTTCTCTGTCACTCCTTTTTCTTTTCCATTATTCCTGGGTGTTTCATCATGGCTTTCAAAACCCTCTCATCTCAAGCTAAGTTGGTCATTCCCTGTCAGGAATCCATGGAAAAATGCGAGAAATATGGAGAGTCGCCCGTGGGCAGGGTGGGTTTCTGGGTGCTCAGGGTTTCGGGTATTGTTTAAAGAGACATCCGCCAATTTGCAGTGAATGTGGATGGACTATTAGAGGGATCTTAAATTGGTTTCCCTGGCACAAAGAGAAAGGTCAACACTGTTACAGCGGGAATAGATTTATGGAGCTCCTGTGAAAACTCGAAGCACTGTTTGGAAATTGACCTGCTGGGTTTTCATCTCAAGTTCAGTTCAGCATGTTTTTGTAAAATAGTTTTTAGGTGTGTTGACTAGGCAGAATTACACTTGTTATGAACAGAAAACAAAGCAGAGGAGCGGAGCGGAGGGGAAGAGAGAGAATGTTTTTCTCTTGTTCGAACAAAGGTGGTTAAAGGATAAAAGAGAGAATTAAAGTGCACCTATAGATCACACCACATAAAGGATAAAGAAAAAAGATGTCAGGGCAAAGATAGAGGACTTAAGGGAAAGAGACACTATTATCTGATACCCGAGAAGTGTGTGTGCGTGTTGGGTGTTGTTGGGTGTTGTTGGGTGTTGGAGGGAAGTGTGTCTGGGTGGGGACTGTGTTAAAAGTAAAATATTTGGTGGCCGTTGTGGCAGGAACAAACAAGTTATTTCCTCTCCTCTTGCTAGTCAGTCAGAAGAGACATGGTGATTGTAAATATAAACAAAACAAAGCGATACATTTTTGTGCTAGTGACATTATATGCTATTTTGGTATTTATTTTACTCACGATTCCATGACAACATTTACACGGAAACTGTGGCCACAATGTTCAGCAGATATATTATTATTCAGATTATTCTGCAGACAAATAACTTGTCATTATGAGAAAATCATCACATGCTGTTAGTTAGGAGTGAATATGTATATGTAAGATAGTGTCTGTAAAATTTAAAAATGTTCTCAAGAGAAGTTTCTTCTGCTCTACAAGACTGAAATGATTTGATCATAAACACATAAATGTCATTTTTTTTTTTTTATGTGATTACTCCAGTCTTCAGTGTAACATGATCCTTCAGAAATCATTCTAATATGCTGATTTAATGATCAAGAAACATTTCTTATTATCAAAAAACTGTTGTGCTGCTTAATATTTTTGTGGAAACAATTATATAAATATTTTCAAAACTCTTTGATGAATATAAACTTCAAAAACAACATAATTTTTTGAAAAATAAATCTCTTGTAATGTTATAAATATCTTTACTCTGACTTTTATTCAGTTTAATGCGTCCTTGCTGAATAAATGCATTAAAAAATAAAAAAGATTCGAAAGAACTGATTCACAGAAATTAATCAAACTTTCACAAAAAAATTGTAATATTTGCTACTTTGGTTGCTACTGAGATGGTATTTAGAAAACGAATGGCCAAACAACGTAGCATATTATAATAGCAATTATAATTGTTACAGTATTCACAAAATCTGTTAATTTTATATCATCGAAACAAAATGAAATAGAACACATGCTACTATACGGCCCTAACTATGGGGTAATCAGTCAGCAGAGACAGACAAAGACAGTGTGGGCAGTGATTATTCTTATGTCTTTGTCTGCGCTCTCTCAATTATACTAACAAGAGTAGATTGTGCACATGCAAAATTACAGATTCCATCTGAGGGAACAATGGAGCATTTCTAATCCAGTCTCTCCTGTGCTCACTCGCTCTCTTTCTGTCTGTCTGGGTGTGCAGTTAAAAGCCCCGTAGTCTTCCTCAGCTCAGTGCAGCAGTGCTGGGCTTTGGGGAGATTTTAAACCTTGCTCTTTGCCCCAGGCCTTAAAGACAAGCAGCAGAAACAAAAAGACTAAGTATTGGACTAATGGGAGCAGGTTTAGGGAACGAGAATAATGCATTTGTGTTTGCTTCCCCCTCACTTACAGCAGTCATCACTCATTGCTTTTCTTTGTCTAGTGAGCATCCTTTTCCGCTATCTTCTCTTCCATGATAAATGACTAATATGAGCCTCCCAGTGCTTTTTATATTTATATTATGATATCTGACTGAATTAAGTTTGCTGACTTATCAGAGTTCATTTGACGGTGCAGTTTTGCCATTGTTGTTCTCAAGCAGGCCTGTCTGCGCCTTAATAATTTATAATGTGATAAATGGAGACATTTCAGATGATTATACTTCAGTAATGATATATTTTGTGACTCATCGCTCCACTTTTGAATTTTGTTTCAAAGAGCGTTATTTGCTTCACACCATCTGTTCACTCAGTTTTGAGAGCTAGAGGAAGCTTAGTGTTTTATTAGCTGCCATATTCCTCATGAAGGTTGAGAGTGTTTTGTGTCACCTGTAGGACTGTATTAGTGTGAAGTAACTAAAGAAAGCTAAAGACTGCCTAAAGAAAGTAAAGCTGTGATGATAAGCTTTTTTAACAGTGGACTCGTGCTGGTGATCTATTCGTTCAGTAGAGTCAGTCTGTTTCATTATTCCATTACAATGCACACCCTCCTCACGGCCAAACATTAGCTTTACGCTCATCTGCAGAGAGGATGGGGGGAGAAAACATTCATCAAAGAGGGGGACGGGAAAGAATGAAAGAAGATGACAGAAAGAAATGTGACATATGAAAGGAGGAAAGACAAAATATGATGTTAAAGGCAAAGTAGGGAACAGGTTGGAAGGAAGGAAAGAAAGAAAGAGAAGTAGATATACAAACAAATACAAAGTGGAATAAATGGAAAATAACCTTAACTTAAAAAGAAAGAAAAATGAAAACGATAGATAGATAGATAGATAGATAGATAGATAGATAGATAGATAGATAGATAGATAGATAGATAGATCTGTTTATAGTGTTTTTTTTTTGTAGTAGTATTGGAAGCTGAGATGTGATCAGAGAGTGTGAGCTCTGTGTGTGTGTGTGTGTGTGTGCGCTCTTTAATAACGCAGCTGAGGCTAGCACATCCTTCACGGTGAGGGAAGTGAAGTGGAGGAGGTGTCCTCCTAAGTGCCTGTGATTAAAGTTTCACAGTGAGACACTGTAAAGCCCAGCAGGCCATTCCACCACCATACACCCTTCCTCCATCCTCTCCACCTGCCTCCACCCTGCAGGAGACGTCCGGCCCCAAGACAACAAAACATCTAGCACATTCACAAACAACAACAATACATATGAGCATCTTATCTGAAGTTTTTGAGTTTTATTATATGTAGTATTCATCACATTGTGTTTGTGCTAGCATAGGGTCTATTGTAGTCACACTGAGATTTATCACACATTATTACCGCTGAATCCCAGCATCACGTAGGTGAGGAGTAGGAGGGAGGGAGAGAGAGTGGGCAGCAGGTCACTCGGTTCATTCGCTGACTCACGTTTGCCACTCTGCTCATCGGAATCACGGTTTCTCATCGATTTTCACTAACCTTTTGGTTATGACTGCACTGACATTTTAACTGTAGATCCTCGCTGAGATATTCCATCTGGAGTATGCTTTCGAAGCTGAAGATTTGCTATTTAATGGAATCAGATCAGATGGTAATAGATCTGTGTTTGATTAGCGCACATATGCTTATATACCATCACAGCCCACATTAAGAGGGGAAACAGACAGTGGAAAAGAAGTTGGCGGCCATCATGAGCAGCTTATTCCATTGAAATACAGCTTTGATTTTCCAGAATGACTGAAATCTACAAAAAATGCTTGAAGGGTTGTATTTACAAGTTGAATGCATATGAACACCACTGCACATTTTCTTTGAGCCCGAGTTTCCAAAAAGCTAAAACTAGCTGAGTTGGATGTACAAATATATGCGATACAATAAATGCGATTAATCATTTTGCAGCCCTAATAAAAACATCAAAAAAGCAAAAAGACACCTGATTTACACTTTCTATTATCATTACATCATTCTGTTAAATTAGTTTAAAAAAAACTGTACTTGCTGTACATCGCCATCTTGTTCTGACTAAAGTGATTTAAACACTCCTGACCTCATAATCATAGCTTCTCAACTCATAAATACAAACTTTCCATGAGGATTTGATTGCAATATATGCTTACATTTCATAAAATGTGACCAAAACAGGTGTCGAATTGGTCTTCTTTAGCTCAAATGTGGTTAAAAGACTCTGTATACTGTCATGCTACGAAAAAGGGAACATTGAACAGTTTGAGTAAAAAAGCAGATATTGTGCAAGAAAGGATTTTTTATGTATATATTTTAAATAAGGCTGACAGGGTAGCAGATTTACGTAATACATGCAACTCTAAGAATAGCACGAAATGGGAACTCAAAGCTATTGCAAAACCAATAAACTTTCCTTCACTACTGAAGATACTTTTTTCCACAGCAAAGTTTCACATCACACTTGAATCGCTAATATAAAAGCTTAAATATCATGTGGAGGACAAAACTAATGGATGGAGGAGCAGGGAGGCCAGAGCTGCGAAAACAAGTGAACTACAGCGAAAAATGGGGTCAACTCTAGTTTATGTAACTCTACAGCAAGTTTGAGTAGACTGCAGTGCACACACACAACAGCCAGCTGTCGTCCTGAGGATAGAGCTCGTCAGATGGGTCTCTCACTTTATTGGCCTTAAGGTCTTGTTGACCCTTACTGCTGAAGCTGGATGTGATCCAGAAACGTACACGCTGACCCCAACAAACACATGCACACATGCTTCTGTTACACACACGGTTTGAATCACAAGCCCTCTGGCAGCGAGTAAAAACTAGGTTTGTGTGGTTTTTATGCATGTAAACGTGTCGGCACAATGCTAGAGTGTTGCCAATGTGGTTTGAGGTGGTCCAAGTCAAAAGAGCCCACCTCAAGTCTTTAGATATGGCTTGAATATGTCCTTCTTTACAAGTTTAAATTGATCCAATGTGCTGTAACAACTGGAAATTCTTTCTCTTCTTTTTCATTATTCTCTTCCTTTATTTCTATCTCCTGGTTAGTGGAACAGTGACCGTGTCATTCTGAGGCTAATCCGTAAAATGTGCTTCGAGTGTGTAGTCTGAACCATCTTCTCATCATATTTATACCTGCTGCAGTATAGAGATGAGGCTTTCTCGCTGCTCTTTTCTCTGGATTAGAAGAAATTAGGTCAGATTGGCATTGAGGAATATATAACTGGGTTCAGCTTTAAGACTTCTGCTGGGTAGTCATAATTACTGTATTGTTGGCTTTTTAAGGAACTAAGACGAATCTCAGAAAATTCTTCCTCTTGTTCAGCAGGGAGGGTGTGAGAAGTATTGTTGTATTAGTGTTGTGCATGTTTTTGTTACCGCACCTTGGAACAGGTGAGCTGTCATGTTCTCATCCGTGTCTTGTAATCCACCCTTTGCATACTTAGAAACCCAAAACCTTATTTATGAACAGCTTTCTAAACTATCCTTGTGTCTAGACTTAATCTTTCACTGTTCCTTTGTTTGAAATGTGTGTTATGTTTCTTTTTCAGGGAAAACTGCCTTAGAGCTGATCAGGACCATGAGGTCAATAAATAGAAACATGGCTGTCTGGAAATGCATCTGATCCATTGGTTCTGCCTCAGGTACTACTGCCAATCTTATATACATGATGTCATGTTCTAACACAATCGAATCATGGTTTTGAGGCAGCTCAAAACCCAGTGAGCTACCTTGCTGCCAATTGCAGCAATTGAGTTCATTAGCATGTTGCTAAGTTAACGATATGATATTCTAAATTGCCTAAGGAATGCAAAGCACTTATAAATATTGGGCAAAATGATGCAATTTAATGACTATTTTCAGTAACATAATTTGGATAAAACATAAGTGAATCAAGTATTTAAGGTTGTTTATAATCAGTTTTTCTCTCACATAGCCTAGCCTCTGGAAATCATTTTTTTCCAAACTCATCACAATGGAAATTAGAACAAGAACGTTCTGGGATTGGCTGTTATTGCTTGTGCAAACTAGGTGTCATGAGCAATTACGAGGCAGGATGATTAACTTACCTTCTGGGACAGCCTTCATGTCTGGAGTGTGCCTACGATGCCTTAAAATGCTGCTATAAAAGTTTTGGAACAGAGCAAATGTCTCATGACTTTTTTTTCCATGCCAATGTGATTTCATAAAAATAATTCTATAAACTGTACACAATGGATTTCTATAATGATTTCCTGTTTCTTTCTTAGGACTAATTTGTCAGAATTTTGCCCTAATTGAACCGTTCCAAAAATTTCAAGTGGTTATAGCTGAGATACACAAATGGTTAACTCTCTAATGGAGGACATTGTAAAAATCCTTTGATGTTCCCATCACGGGGGGTTGAGAGGTTTCACATCTCACTCCTTTGCTCACTCTCTCGCTTTGTGTGCGTCAGAGATATTTCTGGCGTTAGGCTCTGGTCACATGCTATTCAGCTCTCACTTTTAGAGATGGTGAGACTGAATTTCTCTTCTGTAGGTAGATCATCTTTTATTCTGTTGCTTTCTCTTTCTGCACTGTAAAAACATTTATCCCTTTACATGGACTTAGCAGGTATGCTGCTTTGGAGCTGCAATGAGTCTTTTATGATCTCTAAAAAGCTTCTCTGGAAGAATGCGGTGTTTGTTGGTCTGTCAGGTTTGAGAGCCCCAAAAACTTGCAAATCTATCTTTTAAATGTCATACAGGCATGTACAGACAGCTTGCTGGTGATTGGTAGATCTTCAGCTGTATAGGCAGTGACATGTCCTATATCAAACCCATGTTGTGTCTTCCACAGACGTTAAACAATGGGAAACATAGAGAGCCAAAATGGAGACCACGCCTACTACGGTGAGGGGCAAGGCCACCTCTCACGAAAGCACATGACCCGATCACTTCGCATGTCTAACAAGCAGTCTCGACGATCACGTCATGCCTCATCCAGCAAGGCTGAACACCGCAACTCTGAGACCAGCACAAAATCCAGCAGCACCCCTTCCATCCCACAATCCCTGAGTGAAAATGGCCTGGAACCCTTCAATGAGAAGAATGCTTTGGAGGGCTATGGAGGCACCATTTGGGTGGACCGGACAGCCATGAACTTGCGGCCGATGTCCTTCCACAACAACATGGAGGATCCCACCACCACGCCAGGCTCTGAAGACGGAGTGGAGATGGACACAGTGGTGGCAGATAATTGTGATGAAGGACTTTTCACAGGTGAGGACACGTACTTGCAGAGGACCAGAGATGGTCCTCGAGAAGGTGGAAGCTTTAAGAAGAAGCGATCCAAATCTGCTGACATGTGGAGAGAGGATTCCATGGAGTTTTCCTTGTCGGATCTAAGCCAAGAGCATCTGACAAGCACAGAGGAGATTATAGGGACAAATGAGGATGAAGACAAAGGCTTTACCAACTGTGGAGGACGCCGTCGCACCTCCAGCCCGCGGACACTCGAGACTCACTCAGGAGAGAGAGCCAACTCTTTAGATGAACTTTGCACACAGAGGCTACCTCCTCTTCGTGGCTCCCACCATCTCTATAATGGTCACAAACCCGAGAGGACGGTGGGGGGTGTAATGAACAGTGAGATCTTGTCTCCTGCGGAGGAGGAAGGGAACGGCTATGGAGCATACACTCTTCCTTGTCGCCGTTCTCATTGCCTGTCGGAAGGACTGTACAATCACCAGACTACCATCTGCTCACGTATGCAGGGACGGCGGGCACAAACAACACATGTGAGTTATGCCTCTGACTAATGGTTTTTCCAAATCATCTGAAAATAAAGACAGGCAATGATTTATCTGCAGTATCTCCAGATTATTATGAATCATGTTTTTGACCACTTTGCCCACTTCCGAGTTTCTCAACTTCACTACCATCATCCATTTATTGTAGAACCTAGTTGGTAGTTTAAAGTACCCAAGATATGGATAAAGGGCAATTACATTATGGGATTCTCTTAGGAAACACTTTTAATTTCAGATCTCCTCCACTTTTAGCTCTAAAAAATGTGAAAGATAAACCCCTCTAGGGTCTTTAAAACCAAATTCAGATAGCTTTTAACTTTCGTGCTTGTGCATATTTGATGTGATCTGAACTGTCTGTGGTTGTCAAAGAGCTTCCGACTTTGAAAGGTCTCAGGGGACACTTCAAACATTCCCTGAGTCATGTTCATGCCTTTGACAGCTACTTTGGACACTTGCTTTGAGCTCTATGTGTTTTTGAAACATGATATTTCCCATTATCTACCTGCGAGGAACTTCAGTGTTTCTGTGTTGGCAAAGGGAAGCAGCACTTTCTGGTCTTCCTCTTTCTGTTCCACTTTCATGCACAGGTAAACAAGTTGAGAACAAGTACAAATTAGTCTCTTTCTTTGTATCTGTCAAAAGGGGAAAGAAAGAAGAGCCATTTAGCAGCTCAATGGAAGTTAGTTTCCATTACAATTTTTATGAAATGTCAAACTATTGTTTGGGGTGAGATTCAGAGTAGGAATTCTTGATTGGAGGATGTAGCTGTAACTGTAGAGGGAGTGACATGTTTTGTCTCCAGTAACCTATTCTTTTTGCTTGAAGGATATCACGGCCGGTGAAGGCAGCGAGTATGGAGACAGCGGTATTGACGGTGGTGCAGTTGAAGTCAAGCATTCCTCACGCCGTTGCAAGGCCATGTCTGCATCCTTCTCTGTCTACTCTACTGCTAGCGGAAGCATCTTCGCTGGAAGCGACAGCGGCAGTAGCAGCGGAGGTGGAGGAGACCGTGAACGGCAACCGGGTGGAGATCAAGGTGTATACGAGAACTTCCGTCAGGAGCTGGACTTGAACTCCCGGCAGATGTGGGATTGCCTCGAAGAGGCCGGTTCAGCAGCTAGCGATGAGAGGAGCAGTGGGACGCTAAGCTCCATTTACCCCTCAGACATTCTACTTAGCACGGTGCAGGGCACTGTGCGGAAGACCGGCCTGCTGGCTGTGAAGAACTTCCTGGTGCACAAAAAGAATAAGAGGGTGGAGCCAGCAGCAAAAAGGAAATGGAAACAGTACTGGGTGTCACTCAAAGGTGAGACTGAAGCCATGTTTGGAATAGCTCTTACTTTTACTATTTCTGCTCTATCCTTAAAGTCTTGCCTGTTAATCAGAAAAAAGGTGGATGTAATGAGTATAATGTGCATCGTTTACCTGGATGGCCACTTACATTTGATCAAATGAGCAGTAAACAGCAAAGAACACTTCACTGGGTATTCCGTCCCACAATGCGATGCATTTTACATTTTGCAACTCCTTAACCCCGCACCAGTTACAAAATATCATGCACCTGCTATTTCATATCAGGGTAATCACGCCAAACCCTAATACTTTCATTTTCAAATTCTGAGCTTTTGATTCAGGCGGTTTGATGTTTGTAACCTTGCCATGACTATTCAGCCACAATCTAATTTCATGCTCTGGGCCATTACAGGTCATCATTTATCAAAACTTTGTCATCACACTTTCATATATTTATTGGTGTAGATTAATCAAATCCTGAACCTTTTTTTACATTTACAGTTCCATATTTTTTTATCTTCCTTCTCACTTTATCCTCTCAGGATGCACTCTGTTTTTTTACGAAACGGACGGACGTTCAGGAATCGACCACAACAGCATCCACAAACATGCAGTCTGGGTGGAGAATAGTATTGTTCAGGCTGTCCCAGAACATCCCAAGAAAGACTTTGTGTTTTGTCTGAGCAATGCACTGGGAGATGCCTTCCTCTTCCAGGTAAGACAGTCTTAAATCTCGAAAGATTAATATTAAAGTGATTCCAGATACTCCTATTAACTTGAATTCTTCAGGGTAGCATTTGATGCCATTGGTGATGTTTTTGTCCATACATTTATGACAGTTGATAGAATTATCTCACACCGATGCTCATGGTCCACTGTGTCATTCAAAACTGCTGAACAGTGTTTCTGAATTTCTGTGTGTCTCAGTGACATTTTATTCTGTGACAGATGACAACATCCTGCTTACCAGGTGACATTCTTAAAGGTTAAGACGTCAGTAAAATCTACGTGATTGTCATTTGGTGCTGAAAGAATCTCTGTGTTGCTATGTCCATTAAATAATATTATATTAATAGTTATGTTTAACCTTACATGGAATGCCAATTTTTAGATACTGTGCCTTAAGGTTTTGCCCATTGTGGACAAAATGCCATTGGGCATTCTATAGTGATAAGAAATAATATTCTGATTCACTTCTTTTTAGACATCAGGTCAAACAGAGCTAGAAAACTGGATAACCGCCATCCACTCAGCCTGCGCCACAGCCGTCGCCCGTCAGCACCACCGCGAGGACACCGTACGATTGCTGCGCTCTGAGATCAAGAAGCTTGAACAAAAGATCGACATGGATGAGAAAATGAAGAAGATGGGCGAAATGCAGCTCTCTGCCGTCACTGATGGGAAGAAGAGGAAGACTATCCTAGAGCAGGTATGGACATGCCGCGTATGCATTTCTGATTTTTTGATGATTTTAAATTGTGCTCATTATTGGAGAGTCAGTGGCGTCTAGAATTATGTTTAGGTACTGGTGAGACTTGTTTGTTCCTGGTTGGATCATGAATCATGCCATTGCTTAAGCCAATTAATGAAAAATAAATAAATAAAGCAAGCTTTGCCTTAGGACTTTTAACTTATTAAACTTCATCTATAAACACACCCTGATGAAATTATCATTCAATAATTGTTTGTTTACTAGGACATGTCAATTATAGTTGATTGACTTTTGATGTTTCTGACATGTCTGATGCTACTGTATATTTTTGCTGTGTCTGTTTAATCTCTAACTGACATGTGATTTGATATTACATAAACGTTGAGTGTAAATATGTGTCTGTTCACTTATTGTGTATGTGATGTACTCGTCTGTTCGTGCGGAGGTGGGCTTACTCCTCCATGGTCTCTGAATAGACTCAGGTCATGCTGGCTTGGAGGAGGCCTGCTGACTAATGTTTTATCCCAGCGTCCTCCTCCAGTAAACAAAACCGTATTAGAAACACTGCCCACACTCTAATAGTCAACAGCTTAAGGGCCCTCATCAGTCTGCAAACACAGAAAACAGTAGGTGCAGACCATATTAAAATACTGACAAAGCAGAAGAATTGAAATCTTTCTTTCCTTTTGTTCAGATATTCCTCTGGGAGCAGAATTTGGAGCAGTTTCATATGGACTTGTTCCGGTATCGGTGTTACCTCTCCAGCCTGCAGGGTGGCGAGCTTCCAAATCCAAAACGCCTACTCGCCGTTGCTTCCCGCCCCACCAAACTGTCCATGGGTCGTCTTGGCATTTTTTCAGTATCATCCTTCCATGCCCTGGTATGAAATACAGACATGCATACAAACCTCCACGCTCTCAAACCCTCAACATCATTGCATTATTCCTTATTTCTCTTTGTTTCGCACACTTACTCCTTTCATTCACACTCTCAAGCATGTTTAGTTAATATACACTTCATTTTAATCCACTCCACAAGAACCAGGTGAGCTCTGAGCTGCTTGCCAGCCTGTTCTTGGCCTGAGTCCTAACAGAAACTGCATAACGAAACATGCTGTAACCATTGTGTTTTTGTCATTCCTGTGGTTCAGCAGAAAACGTACAGAATGGCATAATATGCAGTCTGTCACCTCAGAAGAGTCACAGTGAGGCGTGGAAATACAACTCCCATCTAATTGCGTAACTCGTTGAGTTCCAAAAACCAAGCCAAGATTGACAGGAAATCAATGACGTTTTAAGTAATGAAAAAGGGAGCATTTTTCGTCAATGGCACTCAAGGCAGTAGATCAATAACTGTCTTTGTGAAACTTCCTTTTAGCTATTTTGCCACTTAGATATTTAGCCACCTTAAATGTCTTCATAAATGTTCTTTTCTCATTTCTTCTGTCTTCTAAAATATAAAACAAGCCACAGAGTTTTGTATTGTACCACAGATGTCCCCTAAACTGCTAAGGTTTTATGTCTATGGAAACTCCTTCATGTGGTCTGATTACTGAGGAAATCCTTTGAGTTCTGCGGCACTAACGTTTATTATCCCAGAAATGTGAGTGTGGTTTCATGTTGGGGTGTGTGAACAGAATATCTTCACACCATAGCAGTTGATGTGTACTGCTTCTGAAATGAGTCGTGGTGTCAGAATTTTTCCCATCACTGATCTTTATTTGAAACATAAAGGCATAGGGATGTTTTTTTCCCCCTCTCTTTCCTGGTCTTTACTCACAGTGTGGTTTCCTGGTCTTTACTGGTCTTTATGTTTATGGTCTTTATGTTCCGGTTTGAGTGAACGCTGGCGTGTCTGACTGCCGCTGCTCCCGGGTTAATTTGAACATTTTTACGACTTATTTGGATCTACTTACACGTTCGAAGCCTGCTTTTCCTCTCCTCAACATATTCATATACCTATTTTATGTGAGTTCTGGCGTTTGCGGTGGATGGACTAGTGAGGTTCGTTAGGCTTGACGCACGACGGCTCGGGATCTGCCGCTTTTGGCTGAATGCTGTGCCACTGGACGCGGCGAGGTTCGACTCGTGACGGCCTTGGATACTGTTCTCGGCTGGCTGGTGTGCCACTTGGTGCGGTGAGGTTCGACACGCGACGGCTCGGGATCTATTGCTCTCGGTTGGCTGGTGTGCCGCTGGACGTGGTGAGGTTCGACTCGTGACGGCCTTGGATACTGCTCTCGGCTGGCTGGTGTGCCGCTGCGGGGTGCGGTGAGGTTCGACGCACGACGGCTCGGGATCTATTGCTCTCGGTTGGCTGGTGTGCCGCTGGACGCGGCGAGGTTCGACTCGTGAAGGCCTTGGATACTGCTCTCGGCTGGCTGGTGTGCCGCTGGGTGCGGTGAGGCTCAAATCGTGCCTAGTCAGTGACTGAGGTATTTTGCAAGGATGAAGTCTTTCTTACTCACTGCTCTGATATGGTGCACATGTGCTACTGCTTTTAGTTCTCCCAATCTTGTTGTTTCGGATGTTGATTATTATACCTGGGTCTTCATCATCAAAGACGGAATACCGGTCTGTAAATCCACTAAATCTCTGTTCAGTTAAGTTATCTTCGTCAGATGCTGTAAATGCTGTGCCACGGACGGTGAAGATGTCCTTGTTAAATGCGAGGTCTTTATCAAACAAGTAATTTATTTTAAATTAATTTTTCATTACAAAGTCGCTTGATTTTTTTATTTGTGACTGAGGCATGGCTGCAACAGAATGATTTTTTATCTCTTGGTGAACTTGCTCCTCCGGACTGTGAATTTTTTAGCACTCCAAGGCATACTGGTCATGGTGGTGGTGTTGCTACTCTTTTTAAAAGTTATTTTAAAAACCAAAAATTGCACACTGATGTGTACTCCAGCTTTGAGGTACAGTTAATGAGAATTGATATAGGGGGCCCTGTGTTATGTGCACTGGTTTACAGGCCTCCAAAATACAACAAAGATTTTATTCAACAATTCTCAGTTTCTTGCTGATATCGTGTCTCATTGTGATAGATTGTTGATTCTAGGAGATTTTAATATTCACCTCTGTTGTCCATCCAAACCCTTGGTGAAAGAGTTTTTACTCCTTATTGATTCCTTGAATCTGTCACAATTTGTGTCTAGCCCTACTCACAATTTGGGTCACACATTAGATTTAGTGTTGTCGTATGGCTTCCCAATAACAAAATTGAGAGTGATTGATGCTGCCTTTTCAGACCATTTGCCAATTCTGTTTGAATTTGTCTGTTTCTCCACCACCCCTACTTGCTCTCAGTCTGTAAGCTACTCTCGTTTTATTCAGCCACTCACTGCCAGTTTATTTTCAGAGCACTATCTAGCAAACTTTGCAGATGCCGCCTCTTTCGACAAATTAAACACGGAAGAGATGTTGCAGGTTTTTACTAATTCCTGTTCCATTTCTATTGATTCTGTTGCTCCCCTTAAGCCAAGGAAAGCGAAGAGAAACAACATTTCTCAGCCTTGGTTAAATGCAAACACCCGTGCTGTCAGACAGGAGTGTCGTAAGGCAGAGCGAAAATGGAAAAGGGACAAACTCCAAGTTTCATATCAGTGTTTAAGGGCGTGTTTAGCTAGTTATCAAAAATCAGTCAAAGAGGCTAAGTTTGAATTCTTTTCTAAACTTATTACTGAAAATGTGAATCGACCGAGGATGCTGTTTTAAGACTTTTGATCTGCTACTAAATCCCGTACCTGCCCCGTCTCTTGATCCATCTCGGGAGACCTGTGAGAACTTTTTAAAAGATTTTGACAACAAAGTACTGGATATCAGAGCTTCTATTAAGCCATCGATATTTGATTCTCGATTGAGCTGTTCACCTACAAAGTTGTTAACCTGCTTTCACCCCATTTCCTCTGTACAGCTAGCTGGTATTGTTTCTACGGTTAAATTGTCCACCTGTGAGTCTGATGTCATTCCAGCTCATCTATTTAAGGAAGTGTTTGCAACCTTGAGTCTGGCTGTAACAGCTATCATTTAATAACTCTTTGGAAAGTGGAGTTGTACCTGCTAGTTTTAAACATGCTATAGTCCATCCTCTGCTAAAGAAACCTCATCTTGACCAATCTATTTTCAGTAATTTTAAGCCTATTTCCAAATTGCCTTTTATCTCAAAATTGTTAGAGAGAGCTGTCTACAGTCAGTTGGATTCCTACATTAGTATGTCCAATGTCCTGGACACTTTCCAGTCGGGTTTTAGATCACTACACAGCACTGAAACTGCATTGTTGAAAGTCAGTAATGACCTTCTGCAAATTCTTGACACTGGTTCTCATGCGGTACTTGTTTTGTTGGATCTTAGTGCAGCATTCGACACAATTGATCATAGTATTCTGCTACAGCGGCTGGAAACGTGGGTGGGTATTGAGGGTACCGCTCTGCAGTGGTTGGCCTCTTATCTTAAAAATAGAACCTTCTCAGTAAATATTGGGAATTTTTCTTCCTCATCGGCTCCTTTGTTATGTGGCGTGACCCAAGGTTCTATCTTAGGCCCTCTTCTCTTTTCACTATACATGCTTCCTTTGGGAGCCATTTTTAAGAAATATAAGATCTCTTACCACTGTTATGCTGACGATACACAGTTTTATCTTCCAGCAAAAATTGACGGCATTGGCTCTTTGGATGTGCTTGATGACTGTTTTGAGGAGATAAAAGGTTGGATGGCTGATAACTTTCTACAATTAAACGAAAGCAAAAGTGAAATTTTGATTTTAGGTCAGTCTAGATATTCATCTGATTTTAATTTAGGGTCCCTTTCTGCTATTGTTCAACCCTATGTAAGAAATCTTGGGGTTACATTTGATTTGTTTCTTAAATTCGATAAACAAATTAGTACAGTGGTAAAGGGGAGCTTTTTCCATCTTAGATCCATTGCTAAGTTGAAACAATTGTTGCCTCATAAAGACTTGGAGACTGTAATACATGCTTTCATAACATCTCGCTTGGACTACTGTAATTCTGTAAATACTGTACTGTAATTCCCTTTATTGGGGACTGCCTCAATCGGCGATTTCTCGCTTACAAACTGTCCAGAATGCTGCAGCGAGGCTTCTTACTGGAACAAGAAAGGATCACATTTCTCCAATCTTAGCATCTTTACATTGGCTTCCTGTAAAGTTCAGAATCGATTTTAAAATAGCTGTTTATGTGTACAAGGCGCTAGCTGGCCTTGCACCAAAATATATCAGTGACCTTCTGATTGCTTATTCTCCTCAAAGAGCTCTTAGGTCCAGTAATCAGTTTCTTTTAACGGTCCCACGTTGTCGCTGTAAAACCCAGGGTGGCCGGGCTTTTTCAGCTGCAGCCCCGAAACTTTGGAATAGTCTGCCTGTAAATGTGAGACTCGCTCCTTCACTAGCTAGTTTTAAGTCTGCTCTTAAATCTTATTTGTTCTCCCTGGCTTTTGAATAATGCCTGCTTAAGGCTCTGTTTTTTTTTTTGCTGTATTGTATTTGTTGTACAGCACTTTGGTACAACTCTGTTGCTTTTAAACGTGCTATAGAAATAAACTTTGACTTGACTTGACAGTGTCACTGAGGCCATTTGTAATCAATGAAGGCTTAAACCTCTAGGCAGAATAAAGGCCTGTTCACATCAAGAACAATAACTATAATTATATTAGTGTCCACAGCAGTGCGAGCTGCAGTTATGAAAAATAATAATTTTGAGAGTGATTCCAATTATGTTGTTCTTCTGTGTTGTTGTCATTGTAGTTGTGGATTTATTCTCATAGAATTAGAACAATTATTAAAACTTTATAGCTATCCTTTGTGTGAATGGCCCTTAGGAGTTATTTATTTAAATTGTGTTTGTCACTTAAATGTTTAATGCTAATGTTTACAGTACAATCATGGGATTGGTGAAATATTTAAAGAGACTGTTCATCCAAAAATGAATTGTCATTGTCATTATTGTCAATTACTCACTCTCATGATGCTCCAAAGCCAGACACATCCGAAAGGAGATGTTTTGAACAATGTTCATTCTACACTTTTCCCATTTTCATTTTTGGGTGAACTAGCCCTTTAACGATTTCCTCCATAGTGACAAATACTAAATGGTTTAAAATTATCATCACATGTGCTTGAAACTCTCTTAGATGTTTATTGACTTTCTGTATGCTGGTTTGTGTTGGACAGGTGGCAGCGAGGACGGATGGGGGAATTCGGAGACATACCCAGGCCCTGTCTCGTTCCTCTAGTAAACGAAAGAGCCGGTTCTCCTCTCTGTGGGGTCTGGACACTACCTCAAAAAAGAAAACCAAAGGCAGACCCAGCATCAACCAGGTTCACATCTGCTAGATATTACATACATGTGTTCAATAAAACAAATCACTGTTTATTTTTCATACAATTGGCAATAGTTATTTTTTATGTACTGTAAGTTCTGGGTGGGTTCCAACTGAAGGTTTTGTCTTAACCTCAGGTGTTCGTAGATGGTGAAGAGTCGGTTAAGAGGAATCTCGAGCACATGTTCGAGGACACTGGAAAGGAGATGCTGGTGAGGAGGACACTAACACTTCCCAGCATGTTTTGCATAATTAAAACTGTCAAAGAGAATGGTTTCACAGGCAGATCGCATAAGAACCGAGATGTTAGGGCTGTATGCAGCTCCCAAAGGGATCTGGAAAGAGCTAGAGAGAGTTAAGACACCCAAGCTGGGCTGTAGGGCCTTGGGGAGAAGCGGTGGGAGGCCTGGGCTCCTCATGTCCATTAACAGCCAGGAGAGGAGGCAGATGGTGGGTGTTTTGGGAGGGGAGCTTATGCGCGTGTGAGTGACAGAATGTTGGCGTGTTTAATGTATTGTCTGCATGTGTTTGCCAGTATGTGAGTGTGTTTAAGTCCCTCTGACCCATTTCCCACTCTCCTTCACCATGTGTGGGCTTGCTGTCTCTCCATGATGGGGGACCACCATCGCAGCTACTCCACAGGCAGATTGTTGAGGGGAAGGGGAGGGTGCTAGGCTGTCACCCGATAGTGTGGGATAAGCTATCTGAGCCAGGCAGCATGCCGTCACTGACAGCAGGCCAGACCCGCTGACAGACCCAAGAGCCCTCAAAAGACCCACAATGAACACCCCAGCCGGTACACGTCAGCTTATCGATCACCCGCCAGACATTTAACAGCGCCGTTGTCAGACAGAGGCGCTGAGTATTGTGTGGGGCTTGCACATTGCTGTGCTTGGATGCCAAGTTAATTAGTCTCAGATTAGATATCATCATACTGTCTGCTGCATCGATCCAGACAGCTCTTGCTTAAGTGTGATAAGGCCGATTTGCACAAATATAACTGGAAAATTGACACCTTTATAAATCTGCATTCAATGGTTTGTCTGATATCTTCTTGTGGTATTCACTTTTCTCACACATTTTAGGTTTAGGCAACATGAAATTGACCCAATTTACTTTCTTGATGCACATTCCTGGTATGATTGTGCATGCTTCATTAGTAGAGAGTCTTCTTTGATTTTCCTGGCTATTTGGCTTTTTGTTAGAAATTTCTGATGGATGAAATCAAGTTCCTTTCTGTATTTTTAAGATTGCACAATATATCAGCAGTCATGTCATTATCTCATATCAGATTAAAATAGGCCATAAAATTGTAACTATTAGTATAAAAATTTAAAATACCATTCCAGATGGTTGAAATCAACTTCAAATTAAACATCCTACATTTTTAGGGTTACATAATATATCAGCAGTCATTTTAGTGTCGGTCCAATAGGTAAAAAAGGCCATAAAATAGAATAATATATAATGCTTACTAATTGTTTAAGAACACTTGTTTGAATAATTGATGTGTATCCTGAAGAACGCTGTGAAGCCGAAACGTGTAGATCTACACTTTTAACTGTTCTACATAATTTAGCCCAGTTAATTAAAGGCTTTTTATTTTTACTACACGAGTGCCTTGGAGTATTTCATCTTCATAGTAAAATATAATGTCAGTTGAAATCATCCATCCTACATTTTTAGGTATGTGCGATATATCACCAGTCATATCGGTATCAGTCTGATACGTAAAATGTTATATATTAAATGTTATATAATATACAGTATATATAAAAATATCTAATATGGGGTTTTTATACTTATTTAAAACTAAAGATTTACATATCAGTACATCACAAATTTTTTTTTGCTCTGAAATGCATCACATTATGTACAGTAAGTTAAATGCATTGCGATGCATGTCATGCTGACCTTTCCTAGGTTACATTCCTTAGCACATTCCTAAATCGTTTCTTTATTACAGAAGGATCCAAAGGGTTTGGAGAACAGTCTCGCCCAACACAAGACGGACAGTGAAGTTTGGGTACCTGACTATCTCACACCATCCTGGGTCTCTTTACCTGACGATCGGCCTGTGTTGGCTATCGTACAGCCGGGGGAGACGGCCATGGAGGCCCTGGAGGCACTGTGCAGGGTAAATGTCATGTATAGAAAACTATTCAAATCAAATACATTTCATTGTGACTGTTTAAATCCAGTCAAACTGAAGTTCAGGTAACTAGATTCAGTGTCCTGTTTATTCCTCATATTGTCCATTTAATGTCACATCAAACCACATTGTTGTGACAAGATTATCATATGGCCACACCCACTTGAACTTTCCCTCCAAAGATTTTCATCATAGAAATATATATCAATACAGAAAAAGTAGTTCACACATTATTTGTTTTTGAACCCTGATATAGTGGTCATCTGAAACCTATTGACTGATGGTTGATTGTCGCCTTGCATGTGTCATCTTTTGTTCTGAGGCGGTGCATTAGCCACAGATACGTCAGCTGTGCCATGTGTTTCTTTAGCAAACAAGATCCCAGTTTCACTATGCCATCATCTTGCAGCCCAATAGCAACAATGAACAGGAAATTTAACACCTAAAACACACTTCGATATCATAAAAGCAGAGTAATCTTATGATTTGTCCACGGCTAACATCTTGTGTAACTAATTTCCTGAAAACACGAAACTCGCCCTCCCATCCTTTAAGGTTGGAGTAATTGAGAAAGTGCTAGAACTTACTAGTTCCCACGGCAAACTGCTAAAGTGTCAGTGGATTATTTCTTGCAGTTATCTTCCTGTTATCATTCTGCTGTAGTAGCTCTCGGCCTCTTTCCTTGTCCGTTCTCAGCTGCTATCACTGCAGAGTGTTCTAGAATGCTCTTATCCACAGTTCTCGTAAATTTTTCCTCAAGCATTTGTGTAGAGAACACACACATCACATCCCATTCACACTTGAATGCCAGTGGAGCAATCACACTGCAGTTACTCTGTCCGGTGTTTAAATTTATGAGTCATCTGCATGCATCTTTTTAGATCTGTAACAGCATAGAATGAAACATAAAGAATTATAAATAAAACATCCTGCAATAAATTGTCCTGCAAAGTGGCCGCACTAAATCCGAGAAATGGTTTTCTGTCAAGTCCTGAAATAAAATATGAACCAGTTCACACTGGCAAACATAAAGTGAGCGTCCTTTGTCATGAACACATTTTCTTAGCATTTTAAGACAGTCGTACGTAACTTCAACAGATTAAATGCTGAGGTTTATTGCTGAGTGTAAAGAGTTTCTCTATTTATTTAGACATCCTTATTTGTTAATCCTCTTTTATACAGCTCTCTGGAATACGTAATTCTGGTTGGTCAGCTGCAGCATTCTGTTGTTTGTATAATAAGGACTAAATTGTACTGTATACAGTATATGACAATTTCTTACATAAGTGCACTAGCTTCATGTTTTGTATCATGGTCTATTTCTTCTCACAGAACATAATTTCACTTCAAATCAATATTTTATTATGTTTTTATTTATTACTTAAGTAACCCTCTTGTAAGTTGGATAATGTACAGTCAGCCATTCAAAAATACATAGAGTATATATTTGTGTAGTGCTAAATATAATATAATTTGTATTTTTCTGCGTATAATATATTTCATATATCTTTTAGCAGAGAAAGCATCCTTAAACAATGCATAATTTTATTAATATTATATCTTATTTGTTAATGTTTATTTTATTTCAAGTAACTCAAATATTTTTAAGGTTTTAGTTAACTATAATAATCCTGAGCAATTATATACTTTTTCCTTTTTTTTATATACAGGCTTACAGACTGGAACTTTCCAAGCACTATATACGGCTGAAGTTCCTCGTCGACAATCAAGTGCAATTGTATGTCCCCAAGCCTGAGGAGGACCTCTGTGACCTGGTAAGTCCAACAAAAAAGGCCTGTCAGTGGTCACACGTGTCCTGGACAGCTAAGAGCGTTTAGCGGTCACAGATGCAGCGTGGGGTGAATTTATTAAATTGTGACGGACTCTGCAATACGCCACAGATAGTATAAAAGTTTTGAGTTCTGACTGCGATGTAGCTTAAAGCGAGTCTAAACTCTCAGACCATGTTGAGGAGAGGCTTCTGCATATGTTATGAATTATGTAGAAGATGCATGTACTGCATAATGCACTCTGAATAGTTCTTCTATCTCCTTAGCTGTGTGTGTGTGTGTGTGTGTGTGTGTATTTGTGGAGTCTGGGGAAAACCACCTCTGCAACGACTGTGCAACCTCAAAAGCTAATTTACTTTGCTGGGTTTTTTTCATGGTCGTTCTTCTAAGATGACAGAGAGTCTTTGTGTTTTCTATGTCTCCTCTCATCTTTTCTCTTTCACTCTGTAGAGACTTGACTTTCTCTAACTTTTACTCTCCCTGAAATGATCAAAGCCCCAGTTTTGTCTCTGGCTCTCTTGAGAATGAGTTGATTTTTATTTAGCATGTTTATCAACGCCATAAATTTCAGCAGACTAAGACTTTTTCCATGATTTATGTGAGCTCTTTCTGAAGTCATACTGTAAATGAACTGTACATCCATAGAGTGCAATCAATAAGAGCCCCTCTCTCTCTTCCTTTGTTCAGCTCTACAAAGAAATTGAAATTTGTGCCAAGACAACCAAAGTCATCCAGTTTGACAGAGATGAGTCCTGTGCCATAGGCTATGGTAACAATGCTGTTCAGTTTATTTATTCTAGATTTATTCTTCTTCTTCGTTCCTTTTCAGTTATTTATGTCTCTTTTTCACTTCTCCAGGATTTTCAGTGGCAGTAGTAGAGGAGGATGGAGGCCAGCAGCTTCATATCACTGATGTGAAAACAGGAGGTCTGGCATTTGCCAAAGGTGTGTGATGGAACTCAGCACATAGCAGTTCTTCATTACAGTTCAGTTATATACAGTGTTGGGGAAGATACTTTGAAACTGTAGCTTGTCGTAATTTAAAGCCAAACAATTTCTAGTCAAGCTACTTTAGAAAAAATCTTATATATACACTCGCGCGCACACACACACACACACTATATATTGTATATATACAAAATTAGTACAATACTACTATTATTAGCTCAACACAACGGAAACAAGCCGCAATACAATGAAAATAGCACTACACAACAGAAATAAGCCTCAACACAACAGAAATAAGCCTCAACACAACAGAAATAAGCCTCAACACAATGGAAACAAGCCACAACACAGCGGAAACAAGTTGCAACAACGGAAGCAAGTCGCAACACAGCAGAAACGAGTCACAACACAACGAATGTATTGAAACATTTTGCATTCTACCCACGATAAAATTGTGGTAGATGTTAAATTTTGTGAAGGATGGCCACTGCAGGAAGCCTTTTTGCTGTGATCAATCTGCAAAATGGTGACTGTAAAATATGTATTTTATGTATGGAAATGACATATTTAGAATTTTGATACGGGAAATGGTCATTGCACTACTTTGGGGGCTACTTTAACCCCTATACCCCTCCCCCCACCCCCAAAACGTCATGTAAATGAACGCCCCATGTCGTCATGTAAATGAAAGGCCAAAACGTATAAAAACGCTTCCATTTTTTAGTTGAAAACAACATTGCGTAAATGCCTCACAAAAAAGTTCCTAAATTACTTTACTGCCTCTATTTGGCAGCTCTTCCAGGTCCAAATCACAACTTTATGCCTCACCTGTAGTAGTCTATAAAACCACTGAGAAATTAGCAGGGGAATATGCAGTAGTCTGAACTGCGAGGACTGACCCAAATCTCCACCGGACTGGAGGAAAATCATTTAAAAAGCCCTCATATGAGCACAGGATTACTAAGAGGAGCAAATTAAAACCATTACGCGCTGCCAGTGATATCTGTGCCAAGCGAGTGCGTTCATTAAGAGCAGACTTCAGAACGGTTTCAGATACTCTCTGTTCCAGTAAGTCCAGTTATTGAGTGTCAGATTATTTTAATTAGCGACACTCACTAAGATAAGCATCGCTATTATTATTGCTCATAATAAGGGTCAGGGATTTGTGCTAAACCCCAAAGTATTAAACTGAAGGTAATGTACACAATCTGCATGGATTTCCCTGCTGTAAAAACCCATTTAAATCAGACTAACACAGGTTTTAGATGGTTTAAGATGGTCTTCCAGCCTCACCAAACTGCCCAGGCTGGTTCAAGACATTTTTAGCTGGGTTTTGTTTCAATTTCGTCAGTAATTCTACCCAGAAGGCCTTGCAAAAGTGGAAGTGTACAGGAAAAGGCTCGTCTGGATGAATAGCAAGGCAGATGGAAACAAACCCAAGTGGACAGTTCGATAAGCAATTTTTTTTGGGGGGTGGAGAAGAATATGCCCCAACAAAGCATTGGCTCATTAAGACCATGTGCTGTCCAAACTGAATGAAGCGAGTGTGTGTGAAATACACACGGACAGAATTTGCTGGCGGTAATACTCAAATTCAGGACAGTTTGGACACACAGCACTGGGGGCGCTTGTTGATGACATCACCCCAACATTAATCATCACTCTATTGCCAGGGGCAGAGCCGAGCCATCCAATAAAAGAGCTTTATTACAGCTGACATTTCGCTTCATGTAAAACTGGGTCACACTTCAGGCAGTGTGTGCATGCATGCATGTGTGTAAACCTATACAGCATTCATAAAAGCTCAGGAACAGAGGGAAAAAATCAGTTCCTGCAGGAACACGGGCATCAATAATCCATTAAACTGGCAGTCCCACCTAATGAGCGTTAACTGAGCTATTGGAGGCTAATTGAGCAGCTGATGTGTTGGTAATTGATAATTTAGAGAGAGGGAGTCAGGTGGTTGGGGGAGGAGCAGATGAGCTTCTTTCTTTGTTCTCATCCTGTATGTACAAAAAATCTACTTCAAAACATTTGAATAGTAAGGAAATAATCATTTCTTAATGTGATTAAGTAATTAACTTTATGCTTTAATTTAACCTCTGACAGCATAAAATGTTGTACTTCAGCAAGAAAACAAGATCTTTAAATGTTTTAAGAGAAACTTATGAACTTTTATCTGTTGACTGTGTGTTTGAGTGATGTAATTACATTTTGGGGTTACAAACTTGATTTGAGCTTTTGTTTATCATTGTGTTCAGGTCTGCGAGCAGGTGATGAGATTCTGAAACTGAACAGTAAGCCGGCGAGTGCGTTGGAGCTGGCTGACATGCAGGCTGCGTTTTCTTTGCCCTCTCTCACCCTGACTGTCAGCACGCTGCCTGCTACCGATCCGCACCAGCTGTGCCAGATGCCTCCCCGCCGATCGGACGGGGCACAGGACCTCTGCACTGACATCTTCTCCCAAAGTCAGGGTAAACTTTATCACTGCAGTTTTTTTTTTCTCAAGTATATGTCTATTTTATTGTCATTATCAGTTTTATTTGGCACTGCTAGTAGAAGATAGCTTGCTCCACCTTTTAAATAATTTTTTCAAAGTTTGAGATTCAGAAATCATAAAAATCAGTACTAGAATTTGACTACACATCAACATACAGTAATACTGGGGATAAACTAGTTCAAATTTTGGGGTCAGAAAGATGCTTAATGTTTTTGAAATCTCTTATTCTCATCAAGGCCGCCATTGATTTAAAAATGCAGTAAAAACATAATTTTGAAATATTATTAGAATTTAAGATGGCTGTTTTCTGTTTTAAATTGGATCTTAAAATGAAATTTATTCATGTGATGGCAAAGCCATTACTCCAGCCTTCAGTGCAGTATTGTTTTTTCTAATGTAGTTTAGTTAATATTTTGAATACAATTTTAATATATTCTGTGTTCATTTTAATTTTAGTTAATGTTTTATTAAATTGCTTGTAGTTTTGTCATTTTATTTTGTTAATGTCTTTTATAACTATGAAGCTTTATAATACGTTTTATTTCATGTAGCTTTAGTTATTATATTTTTATTTTAAGTAATGAAAATTTATGGTTTTACTTTTAGTTAATGATTATAACCTTACTCCAATGTAACATGATCCTTCAGAAATCATTCTAATATGCTTATTTAGTGCTCAAAACATCTTGTCAGTCTTGAAAACAGTTGTGCTGCTTGATTTATTGTGGAAATCACTTGTCATTTGTAATATTGTAAGTGTCTTTACTGTCAGTTTTGATCAATTTAATGCTCCCTTGCTGAATAAATTAATAAAAATGTTATACACATTTTTTTTTATTATAAATATTTTGGTGTCAGTGAACTATCAGCTATCAGTACTTGCCCTATGACAGCGCATGTCTTGTACAGTCCTGTAGCTCATCCCGTCCCTGTCTGTCTCCATTGCTCCCTCTAGAGGACATCCTGGATGAAGGTCTTGGCCTGGTGCTGCACAGCCCTGATGACACAGGCGACGACAGGGTAAACCTAATGGCTGAGAGCCCTGCTGACAGCCTGGAGGATGAAATGGACTCAGCACACAAGGTTAGAGACCACCTGCTATGAAGATTCATCAAAAAATCTCTGCTTGAACAGTCTGTCTGGCTGAATTGTAGTAGAATGAGCTTCTGGTTTTGATTCAAAGAGCTTGACATCCTAGTTTATTTTGTAGCTGGCTTTTTAGTGGTGTTTTTACATTTTGTGGCCTGGGCTTTTGTTTCGGGTGAGTAAATAGACTCTTTATTTTCTGATATGATGGGTGTCATGTGGGGTCAGAGGCTGACTGAAATCAGATGGCTGGTTAATAGCTTTGTGTCATGTGATCTAAGTGACCTTTGATTTTTAAAGCTGTGTTCAGAGACGGCAGCAGATGGGAAGACAGGTTGTCTTGCCTTGCGGTTCTTCACACGTACACACACTCATACTATCACACACAGTGGAAGTGATGACATAGTCTGCTTAATGAAGGTCAAAATCAGTGATGGAGACCACTTGCACAAGGAAGGATGAAACCTGTCAACACGCACTGTACCAATGTACTTAAGGATCCAAATGTCTGAGACCACTAGTGAATGTGCTCCTAACCACCTTATTTTACAACACAGAAGTGAGCTTTTTTCTGTGCATGCTTGAGAATTGATTCATTGCGGTTACTGATAAATTACTAGGACAATCACAAAGTGCAGTAAACTATAAAACTATTATAATTACAATAAAAAATTAAGTTTTATATGATCCCAAATACCAGTTCATCAATATCAAGCATAACTGCTTTTGTGCAGTTGAAATCCCTTGCACATTCAAGTTACAAATGGCTGCACCCACTTTTACATTAAAAATAAGATTTTTGTAGTTTTTTTGGTAACTCTTTAGTTTAATATTTAATCAGCAGAACAAATCGAGTGAATACAACTGAAATATTTGCTTTAATGTCAGCAGCGCTCGAGCTGCATGAACTCCACAAGTTTTGAAAACTACCCAAAGAGCATCTTGTACTTCAGTAGAAAAGTATCTGACCATTTGTACAAAGTCATTTGATCAATTTCACAAATTGATAAGTGATCTTGGAATAATTCATAATCTTGATTTCCTATTTTTGCACTATTTTAAAGGGGTCATATTACGTTGCTAAAAATATTATTTGTTGTAATGCAATGTTTGTGGTTTAAGGTTCAAAAAACACATTTTCCACATACTGTACATTATTGTTGCTCCTCTATGCCCTGCCTCTCTGAAACGGCTTTTTTTTTTTTTTTTTTTTTTTTTTTTTTTTTTATGCAAAGCTCATCGTTCTGAGAAGCGAGGCGTGCTCTGATTGGCCAGCTATCCGGTGCGTTGTGATTGGCCAAATATC
This sequence comes from Barbus barbus, assembly GCF_936440315.1. NCBI lineage: Eukaryota > Metazoa > Chordata > Actinopteri > Cypriniformes > Cyprinidae > Barbus > Barbus barbus. The sequence continues at coordinate 11,224,163 of NC_136725.1, forward strand.
TCAAGTGTGAGACGGTAATGTTACGTCCCTTACTGTATTGTGATGCCGTGTCCCGGTGCGACGACATTCAAACAATATAAAACCCATTATAAACGAGGCGTTTGTTGCATCCAGTGGGGACATGATTACTGCTTGTAATGACTCATACGGTCTTTTTACACGTTGTTGCATCGCGCCAGGTAAACATTACCATGTCTGCATTTGTGATCGGAGAAACAAGAAGCACTACTCTACACTGCTCAAAATTCGCGTTTGAATAGTCACTGGAAAATTCTTTAAATAAGAAAACGTACTTGCAGGCTGTTAGTCAGAAGCACCAGGCTGTCCTTGCAAAGTAGGAATTGCCCCACTTTATAGAAACTGCCTTTGAGCAAGCCAGCATTGTAGGCTACTCTTCCAGGTTTAGGAAACACTGCACACACTCTAATATTTGGGTTGAACTGTTCTGGAACAGTGTTGTAAATACAGCTTAACCACTGATTTCTAGTTGTGTCCTCTTTTGGAAACCCAAATATAGTACTTCCGCTTTCACAACGAAACGCACAGTGTCTCCAGGACATGGCGCCAGCGGCAGCAACAATACTACAGCAAGAATAATAGTTACACCACCGTTCATTGCATATACATTTGGGCGGTGTTTTGCAAATCTTCCCACACCGTGACGTGGGCGTGTTTGAGCCGTTTTAGGAGGGTGTGGTTGAGTCTTAACTTTTATAAAGAATATCTCTTTGGTTTTGAGACTTTAGTCTTTGCAACTTCAAGGATCTTATCTATGCACAAACAGCTTGTAACACTCCAAAAAGAAAGGAAAACTTGATCGCATCATATGACCCCTTTAACTTTTTTTTTTTTTTTTTTTACTATTTCCAGGTTTAAATTGTATTTTCAATGTTTGGTTTTCAATGCGGTCTCAAACTTTTGGACTCGCACTAAAAACGCACACTATGCAACTTCCACTCCACACTGCAGTGTTTTTTTTTTTTCCTCCGTGTAAGTGTTATAAAGTCATTCTCAGGATTGATTTGTCTCATTCATGACTTCTTTTCCCTTCGATAGCCTGTTTGTGCGCTCTGTAGAACGGTTTACTGACCTGATGGCCTCCCTTTTTTTTTGTCCACTTTTGTTTGTCTTTGTATGTTTTCTCTCTCTCTCTTTCTCTCCGCCCCCTCACCCCTTGTCTGTCACACCGACACTGCCAGCCGGCCACAGTCTCTTTGGCCTGTTCTCCAGCACACCATCTGTTGCAGAAACACATTTAGCCCTAATAATTCACCCACAAAACACCACATTCTGTCAGAGCGTGCGTGTTTGTCTTGTCCCGTTCCCCTCTGTCAGTTGGTAGGACGTAATTATTGTGCTGGTAAGTGACATTGACATGTGAAGTCTCATAACCCACGAAATACATAAGCTCTTTTTGGACACTGCCAAACCATTTTGACACAGAGAAACACACTTTCTCTCTATTCGGTATGCGAGTCCTTTAAAGCACCTAAAAGCTTTCTCTTGTACTGTACAGTCTATTGTTCTGTGTATTTGTATGCGTTTTTGACACAATGACAGGCAGAGAGGAGCTGATTCAGCTGGGCATAATTTATGAGATTCATTTTCTCTCATTCTCTCTTCCCATATTAATCACACGGCTGGTTATCATTATTATCTCACGTCACTTGTGTTTTCTTTTCTTTCTTCGAGATGAGGGAAAAAGACAGAGGGGGACATCATCTTTAATTAGCTCTGCATTCTAATTGCTTGATTATGCACATCGATTTGAATCGCTTAACGCTGATAAATTATGGAGAAACCTGCCGGAGGAAACGGACAACCTAGAAGACAAAGGACAGGAGGACTTCATTATTTTTCCAAGCTTGATAATGACTGCATGTATCTCACAGAGGGTGGTGCAACATCCTGCTAAACCCAAAAACTTCTTCCCCTGCCAGTCTCCAGACTTATTTACAATGCGAGTTCAACCATCCGAGCAGTTCTTCCCTCGAGTTATCACTCTGGAGAGAAATACGAATGCATGATCATGCATTTGGGCTGTTAACTGTCTAAATATTGACTTTTCATATCAGCCTGGTTTAACTGTGTGTGTGTGTGTGTGTGTGTGTAGAGCAAGGAGAGGAGAGGGAGGTTTGTACTACAGAATTCTTTTAATCGTGATTGGTTTGAGGATATACATGATGTGGAGCTTTATGCTTGTTATAGCATGCATCCCGAGAAATTTATGGATTTGCATGTTTTTCCAGTCGTAAATGCTCAGAGGTACCGCAAGGCCGATAAGCTTGTCTAAGGTGAGTTTTGAAATAGAAACTGGATAACCGAAGGAGTTTCTTGACTTTTTTTTTTTTTTTTTTTGTACAAACCAATGATGTTCTGCCATTTAAGCAGGTCTGTACTCTCATATTTGAGCCCATTCGCTTTAGTAGCATGCATGTTAAGCATGTAAAATATTTACTTCTGAGTTTCAAGGTTAAAATGTAAATGCAAAGATGTTTAGATAAACATGGATGGAATTCAAGACCATTTTGAAAGTGAAAGCTTCTTTAAGAAATTGAGCCCTGTTTAATTCATGCAGTTGTGAAGGCAGTTTGAGAGCCTGATAAGGGCATTTCATTGCTTTCCAGGGAAGGAAACATTCTTCTTCCTATCTTCTGTGAGTCTATGCATTGAGTTAGCAAGCCATTAAAAGCTCCTGTCAAGTGTGTGACTGGGTCTGACAACGTTTTGTGTTTTTGCTTAAAGATCGATTTTAGCTACTCTAATAGGCTCGGGGCCAAAAACCTTGGGTTAAGGAATGTAGTTGAGCAATTGTGTTTTATATTTATATATATATCAATTTTTTTTTTTTTTTCACTGTTTTGAAGCTTTTTGAGCCATTTTCATAAATGTAAGCCATTTCATTGTGACATGGAACATAGAAACTTCAGCGTTTGCGTGAGCAGTGTTGACTAAAGTGATTAAAAATAGTTTTTAATTTATCCAAAATAAAGCAGAAGTTAAATATCAAATGTAAAACTAAGATTTAAACCAAAATTAAAATAAGTAAACTATGTTGCCTTTTAGAAACTAATTGAATCAATCAAATTACTAAGAGAAAAGGGGAGTAATTTACAACATTGCAAGCTAGGCTCAAACCTATGAGTACCTCAGCATATCATAAACTTGTGCACTAACGGCTGCACTGCAGCCCTGACAAGACCTTCTTTGTCTTACTATGTTTATCATTTTCCACACTTTCATCCTAACAAAGACAAACATTCTGCCACACCTGTCGTCTTTGTTCTCGGCATGTTGACGTCTTCACCTGAGAGCTGTGCTTTTCCCAGCTGTGGGATAATGTGATGCTTGTGGCTGTCCCAGTATCCCCCTCTGTCCTCCTCATCCTGTTGCCGACAAGATGATTATTATTTTCTCTCTCTCTCTCTCTCTCGTTCTCTCCCCCTCTCTCTCTCTCTCTCTCTCTCTCTCTCGTTCTCTCCCTCTCTCTCTGTGTTTACGGTACCACCACAGCTGTCAGAGTCCCATTCCATCTATCCAGCTAGAAACCAGCTCAGACAAGCAGAAACGTAGGGAGAAATTCTAGGAAAGGAGGGAGGAGGCTGTATGGACAGGGAAGCTATCGTGGAATGTAGAGTTTGTAGTGAAGACACTCGGCGTATTTGTTTCTGGTCAGAGTAGCTGAGTTCTCGCTCTCACGGGTAGTGACACATTTTGTGCCTAAAGATAAGCTGGATGGTTTTTGTGGTTTTTGTTACGGGTCGCATTGGTGTGACATCTGTGACCTTTGAGGAGTGGAATGTCTGTGCTGTGGAGGCACAGGAGCTCCAAACGCTCCTCAGAGTCCATCTATGACATGCTGCAGTTGGTGAGTTGAGTGTTTTCTTTTGTGTGTGTGTGAGACATACTTAATCAGCATTACATGACAGTTCATGAGCTCTGTTTTATAACACTCTGTGCCTGTCAGATTTTGTGGCTTAGTATGTTATGTGTGGATGTATAGTATTGCGCAGAATGTTTTAAGTATTTAAACTGATGTTCTGGGTTAAATACAACTTAAGTATAATGACCACAATTACCCCTTAAAACTATTTTGTCTCTGTTGTTAAAAAAATAGCAGTAACACAAAGTATTTTAATGGCATAACTGTAGCACGTATATTGCATGTGTTAGGATAGGACTGGTGTGAAGTCCTTTACCAACCTTATCTGTGCAAACCTAACATGATTCAAAAGGCTAGATATAAGTAACTACAAGTTACTTGTAGCTACTTTCGCTTGGTTTTTGATGTAACTTTTGTGATGCAAATACATAAAGTAACACTGTTTACACAGAGCAGATTTCACCCGTTGGAATTATGCCAGTAGTGTGTAAACAAAAGTAAGGAAAGTAGTCCCCCTCCCCCACCATCTCCCATATAGCATGTATTGTTACTGGAAAAAAATCATTCTCAGCAGAATTATAAATCCACGTTTCTCTAATTAAACTTGCTTGAACACTTGTGTCAGAGAATTCTATTGTAGGTGCGTTAAAGGGTTAGTTCACCCAATAACAAAAATTCTGCCACTAATTACTCATGTCGTTACAAACCCATAAGACCTTCATTCATCTTTGGAACACAGATATTTTTAGTGAAATCCAAGAGCTTTCTGAGCCTGCATAGACCGCAATGCAACTACCAAGTTTAAGGCCCAGAAAGGTAGTAATGACATCATTAAAATGGTCTGTGACATCAGTGGTTTATTTGTAATTTTATGAAACTACGAGATTATTTTTATGCGCAAAGAAAACAAATGATGACTTTTCGTGGTACTCTCGTGAACACGTGTCGAAGACTGACACGGAAGAGAAGAAATTGTTGAATAAAGTCATTAAATTTGCTTTCTTTGCACAAAAAGTCTCATAGCTTCGTAACATTACAGTTGAATCACTGATGTCACATGTACTTTTAACAATGTTTACTACCTTTCTGGGCCTTAAACGTAGTAGTTGGGTTGCTGTCTATGCAGGGTCAGAAAGCTCTCAGATTTCATCAAAAATCGAATTTATGTTCTGATGATGAACAAAATTCAGTCATTTCAATAATCCATGCAAATGGGAATTTCACATTAGTGGGAAAAGTTCCCTGAGCATGTTTCGCAGTGGGTTCGAGTTGGTCACATGAATTCACCATGTTGACCAACATAAAAGCGTCTGCTAAATGACTAAAAGTAAGTAGCTTTATCCAAAGCGATTTACAAAGGATAAATGAAAGCAATCAAAATCCACAAAATGATATGCAAGTGCAATAAAGTCTCAGTTAGCTTAAAGCAGTACACGTAGCAAGGTTTCTTTTTCATTTATATAATAAAAAAAAATCAATAGAACAGAAAAAGAATAGTGCAAGATGGTGTCAGAGGCCTTTTTTGCTTTTGTTAATTGTATAATAAAAAAATACAGATTGAATACAAAAAGGTTAGATAAACTATATATATATATATATATATATATATATATATATAAAAATAAGAATAGAGTGCTAGAGGTAGAGGGTCAAATAAAGATGGAAGAGATGTGTTTTTAGCCGGTTCTTGAAGATGACTGAGGACTCAACTGTTCGGATTGAGTTGGGCAGGTCATTCCACCAGGAGGGAACGTTTAATTTAAAAGTCAGTGAAAAGTGATTTTTGTGCCTCTTTGGGATGGCTCAAAGCGACGTTCACTTGCAGAATGCAAGTTTCTAGAGGGCACAAGTCTGAAGTAATGAATTTAGGTAAAGGGGTGCATAGCCAGTGACTTGGTTTCAAAGCGACTTCTGTGAGCGGTGCTACACTATGCTACCCATGAAATCTTACAATTTTGCTAATGTGACTTTACATTGGTAGAACATATCCTGAAATTCATCCACCTAGAAAATTAGTCCCTCCTCAAGAGTTTTTTTTTTTTTTTTCTCTACTTGTTCAGTGAATTGTTGTGGGCACAATCCAGTAATTTCATTGCGAATCCGTAATCATTAGTGCAAAAAAGTGCATGCAGATTTTGCATCAGTTTCAAGTTGCTCACACAAATTCAACACGCGAACAAAAAGCTGCTTGGTTAAAACCTGCTGGAACACTTTCCCCATAGACTTCCACTGCAAGTGCATTACTATACGTGTGGTTTTTTTTGTTTGTTTCCAGAACGAGGAAGAAGTCCACATTTTTGTCCAAAGCATACCACAGATGTTGTTGATGAAGCTTAAGTTATTTAACCCAGAAAAATGATAGAGCTCATTACTTATCTCCCTACATCGCACCACCTCTCTCCAGGCTGTCCAGGCTGGTTAAGGCATGCTGCGGTGTGCAGGCTTTTTGTCAGTCCGTCACTGTGTTTATCAGAGAGGAATTCATGCTGCTGGAAGCCCCATCTGTCCTCTGTTCCTCCTGTCTGTGTGAATCTGTTCCACTTCTTCCTGAACACTATCCTGAGTCTGAGTTCTTGCTGTAGTGCTGTGACACATGAGATGTGACACTGAGGCTGAAGGTCTTTGGATTGGAATCTGTGGTTTTGGACAAGTTTGCGTCGTTTAGGTGGAGAATTGCTTTCTTTCAGGTATTTGGAAGCTAGATGATGCATGCGTGTTGTGAAATGTTTGTCAGTGATGTCAAAAAAATGCTTTATATTCAGTAAGTAGTACAAGGGGATGCGGTTTTTAGATCAAATTTTTGTGTTTATAGAAATATGAAGGTGTTTCCAATGGTGAGAAGCCAAAGTAATCTTGGCTAAGGGCAGGGTGTACTCTTTGAAAACTTGTTGACAAGTTCCTAGATGGAAAATCCACGCAGTGCCAGATTTCCCAAGGAGACGAACTGATCGGTACTAAATTACAACAGTCCTTTCAAAGATCTGACATAGACCATCTTAGCTATTTATTGCATAGACACTTGTAATTACACTTCAGCCAAGGCATGATGTGCCTTGTCTTTGGAGTTCAGTCAGAACATCGCTGAATGCGTGTGTGTTTGGAACTGGAAATGCATCTTCCTGAATCTTGAATTCTCTGAATACTTGTGTGGGTGTGTGCCTGTTGCTGGTGAACATTTTAGAGGCATGTTGTTGTTGTTGTTGGGGGGTTTTTTTTTTTTTTTTTTTTCTGTTCTGTTTTTAAAAGTCATGTAGAATATTTCCGCATTCGATTGCTCCTGGTGTTGAAATTGATATTTTGTTTGTCTCCACAGAGTACAGAGCAGGTGACCGCTTTCTGCCGCAACCTTCATGATATGAATTCCACCGAGGGCCCCGTTTCCTGTTCCTCGTCTTCCTCCACATCTTCCTTCTCTTCACCATGCGTGCCCAGCCCCATCTCACCCCTGCCAGTTCTCTTCACCCCACGCCAGCTCTCCGATGCTGATAAACTGCGTAAGGTCATCAGTGAGCTGGTGGACACTGAGAGGACCTATGTTAAGGTCAGTATTTGCTGTGCTTTCAAAGCAATGTTTTAACATGTTAGATTTGACCGTGATAAACCTGCTGGATGAAAATCACTCCTGGTTTACAACGTCTAATATAAAAGGTGCGGTGAAGCCAAACATGAACAAGTCTTTGACTCTCTCTGTTTACAGGACCTGAACATTTTGATAGAGCGCTACCTGAACCCCCTCCAGAAGGAGAGCTTCCTCTCACAGGATGAGGTGAGAGACAATTATTTATTTTTTTTATTCGTTTGTCTTTATATTGAAAATTTATTATATATTTTAAAATATAGAATTAATAATATAATTAACTTCTGAAAATAGTATTGATAAGATTTGCAAATCTCTTATTCCCCCTACACTCATAGTTGGATGTGCTTTTTGGAAACTTGGCAGAGATGGTGGAATTCCAAGTAGAGTTTCTGAAAACTCTGGAAGATGGTACCAGATTAGTTCCAGATTTAGACAAACTGGAGAGAGTGGATCAATTTAAGGTGCAGTTATATTAGTCTTTTTTTTTTTTTTTTTTTTTTTTGGTAATTGCATGATTTTGGATCGTCTGAGTAGATGCTAAATATGATTGGCACCATAAGAAGGTCACTATTGTCTCCTAATTTTACGTTTTCTAATTCATTGTCGTTTAACTTCCAGAAAGTTCTGTTTTCTCTTGGTGGATCCTTCCTGTACTATGCGGATCGTTTTAAGATCTACAGTGCTTTTTGTGCCAGCCACACAAAGGTCCCAAAAGTCCTTACCAAAGGTAATGCCACTGCACTTTCAGAGACTGGTTTACTAGCATTTGCACAATTTGCAGTGTTTTAAAGTGCAGGGGAGAGCCCTTGGTTCCTTGAGTACCATTCCTTGTCATTTAATTGCCATGTTCAATAACTATGCTTTATGTTGGGTAGTTTTATTGTTGTTCTGAAGCCCTACCAACTGCCAATGGCCAGTTTTCATAGTTTATTCAAAGCTAGAGGGGGGGGGTTTACTCTCTCACAAGCAAACTATGTACCCCAAAGCATTTAACTGAGGAATGATGACCTTTTTAGGGGTCTACTGTGGAAAAATTGCCATTTCCCAAGGCACCAAATCTCTTTCGCTGATGTATGTGAATGAAGATGTTTCCTGTGGGAAGGCTGAAATTTTTATGGATAAATGTGTTGGAGTATAAACTTTTTCTGAAATGTCAGGCTAACATCCTGGCAGTTGAGAGTTGTTTTACTCAAATGTAATTGTTTTTATATCAAGTAAAGACCCCTGTTAAAGTCTAGTTTACGGATGCAGCTGATTTGAAATTCCTGTGCCTTCCCATAACTTCTCCACACTTTTGGTGCAGCTAAAACAGACCCGGAGTTCAAGGCATTCCTGGCTGAGAGGAACCCCAGGCAACAGCACTCTTCCACGCTGGAGTCCTACCTGATCAAACCCATTCAGAGAGTCTTAAAATACCCACTACTCCTGAGGGAGCTTCACTCCCTTACCGACCCTGACAGCGAGGAACATTACCATCTGGATGGTAAATATGGAGATTTAGATACTAATTGAGCATAATCTTAGGCCATGGGTGGATTTATTTGTAGTGCAATATGATGCAGATCCTCTTCTGAGCTAGATAAGCAGGTTTTGAAGACTTAAAGACCACGTCAGTGAAAACAGGATTTTGCTTGTCAATGTATACAAAAGTAGTTTTTTACCCGTAAAATGATTAGTCAATCAGTGGGGCTGCACAATTAATCAAAACTGAAATCGCTATATGGCTTAGTGCACTTTATCAAATCACAATTTAATTAAATATTTGTGCTTCGTGTTTCAGAGTGAAGCACGTAACTGTGTTGATTTACACCCGAGCAGCTCATTACCCAGTGTTTTCAGTGTCCGAGTAGATGCAAAATGAACCGAGATGGTTGGAGTTTGGATGACTTATGCATTTGGGAATACCATCAAACATCTTTCCTAAACTTGTAATGAGAAGGGTTGTCAGAAGCTTTAAGGGCACTTGCAGTTTCCCTACAAATTAAATGGCTTGGTGGTTAAATGTTTGAAAATGCAGTAATTGTACAGATGTACTTTTGAAAATATTTTTTTAATACCAGGGAAATATTACAATAGTAATTTCTTATTGTTTAATATTTCTATAATTTATTATTATTTTGTTTTTTGTGTAGTTATTTTGCCCAAAACAAGCACAGCAAACTTGGGAGCTGTGTTTTTCACATTTTCAATTGCAATTGCAATGCCCCCCCCCCAGAAAAATCACAATCTTTAGCTAACAAACACAAAAATCGTAACTCTTAAATCTTTAGGTGCCATTAAGTCTCTTTTTTTTTTTTTTTTTTTTTTTTTTTTTTTGTAGTTGCGATGAAAGCCATGAACAAAGTGGCCAGTCACATAAATGAAATGCAGAAGATTCACGAGGAGTATGGAGCCGTGTTTGACCAACTCATCAGCGATCAGAGCTCTGACAAGAAAGAGGTACAGTTCCACTGGTCTCTCTTAGGTCTTTGTAACTCTGAAATTCGCATTTGTTGATACTACTTGCAACAAATATTGTAATGCCACCACCACATGTCAAGATGTGTGCACTGATGTCATCTAACATCTAAAAAAGTGAATAGAATGTGTTTTACAACATTGTGTACTCTTATCCCAGGTTGCTGATCTGTCAATGGGCGACCTCTTGTTGCATGACACAGTGGTCTGGATCAACCCACCCTCTTCTCTCATGAAGGGAAAGAGGGACCCAGAGCTGGCTGCGTTCGGTGAGTGTTTGTAAAATGTTTCTTCCCGAAATAGAATCCTGTTCTCTTATTCATTAGTCTGTTCCCTACAGTAATGGTTCCCTGCATCAGTAAAGGCCAGCTGTATCTTTGGGCACAATGGCATTAGAGGAGCCACCTTGTCCTTGGCTCTTAAGGCATTAAAGTTGCATTTATACACAAGGCTTTTTTTCCCCTCAGCTAAGACATTTTTGAAGAAGAAACACTTCAGATGGTTTAAAAAATGGGTCAGTTTGCCATTGAAGTTGGCAGTATTTCACCAGGTCACGTTTTACTCCAACTCTTCTGAAAAGAGCCCCAAGCATCTCTATTGTGAATGTTTAGTTTTCTGTCTTAATTTCTTTTCTTTTTTTTTTCTCAGTTTTCAGAACGGCAGTTGTTTTTGTGTATAAGGACTGCTCCAAGCACAAGAAAAAAATCGTAAGTGCTTTTATCCCTTTCTTCATTATTCATTAATAGAGATCTGACATTGCCTTTAAGTGCTTGCAGACTAGCGCTTTTAAGAGGTGTAGTTTTTGGGTTTTATTGAAGGGCACATTGTCAAGTGTGAAGCAAGGATGCCCTTCTCTTGTACTGGATTCATTTCTGTTGTCTCTTTGGCTTATTTCACATGGCCAACAAAACTGTGACCATTGACTCTGAGACCTTTCACTTGTTTGTAATATTATAAAACTATAATGTGATGTCGAGTACATCACTTCCTGTTTTCTGTGTTCAGGTGGTTGATGCCATTAAAGATGAATTAAGTGTGTTCTTAATTCTCACAAACTTATTTCTGCTGTAATTTTGTCTCTAGGGTGGTTCTCACAGAGCATCAATCCTTGATGAGAGAGACCCTTTTCGTTTTAGACACATGATCTCTATAGATGCTCTCCAAGTTCGCAACCTCCCAAGTAAGTATTGGTCTACTAGTCTCATTCTTTTCTTACAGACCTCTTGAGATTAGTGTGATTATATTAACTTCATGCTTTAGATTCACTTTGATAATGCGAGTAATGCATTTTACATCCCATGTGCCCTGATGACACTTGATGAGCATAGTTAAGCTTTGGCTCAACTGGCTCAGGCCAGAATGTTGATATTCCCTATTGATGTTTGGGCGTCAAAAGGGTCATCCTACATGAACTTGTAGTCTGCATTTTGGTTCATTGTCCCATGGTCTGTGTCTTCCATGAGGTTCATTAACCCTGTGCTGATCCTGGGAGGTTTTGTACTTTACAGGGTTTCCCACAGTCCTTTTACCAGCACACTGTTAACCTGGCGTTTCTTTCATTTCAGATTCAGAGGGGTCTGCAATGTGTGAGATCGTTCACATGAGGTCAGAATCAGAAGGGAGACCCGAGAGGACCTTCCACATCTGCTGCAGGTAAGATGAGGTCCAGAACATCAAGTTTTTTTTAGAAATAGTTTAGCAGTATGCTTAAAGATGCAATTAATGTTGAAACATGTTAAAACAACCCTAACAATACTGAAAAACATGTTTTAAACATGTTAGCAATGTTAGCCTCACACTAAATGTTAGCAACCTGTTCAGTCATGCTATTGCTGGCTTTTTTTTTTTTTTTTTTTTTTTGGTCAAACCAACTTCTAAGTTTGTCAGTTTGTCCTGATAAACTTCTCTAGTTGATATAATGCAGTTGCATTCATATATTTAAGTTTGGCCTAAGGGTACAAATACTTTTTGGGGACACTGTAAAACAGTATTGCTTGTGTTTTTTTTTTTTGTTTTTTTTTTTTTTTAAGCTCTCCAGAGAGTAAAAAAGACTTCCTGAAGACTGTTCATTCTATCCTGAGGGACAAACAGCGCCGTCAGTTAATGAAGACTGAGAGTTTGCCTCCAAATCAGCAGTATATTCCCTTTGGAGGAAAGCGGCTTTGTGCGCTAAAGGGTTCACGACCCACAATCAACAGAGCAGGTATGTTTGGGACAATTAACGCAACTCTCCCCTTCTCTCCGCTCCTCTCCCTATATTCCTGATAACTCTCCCACTGTGTCGCTTTCCATCTTACTCTCGTTAACATGATTAACGCCGCAGTTTTGTTTCAGGCTTTAGGGTGAGCTGATAATTAAGTAACAAATTTAAATCCTAGTATCCACCAGCATGATATTACTGCTTTTTTTTTGTAGAAAACTGTTTGCTGATTTAAAGTATAGTTGGCATTCATGCTTTCTTCTCTAGTTTCAGCTCCATCTCGAACCCTCGGCCGCCGGAAGCTGATCCGTAATCGTTTCACCATAGACACAAGTGTGGTTTTCGACGATGGCTCATCCCAGGAGCTCTCACCTGTCTCCCCAACAGAGCCCCCGCTGTCTTCGCTCCAGAAACCCCAGCAGCCCATCCGAGACACAGACCGCTGGGTGGAGGATCAGTTCGACCTGCAGCACTATGAAAACCAGGACGACATGAAGGAGACGGACATCCTCAGCGACGACGATGAGTACTGCCAATCCGTCCGGGGCCTTTCCTCTGAGCCGAGTCTGGAGGAGTCTTTAGAGGCCCTTTCAGTAGGAGTCGTCGAAGACAAAGGTCTCAATGGACTTTCGGACGACAAACTTCCAAAATCCCACGCCCCCCTGAAGCTGACCCTCCTGAGAAAGCAGTGCGCAGTGGAGGGTGTCGCATCTGAGAGGGACTGTGAGGTTATTTGGGTTCGCAGGGACGATTTTAAAAACGGCTGCAACAGCGACATCTTCTGAGCGGAGAGGGAATGTGCGAGCTGTGACGTTTTGTTTTATAGACTTGTGCAAGAGTAAGGCAGAAACCTACTGAGTTCAAGCCTTCACGGACACGATGCACTGACAATCCTACTGAAAGCCAGAACTGAAGAACATGCACCATAGAAAAACTTCTTGATGTTTCAAGCCACTCCACCCAAATATTAATGCAGACTTCCTGCCATTCAAGTCCAGACATCACAAGATGCCAACTCTATAGCCAATGTATTTATAGAGGCTTTGTACTGATAGACAGGCAGCTACATGTTCTTTCAGTTGATCTTTTTGTTTGAAACACAAGATTGTGGTCAATCTGTTCAGCTGTGGGTCATGTCCTCATTTTTATTCAGGGATTTGTGACTTGATGCTTCGTATAACCTCGCTAGTTTTTCGTAATGGCTATACGCAGGTGATTTTGTCGAGCGAGGCAACGTTCCCTGAAAATGTCATGGCCGTTGAGCTAGCTTTATAATGCCATTCCTGTTACAAACCCAACAGTTCCTCGCTTGCTGTCTTTGTTTCCTTTTGTTCATAGGTCACCAGCAACCCAGTATTAACAATCACTGTTCACCGAACAAACGCACACACAGAGAAATAATGTTCTACTTGAATATAGTAGAAAGAACTGCAATAATGTAATTTCGTTTATTTGTTAGAAAATCAAACTTCCCCATAATCCTCACTCAGTGGGCTTTGGTGTGCTTGCGAAAAGACTTTTAGGTGCATAAATAAGGTATTTTAATTCAAAGCACCCCTACAAAAGTGAAAAATGTAGCAGATTTGTCTGGTTCATACTGAATTTGTCTCGGTGAGAATGATTTTTTTTGAAGAGTTTGGGTCTTTTTATGGTATTTTGTGCAATGGTAAAGATTAAGTTAATTATGTTACACCCTGCACGTGTATTTTAAAAATAAGAGAGATGCCCTTCCACGTGAAAAACAATCACTGCACCTTCAGCCATGGATCCTTTTTAATGGAACTGACTGTATTTAAGACAAAAGTGTCAAAACTCCTTTCTTTTACCCTCTGCCTTTTTGAGAACTTATATGTTCATACTGTGGAAATAATTAACCTAAAATAAATTTTCCTAATTTATATTTGCAATTTTATCCAAATAACTTTGTACGTGGTCTGTTCTTTGTCAATGCGGCACCAGTTTGCTGTTTTAAATAAAGTTTGGTGTGATTTTTAAACGGTGACGTCTTAAAAATAAATTCAGCAGCGTCCCAATGTGCATACTATCCATCCTAAAATTTTTCAGTACTATTAAGATGGGGTGGATAGTATGCACATTGGGATGCAGGGTATGACTCAAAGGGAAAAAAGGTGTTGTACTGAAATCTTACTGTGAAAATTTGACTCTGATTCTGATCATCAGATGTTCTTTTGCATAAAATTCAGTTTTTTCACATTTTCTTAGGCTAGTTTCTAAAATGCATAAATTCCAGGGATCCAATGGGTATTCATTCTTATCTACATATACTAATACTGTCAGACGACGAGAGCCTGAGGGAAGAACAATGTTATCAAAATGACAAACTAGGGACAGTTGTCCCACATCAATTCTTTTTAAATTTATGCTTAAATGTATGCTTAATAAAAACTTTCTAACACTCCCAGAGCCCTTATCAGTCCTGCTCTGACTCTATGCAGTGTCTTGGAGAAATGCTATCCACCGTCAAGTAAGTACAGTGAGTTTTAATGACATTTTAATAAGCTAATCTATTCAATGCACTGGAATTGCATTGTTTTGACTGGGTAGTTGGATTTCCTGATCCTTGAACTGCTTTATGGATTGCAAAATGATTTGTTGTGGTCGATCTGCTTTATGGATTGTGATTTTTTTTTTTTTTCACCTCTTAATACATTTTTATTCTTTCCGCACACTTCTACCTGCTGACTAGTCAATTTGAATGAATAATAAATCATAAACATGTCAATAAATGCACTCGGGCGAAGATGTGACCATGCATTATTTGAAATGTTCCAGGATTGAAACTGCAGTTCTTCTTTACTTCTCTCCTACCAGCCACAGCTGGTCAGTATTAGCTTTGACCCTTGCAGACACCATCAACAGAGGTTTGAAAAAGAAAAAAGAAGAAATCATGGATGAGTTGCTGAATCTAACCAATGAAACATTCATCAGACTGAGGAGAGGAAGAATCCTATGTGCTGATATAGTAGCTATGATTTGTTTTTTTCGGCTTTCTCTGTGTAGCCGTGATCACAGGGTTACCGAGGTGGAAACTCACTGTACACTCTGAATCATGGACAGAATATGAAGGACTTTGGACTAAATGTTCTTTTATCCGTGATGCCAGTTCATTAATATGCAAAGCCTATTTAGATCCAGCCCTGTGGTCCGCTTGTTACTTTGTAACTCTCTCTTTGGTTCTGGCTGCGGCTGCATGGATCAGTTCACACATGAGCATTCAGTGCACCCGTCCCGAAAGTGCCAGGCGCTGCCTGAGTGGAGCATCCTGTTTGCACCTGCTCGCTTCACTCACTACTCTCATCCCTGTGTCCTGGATGGCACTCAGCATCCTCCATACCGATCGTGGTCTGAGCTCCATTCGGTTCCACATGGGGGAGGCTCTGTTTGTAGGCTGGCTGGCCTTGTGTTTCCTTTGCACAGCCGGGTTGTTGCAGTGCTATTCTGGACCCCTCGTCAGGGCAAGAGAAGAAACAAGCATCGCTGAGTCCTCCAGCCATAGTGACATCAGTTTAGACACACTGTTCAGCTCAGCCAGCCTAGACTTTCATGCAAATGCATGCATTAGTGAAGTGTAAAAATGGTTAAAAGCAGTCTTTTTTTAATTAACGTATAAATAAGGGAAATACAAACTGAAGGGCTATTTCAATATGTGCTACAACTGATGATTTTGCATCATATTAAGGTGTTTAATTTAGTCAAATAAATAGCTTTTTTTTTTTTTTTTTTTTTCCTGCTTCCTTTGCTCTTATAAGATTTGTCCAACAGGTGGCGTTGTGTGCAAGCTTTTTGATTCACTGGCGTTCGTAGGTCGGATTCAATTTACCGAATCAGTTCTTTCCTATAAACAAGACCAAATTCAACCGAGTCATCACTTAAAAAAGTTACAAGAATTATGTTTGATTTTTAATAAATGCTGCTTTTCACTTATTGTAATAATAATAATAATAATAAATACTAAAAGGCTAAGAGTTACATATTAACAATATGTATTACATCTTTTTTTGCTAAGCAAAGTTATCATTTGCATCCAAGTGATCTACAACGCTTAGCGAATCATTTCGACTGAATCAATCAAAAGAATCGGTTCAAAAGAACATTTCGTGCGAACTGTATCATCACTATTTCTGTGGACTGAAGTTCCGTGCACGCATATATTTTGAACATGAACTAATTATGAGCAATTACCTAACTACCTAACGTCAATACATCAGATCAGTTTGCCTAAAACGGATTGTGATATGTCACTAAATATGTAGCTAATTTGAAAAAGAAAAATAGAAATAGAACACTAAACAAAATTTAAGACCCTGCAAACTTATCTTCAGTCTGTGTGAACGTCTTGAAGAAAGCCAAACGCTTAGCAGATTTTGCTTTAATCCTGCGTCTGGATCATGAGTCGGTCAGTGGCGCGCGCTATTTACTATCCTCGCAGTGCGCGTGCGGAGTGCTATAAGTATTTTAAGCGATATCAGCACAAAATCCTACCTGAAATATCTTGAAGAGTGCGTTACATCGTGGATTTTCGGGGAAAGGATGATAACGTGTTGTTTTTGAGGCAATAACCGGCTTTTTCGAGGAGCTGTTTCCATCGCGCGCGATGGGAGGTGAATGGAAATTGATGAGCGCGAGCTATGGTTCCTTAAATCCAGTTTTATGACATGAAGTTTATTATTTTTTACCACTTTTGATTACAGAGCCATGGAGAAGCGCAGAAGACTGTTATTTTTCCTTTTTTACTTGATGTCAAAGTTTTACCTTAGTGGCCAGCAGGTCATACGAATTGGTAAGTGATTGTTTATCATGAATCGTTCATTGTCACCTGCAGTTATTGTTAATTCATAAACTTTCAGTGTTTGTTCGGCATCGATTGTCTTCGCTGTCACGTCACTGCTCTTTAAGCGACTTGAAGTGTTATTGCTTGTTTAAAAATACACCATCTATCTGATGTTTTTATGATCTCTAAATGCATTCCGTTTATTTGTCGTATCTGCATATCCATGTAGAATATGGTCTAAATGTTCACTTAAATTATCAGCATTGTCTTTGATATGGCTACTAATAATCTGTTTTGTTACAGAAGTCTAACTAAGGGTTAAAACTTTCTCAAAATGGGATAAAATCATTAACAAAGAATATCAGTCACTTGTGCTGTTTGTAATGGTTTGACCTTTCTTTACATAAGAAGTGTAGTTGGCAGGTCATCTTGAAAGTAAACAAACCATAAATGCATTCCTCATTTAATATTAAACCATCATCATCATCATCACCAAAATGAGATTTGATCACAGGCTCTCCTCTGTGTGTTATTGAGATAAAGCGTCCTGTAGTCACATAGAGGACAGTAGGGTCTTATGATTGCTGCTCTCTGACTTTGCCATCACAGTAAATCCCCAAAGCAGTTTTAACAACCTACATTAATCCTCTTTCCTACCCAAGACTGATTTGATGTTTCTCTCCAAATGATGGGACTTTAGTTGAAACAGAAAGCTTGGCGTACTGCTTGTGTGGGATGGATTGTGAAATGATAGTATACATAATAGTTTATATGGGTATGCATCACCCATCCAGAAATAAACTAGACATTGAAATTATGTACATTTAAATTTACTGTATAGATCTATTCTGTGGGTAATTTTTCCTTGGACTTGTGTATTGAGCACAATGAAAGAGTAGCCTACTTTAGCCCCAGATGTAACCTTCTGACTGCCCTATTGATTCCACAGGTATTTATCAGTTCTCTCCCTGAGGGGACTTGTTTCGCCCACACCATGTTTGGACCCTCTTTATCGGAGACATTTGTCAAAGTTTATCAGATATTGCTGGTTTACAGATGTTCTGTCATCTTGAACACACAGTGATCTGCCTTTAAGATGGATGTGCATTGGAGCAACGAATCGTTTTATTAGATAAACTCACACCCTTACACATAGGCATGGATTTGGACATTGTGTATTGGGCTGGAGATACAGGAGACTGTCCCTATGTGCTCTTAAAAATATAGGTATAGCCCAAAAATATAGCCCAACTGCCATCTGTTGTCTGAATGTTAAGATTGGCATCTAAAGTGTAAGTTGCTGGAGACATGGAGTGATGGTGGGCTTAGTTTGCATAATAGTGATCCGTGTAATGGATACACTGACATTTCTCTGCTTTTCACAAATGTTCACGTCAACATTGCTTGACAGGGTACAGATAGTGCTTCATTTTCACAGATTATGGGTAAAATGTGAACTAAAAATAGATGTTGAATGATACAGAACAAAACCAGATTTGCAAGGTTTGCTTTTTAAAATGATTCATTTTAATTTTCAATGACTCTAAATTAATTGTTTAGACCATTTTGAGGGATGTAAACAACAATGTAAAACAATGGTCCAGATGCATTTCTGGTTTTACACTTTCAATTTCCATAACCTCTGAGAATTCAAAAAGGTCCACATTTTGATAAAAACATATTATGACAGCCGTGTTAACGTTAGTTACAACTGAAGCCCCTCCTGTTACAGTTTTAAAATAGTTTGAGCAGGTGTTTCCCAAGGCACCAACCACTTTGAGATTATAAGACCAACTGAAAACTACTTGCTTTGCGTGTGTTTGATTTCTGCTGTGGCTGGATGTAAACGATTAGTTCGATTTGCCATTTGCAGTTGAAGGAGGAGTTGAAAACTGAAACATCAAGTCGGATACTTTCTGGTTCCCGTAGTGATCTTTGTGTCATGTTTGCATACTTAATCACAGATTAAGTGGATTAGTGGAATATTACATTTGTAAAAATATGACAACTTTATCTAATAACTTTATGATAATCCCATATGACAATATCTCCATATCAGAGATGTGAGTTGTTTTAATTGGTCCGTCATGTGGCAGCCACCATTGTGAGATCTCACGACCAGCTGAATACTATTTGCTTTATTTAGGTAACCCGTACTTTACACTTTTGGTAAATTAATACATTTTCCATCATTTAAAAATTTGGTAACACTTTAGTATAAGGACCAATTCTCACTATTAACTAGTTGCTTATCAGCATGCCTATTGTTAATATATTGGCTGTTTATTAGTACTTATAAAGCACATATTATGCATGACCAAATTCTACATCCCTAATCCTACCCAATACCTAAATTTAACAACTACCTTAGTGACTATAAATAAGCAGCAAATTAGGAAATTATAGAAGCAAAAATCATAGTTAATGGTTTGTTAATAGCAAGAATTGGACCCACAATTTTATCTAAGAAATGAATATTGCATTTTTAAAAATATAGAACTTTATTTAAAAATAAATCCTTATATTACACTCCAAACAAAAATGGTGCTAAATAACACTAAAAGTTCATTCATTGGCTTGTAATCATAGGAAAACCACCTTTATAGGTGCTACACAGCACTTTTGTCAAATGGTGCCATGTAGAACCATAAGAGGAGCCCACTCTTATATGTTTGCTATGAATGGGAATTTACTACAATAGCAAAAGCTGTTTTGAATCACTTTTATGCTTTTCTGTGGTCAGAAAGTCCAGAGAGTTAAAGAACTGTTGCGAGAACCCTGGACCACAAAACCAGTCATAAGGGTCAATTTTTATTCATCATCTTCAAGATTTAAAGATCATAAAAGCTGAATAAATAATATTTCCATTGATGTATGGTTTGTTAGGATAAGACCATATTTGGCCGAGATACAACTATTTGGAAATCTGGAATCTGAGGGTGCAAAAAAATCTAAATATTGAGAAAATTGCCTTTAAATTTGTACAAATTAAGTTCTTAGCAATGCATATTACTAATCAAAAATTAAGTTTTTATATATTTACGGTAGGAAATTGACAAAATATCTTCATGGAACATGATCTTTACTTAATATCCTAATGATTTTTGGCATAAACGAAAAATCTATAATTTTGACCCATACAATGTATTGTTGGCTATTGCTACTAATATACCCATGTGACTTATGACTGATTTTGTGGTCCAGGGTCACATATAAGCTAGGGGCTTAAAAGGATAGTTCACCCAAAACTGAAAATTCTGTCATTAATTTCTCACCCTCATATTGTTACAAACCCATAAAACCTTCATTCATCTTCGGAACACAAATTAAGATATTTTTGTTGAAATCCAAGAGCTTTCTGATCCTCCATAGACAGCAACACAACTGATATGTTCAAGGTCCAGAAAAGTAAGGACATCGTTAAAATAGTCCATGTGACATCAGTGGTTCAGCCGTTGTTTTATAAGCTATGAGAATACTTTTTGTCAAATTTGTATCATTTGTAAAATTTTGTATAATTCGTCTTAATCTAAAATCCTAATTTGTGTTCTGAAGAAGAACAAAGGTTTTATGAGTTTGGAACGACGTGATTAATTATTAATGACAGAATTTTCATTTTTTGGGGAACTAACCCTGGTTCTTTGTATGGCAGTGGTGCTATATTAACCGCACTTTTTTTTGAGGACACATGACAAGCTTTATCTACAGTATCTAACCCCTATATTATCAGATACTTTCAAATACTAAATAAATTTTGGCTTTATCATGGCTTTAATTAATTATCACATTTCTACAATGGCACAGTAACTGTAAACTGTGTTTGCATGATGCCAGTGAGTCCAAGACAATGCTAAGTGGTTCAATACAAGTCATCTAAAAGTTTCAGCATGAAGGAAAAAACTAAATTTGTTCACTCGTCTACCCTGAAAATGAAATCATAAATGTGTCCTATATAGGATGTCTGCCGATGCCATTTATCATCCCACTGGTTACTAGCACAGAGTTTGTGACCGTATGGCAGTAATTTTATTATTGTCGGGCTTTGGTCCAACTGTGTCGGGCAGCACCATTACCGCATGTGTTCTTGTTTAAGATCTCTATAAATCTTGTAATTATCCAACTCTGCACAAATGGCTGTTTTTAAAATCTTAGAGAATATTTTGTGAATATAGAGCTGCATCAGCTCATTCCTGAGAGTGGTTTAAAATAATCTCTGGGCTCTGGAAGTATCACAGTGTTGACTGAGGGAATGTGCAGTGCTGGTGGAAGTATTTCACAGGCTATGAGGGGAAATTAATCCTTTTAGATGTGGATCCATGTGGCCTCAGATGTATGTTCAGCACTGTGAAATGGCACTGCTCTTTGACCATCAGCAGAATTTCCCTAAAAGTCTGTACGGCTATGGTGAATTAGGAACCTGGTTTCTAAAGTCACATCCTTTTTTTAACACTTTACAAAGTATTTGTCAAATAATTAATGACTAATGTAGGTTGTAAACATTTGCATCAGAACTCACTTTTATTGAGCCTCTTATAGATTGAGCTTGAAATAACAATAAACAAATTTGAGCATTTAGAATGAGCCCCATGAGAAAATCAAAGGGTTCGATCACAGTGGCGGAGAGAATGGAGAATAGCTAATGTCTCTGGCTCTTTCTCTGCGAGAGCATTGGTATGTAAGCTGACTCCTTATCCCTTTGGTTTTCTTATGTTTGTCAGAAGGGATGTGTTTGAACAAGATTTCATGAATTTGAATGAGAAAGAAGGTTTTTTCTTTGATGATGCATTTGGCCTGTGTGTTTGCAGAAATCATTGTGATGTCTTTATGAGGAGTGTGTGGAATACATCATAGACAGTGACAGAAATGTTGAAAAGAAGAACAGAGAGAAAGAAAAAGACTGTGTCCGAGAAGACCTGAGTATTCAGCAGTCACTTGTGTGCAGGTTTGTGTGTGTTTGAATGTGTGCAGGTTTGTGTGTGTTTGAATGTGTGCAGGTTTGTGTGTGTTTGAATGTGTGCAGGTTTGTGTGTGTTTGAATGTGTGCAGGTTTGTGTGTGTTTGAATGTGTGAAGGTTTGTGTGTGTTTGAATGTGTGCATTTGTTGTCGTGGGCATTTGTGCATTAGAAAGGTTCTAGAGTCTAGACTAATGACTTTAATTAATCAAGAACTGCGTACATTGCGTTTATTCATTTGTCAGATGGTTTTATCCAAAGCGACTTACAAGTGAGGAACATTTTGATCATTTCATCATAAGAGCCACAATATTTGTAGCAAAGTATTGAACTTTGAAAGTAATTTGACAGAAAAAATATCTTCTTTTGTGTTCAGCACAAGAATAAAAATTAGTACATTCGTCAAAATAATTTTTATGTTTAACAGAAGAAAGAAACTGAAAGAAACTTCAGGTTTAACACAACTTGAGCGTGGTGGATGATAACAATTTCCATTTATGGTTGAACGATCCCTTTAAATGTTAATAAAATAAAATACAAAGAGAAAAATAACTCCCTACTCCTGACTGAAGAACTTTAATACAGTTGTTAAAGTTCAGCAGTAATAAAAATAACTTGAAATTTTCAACAACTTTTCACATCATATCTTTTTGCACCAAATAGCAGTATCGATATCGGTATCGATAAAATGTAAACGATACCCATCCCTAATTCCGGACAACTTTGCCTCTAGAACCACTTCTGTCAATCAAATGGGTTGTTAAATAATTGAACTAATCATAGGTTTTTCGCTTAGTCTGGAAAAAAACACTTCAGTACAATTCTCTGGACTCTCTAGGTCAATAATTATCAAAAACATGTTGAAATTTTTCCTTTGGTAAATCCGCAAGAGATCCGATTTTTTCGTATCCGATCAGAGCTATTTCCAAATGTGGTTTTAAATCAGATACATATCCGATATCTGGACATCCGACCTACGCCTAAACACACATATCCGATTCTCCACAGAACTCCCAATGCGAGGGTGACACGTTTGCTCATAAAGTTATTTAATAATGTTTTAATGCGGCGTGCTGTATGCGCTCGCATTTTATTGAAATAGACACTTTATATAGCTAAGAAATTGCACATTCAGGAGCTGATTTTCAACCCCTGCCCCGTGTATTTTGAAAATACAACAGCTAAATGTTACATTATATTTCTCAGCAATGAGGTGATAACTTAGTAGTTTTTGTAATTAAACCAACGCTTGTTCGCAATACTTCACGATCACTTGGTCCCTCGCACGTGAGTGCATGCGTTCGTTCGTTCGTTTTCTCTCTCTCTCTCTCTCTCTCTCTCTCTCTCTCTCTCTCGTTAATTCATTTCAATAAATATCATCTTTATTTCACTAAAGAATTCTACCTCAGCTGTAGATAAAATAGTCCAACAAATTAAAATTACCGTTATTTTCCGGTCTTTATCCGTTCAGTCAAATTTTGTGCTGCAAAACATCCATGACAGCCGTTGTCCATGCTGGAAAATAATAATGGCCATTCGACGTGAATTATATAAAGAATTTGAATAGCACGGCCATTTAAAACCCGATGGTCTACCATGTGCATAAGCGATCACTGCAGACAATCCCTTTGGGTGGGAATTAATGTCAACACAGATATCGAATACCAATCGTGTCTAAAGTGAATGTAAACAGACGGACCAAAAAAAATTGGATCGGATCTGTCCATTAAGACTTGCAGTGTAAACGCAGCCTAAAGGAAAAACTTTACAAAACCTGGTGAGCACATGTGACAGGTGATTCTAAACAAGCATGCAAAGTTTTAAGGAGATCTGACTAAAGGTGGTGCTATAACAGTCATAAACATTAAAAAAAACATATTTCTATGGTAAATTACGTGGATTTGTCAAAAATGCTTTTTTAATCATTGACTTAAGGTGGTTACAGGCTTGCTAAATAATATGTATATATAATATGTATTTTTCCTTATGTGCTTAAATGCCTTAAGATGAGCTTGAACTCCGGTAATTTCTGCTTGCATCTATATTTCTTCTTAAAGTTACAAAAGTGATTTAGTCAAAAACAGTGAGAGAGTGACAGACAGCAGGAATATTAGACTGCTTTCACTTTAAGAGCTGTCCGTATCCAATATAGAGTACATATATTGTACTCTACAGGGGTGGTGATGGCGCAGTGGATGAGACACATGCCTTTGGTGTGAGAGACCCGGGTTCGAATCCACTGTGAGACACCAATGTGTCCCTGAGCAAGACACTTAACCCCCTAGTTGCTCCAGAGGCGTGCGACCTCTGACATATATAGCAATTGTAAGTCGCTTTGGATAAAAGCGTCAGCTAAATGAATAAATGTACATGAGTTTTCTTTCTCAGCTGTTTGCATTAACTTAAGACCTATTGTATTTATGAGGATACTTGACAGGATTTTGTGTGTATTTATTTGTTCAAGGCCTATAAAGTGGCAAAAATAACTCTGTTCAGTACCCCCGCACTCCATGGGCACCGTCTTCCCTTGGGCTATTAAATTTTTTCTTTTTCAATAATCTGTTTGGATGTACATCACAATATGGAAGACAAGATCTGGTGCTACTTCCGTTTTATTGTGAATATGTCAATATTCAATATCAATGATCAATAGAAAACATGATTTATTTTATGTGGAGTGGGTCACTCCCTTATAAGCGCTGCCAGGTTAAGATCACGAACCGTGTCATGCAATTAACAAGTTGCTAATTATACTTCATATAGTGTTGACAGCCAGCGCTCTAAACAAACAACAAAACAAAACAAGCAAACCAAGTGGAAAAATTTAATATATCTAAATAGGCAGTCCCTGCTGGAATGACGAAACAAACCATGACACACAAAATGCCTCTGTGTTCATCCACGATCCAGTCATGACAGCAAGACAGCTAGCGGTCACAGTGCAGTGCAGCATGAAATAGAGATAAACAGACAAAAAGGATCACAACAAGATAAACAAACAGTTTCATTTAGCAGTTAGTAAACAAACTCCATGTATCCAGGCCATCAGGTGTCCAGTACAACTGTGATGAAGAAGATCTAGAGAAATCTGAACCAAAATGTATTTAACATGAACTCACCATGATTAATTATCAGATTCAAATATGAATAATTACTTTGCGTGAGCAAAAGGGAAACTCATCATTGTCAGTCCTCTGTCTTGTGTGTCATGTGTTCCCGCCTCATGTTTCCTTATTTGGTTTGTTTCCAGTCCTTTTTTAGTGTGATTATTAGTTAATTCTGTTCAGCTGTGTTTTAGTCATTAGCCTGTGTATTTAAGTTCCTGCCTGTTCAGTTTTGTGTCGCCTGGTCTACTCGTTACTCCCCGGTGTTCCTTGCCTTGCCTTGCCTTGCGTCATTAAAGACTATTATTTGAGTTTACCTCCTCGTCTGCGTGTTCCTGTATCCTCCTCGTGTGTGCACCGTGACAATCATCAACATTAAATATTGATTTTAATCATATAACAATACATTGTAATAATCAGCCACGTTCTGCCCTCTGCATTTGTGAAATATTTTCTTTTATAAACTGTTGAAATTTGTTGTTATATTTCCAAAAAAAAGTGGATGGTGGATAAAAAACCTTTCCACATCAATCCTGTGCGTTCAGTGTATTCTTACTGTAATGTTTCATTCTAGGACTGATCGTTGAGTGGAGCATTCTGTCTGGATAAGAGCAGTGTGGCTGATGACAATGATGTATTGTTAGAACTGACAGATATGTAACATTGAATAGAATCAATCGAACATCTCCCGGAATGATCCGGGGGAAAATGAAAAACAGTACCTGACTGAAACCACGGAGAAATGTTTGAGATCCTTCATGGAATTACAAGATCAAATGCACTTTAGAAGACTCAAAAAAGTCACTGAATATCCGTATTGTGTGCCAAAAGATTTGGGCAATGTCCAAATACACAATTTCCTTACTATATAGTTGACAAGAAACAGCATGTGAAAAAAATAGTATGTCTGAATTTACAGTATTCAGGGAAAAGTGCCCTTATTAGGGCTGCAACAACGAATCGATTAAATCGATAAAAATCGATTACTAAAAGAGTTGGCAACGAATTTCATAATCGATTCGTTGTGTCGCGCGACGCGGAGTCGTTTGATTATAAAAAAAAAAAAAAAAAAAACTTTAGTTGAGCGCGGAGCGGAGTGAACACACTCGGGTTGTATCCGAAATCGCCCCCTATACCCTCAAATGGTGTTCGAAACCTTAGTGGATGTTCTCGAGTGCACTCATTCAATCCCACAATGCACCGCAAAAACGAGTGTACAACCGATGTACACTCAACGGCTAGAGAATCCCCAGAATGCACTGTGAGAGTCGCGCGCCGAATGAATTCCCGCGTCTCGCCAGAAGATGGCGCCCGCAGCTGAATCATATCCATTCATTAATTTTAGAAGCGCTCGTCCACGGCGTAATACAGCGGAATACAACAAAGGTACAAAATTAATTGTAAATTGACTATTAGGGTTTATACATAATTTCCCTGACAGAGTTCAAGATAAATCCTTCAATCTTAATTTTGGAGATGCCGTTTCGAATGATTATTTAACAGGAAGCAAACTATGCAAAAGCGGCAGTTCTTCCGGTGCATTCAGTGTCCGAATTCACTCACTCGTTTTCATTCACTCCTTCAAGTGAACTATACGAGTGGACTAATGTAGGGAATAGTGAATGAGGGTATAGGGGGCGATTTCGGATACAGCGTCGGTCTCTCTCGCGCTCGGATGCTAGCAGAGTTCGGCGCCTCATAGACAGGGCGGAGCTAAAATAAAAAACGAGCGGAGGTAGAGGAAAGATACATGGGAGGCAGAGAAATCCGTGCGACCCAAGTCATCCAAGGTGTGGGAGCATTTCACACTAAATAAACAGAAAAAGTGTGTTAACTGCAATGCAAAGTGTCTGAACAAAGTAAGTGTGTGTGTGTGTGTGTCAGTGTGTGCGTCTGCGAGTGTGTGCATCTGCGAGTGTGTGCGTCTGCAGTGTAGTGTAGAGAACAAGTTCTGACATTCAAACAAATCCTGTTAAATTTTCTGATTTGTATTGTTCTTTACTTTTTATAAATTATTTATTGTTCTGCAGGTGCGTGTCTACGTGGTTAGGTGCCCCCTCAGATGTCTTGCGATAGGCTTGTTTTTAATAAATTTCTAACTGCATCTGGCGTATCTTGGCATGTGTAGTCAGCTACCTAGGGCCGCTTACTTCTCTTCTTTATTAATTTTAGGCATTTTAGCGTGATCTAAATGACAGATGTCGAGAGCGCATAATGTTACGCGATCACGTAATGCGCGAGCACGCATCTCTCCACTCGCAAGCGGATTTCCTTCACTCGCACAAAACTGGACGTGTGCTTTTAAATCTACATTGTTCTTTTATGAATTGGCTCGGGTCTTACTCAGATATTGTGTGTATGCTCAAACGTTATCCTCGCATCACTGAAGACCAGAAAAGCTTTTTTTTTTCTAATTCAAGTGAAGAGTAGGCTTTTCTCACTAAATGGAAGCAAACTGAATATAGTTAGCCTTCTCTAGTTATTAATTTTATTAATACTTATTTTAGTTAAGTGCTTAAATTGTAAATATGCATTTATTAAATTATTTTATGTAGTGCATTTGTATTTTGTTGTTTTTGTATATAGTTATAGAAGCATATCAACCAGGTTCCAGAAATAATCACCAAAGCTGCATGCTTCTGAAATAAGTGGGGGTGCTCTCTTAATGCACATTTTCACATATTTTGTCCCTTCTATTACTATCAATATACTGATACTTCGAGAGCGAATCCTGCATAAATATGCAGATGTCATTCCCAAAACTTTGCAACGTGTGTGGGCAAAAAACAAAGTTCTACATTTTAAATGGATTGCCTAGAAAGCTTGCAAAGAGTGCTCATAACCAATAAAGCTGTCACTCTTTGTTCATCGCGATCTCACAAAGTTCTGTGCGTACCAATGAATCTCTCACTGTGCAATTAATAGCCTATATAATATAGGCCTATTAACATCATGTATCCAACCCCTCCCCCCGGCCACCCTCTTTTGAGGCAGTGCCCCAGACTGGCCCCCCCCATTTAAAATGCTCTAGACACGCCCCTGTTGTTCTGGCAGCTCAGGTGGCACTTTATTTAAAAAAAAAAAAGTCTATATATTTGGCAGATGTAAAGCATACATGTGTATGTTTTTTGTGTTGGTCCATTTTTATTTTATTTTATTATTATTATAACAGCTCTGGGATGTTCAAGGAGCAACGTGTTTGTGCACTTTCTAAATATTTTAGTTCTGTTTTTGAATAAAGGGTTGGAAATGAATGCCTTATTTTTGGTTTTTTATCCGATTCATCGATTAATCGAAAATATAATCGACAGATTAATCGATTATTAAAATAATCGTTAGTTGCAGCCCTAGCCCGTATGGTTTACTATTTCTTGAAATCTTCATGAGATTCATGTGATTCTGAAGTGTGTATCCCATTCAGCCACGGGAGAGGAGTTGTGAATAGCAGCACAACTAATGTTGTAGGTCACAGGACTATAACAACACGATGAATAATATAGTATGCCAGGATTACATTTATATGACACGCATTCAAACTATATGGAACTTTTTAAATGGTGACAAAGTATGTACTTACTCGGAAAGAATGTGTTTTAGACGTGGTGTCACTTTCAGTGCCGTTTTTTTTTTTTTTTTCATATCTTAGGGTTTAATCGTATTGAGTTCATTGAAGCTCATTGAACTCCAGTAATTGAGGAAAAAATTAAGGCACTTAAAGACCAAGAGCATTTCGGGTCTGCATTCAGATATCATCTCCAAAAGGCCTTTGAGATGTTAATTTTGGAAAAATTTGACTTTTGACTATAAAGAAATGTTAAAGAAAGTCTTTTAACTATTATTGCGCACATTCTTTATTAGGGTATTTATTATAGCTATTTGCTAAAACTCCAGTATTTTATGAATGAAAAGACCTGCTGTTTCCTTCATTATCCAGTTCCTAGGGAAAATGAGAATGCATAAAATGTGCAAGAATGAGAAAGCGACACAAAGGTCTTGTGAGCTAAAAAAAGACTATGCATCGAGTAGCACAGTCTTGGACTGGTGAAAATTGCCCATAATTCAGCTAATTTACATCAATTTAAATGTGAAAGCTGCCTAACCTCTGTAGGATGGTTATTTATGTGTGAATAATTTTAATGAAAGAAAAAATCTGAAGCAAATATTTCCACGCAAGCATTTGTTGACAGTCAAATTAGGCCTTTAAAAGTTACTTGCATGTTTAGAATTTATACTGTGATATCTGTGGTCTGCACTATGTTGCCTGTTGCAGGGGTTGTCTAACAGGGGTCTGTAGAAAAATTTAGATCCATAAAACAAAAGAATAATATAAATTGTAATAAATTGTAAATTGTTCAAATAAGATTAGACTAAAAACAAATTGATTAAGGTAAATAAAATATAAAAAGGATTCAAATGATTAAAATAAATACACAAATAACTAATACATTTAACAGCATGGGTACTACAATTAGTAGAAAAAAGTAATAATATACTATAAGTAATAAAAGTCATAATGAAGAAAATGGAAACTAAATGTTTCCAAATATTCTTTTACACATAGCCTATTTAAAATATCATTTTGCACAGTATAAATTGGGTCTTTATATGGTACATGAAAATATATACCTGCCTTTTTCATTTTAGAATGCAGGTCGCTGCATATTTGGAAGTGTATGGCATCTATAAAACTGAAATCCTGGCCTATAGCAGCAGCTACTACTTGTAGCCAAACACTGGAGTTTGTGTTGCCTGCTAAAACATGCTTAGCACTTGCTTGGACCAGTGCTGGGAGTCTTTGAACTGTCTGCTGATCAAAGCCAGAGAGGAGGCACTGCATTCTGCGTGTGTTACCTGTCACCCACACAGGTTCTGGGAGGAGACAGGACATGCTCCACATTAAACTTACATGAACTGCATAAATGAATTGTCCACTGGGGAAATTTTCAGCTGTTGTGGAGGATGAACTGTATACTGTCTGCTAGACTAGATTGAACTGGGGTAGTGATAAAATATTGACAAAACAGCTAATAATCGATAATGAATATAATCTATAACAAGTTTCACAGTCGAGTATTCATGTCTGTAAGCTGTGCATGGAGGAGTTCCATCAGTAACGCTACTTTAAAGTAGTGGAAAAACGTCTGTAATCACAGAGAGAGCTGCTGCGGGGAAAGTGTACAGTCCAGGGTGCCAAAAGCAGGTGAGAATTTTATTAAACACTTCAAACACAAGAAGTTCCTTATTAACTGTACAACTATTTGACAGTAACGCATTATGTGGTCAGAGGATCTGCAGAAGGGTTTTTGTTGTTGTTGTATATTTGACACTCTCTGTGAAATCCAGGCAAGCATCAACATTTGATTTCAAACATTAATTTCACTATGATTTCAATCTTTGACATGGCCTTAAAGTTATCAAGGTTATGTTACATTTTCACAGAATGTTCTTTACCTTTTGAAGGAATATTTTATGTAGAAAACGAAAAATGACTAGCTGGGTTTTTACAGCCAGGGTCACATATGTTTTAGTATAAATGTTGTTTTAGTATTAATTGATATGCTATTCTAGTTTTTGTTATTATTTTAAATTAGTTTTTTTTTTTTAAGTTCTGCTTTCATGTTAATTTTAGTTAATGTTTTAGTAATTTAGTTTTTTGTTGTGTTCCTGTCATTTTTGTTTTTAAATGTCTATATGTTTTTATCTTTAAATATATCTATATACAGTAGTTTTTCTTCATTTTTTAAGTTTGAGATATTTTAGTACATCAAGTTAAACTAAACGAAAATGAGAAATGTTGCCTTGTTAAATACCTGAATTAAAATGTTATTTTTTATTTTATGTCAACTATAATAACCCTGTCATGCATTTACATTTTCTTTCAGTTTGTTACCGTTTGAGATGAACATGGTCCTTGATGTGAAATAAAGTATTAACAGAATATTTTTTAAATCATTAAAATATGCAAAGCTCTGCCTCAACATAAAAGCATGTAGATTCAAAGCCCATACATTTCTTGTTAACTTATTGTTTATCACAAGGGCGAATGACACAAACGTCATGATAGAAAATGGATTCATTAAAGCTGCGGTCTCCAAGGTGAATGGCAGAGGCTTTGGACATCCCTAGGGAACTATTTTCCAATGAATAGAAATAAAGCATTAAAGCATGCTCAAGTAACCATCACAGTGCCTACACACACATACAAAAGTGTATATGCCACTCTGTCGGCTTTTTCATTCCGCTCTAATGTCGGCTGATGTCTTAAAGACACTGTAAATCTATTCGGTTCCAATGGCTGCCTCTTAATGTGCCAATTAAAGGAAAAGTGAAGCTAGATGGATTTGGTGTGTCCAGGATAATAAAAGATCAATGAGGGATCAGACTTCTTAGTCATAGTGGAAAAAGAGTAAATAAACATATCAAAACCGTAGATCCAATACTTCCACAAAAATGAACCGAGACTTGTTTGCTGCCAGACTCATTATTATCAACTCTCCTTCATGTTAGTGCATCTGCCTCATCTAGAAAAGCTTCAGGCTTCATTCTCATCTCCAGCCTCCCAATCCGACCCAGTCTGACCATCTCCCTCTATATGAAAGCAATCAGATTTTCACAGACAAAATCTCCTCTCCTTTCTCCCTGTGTGGAGCGCTTGGTCCACACTCTCCCGAGGGAATATCTGAACATCAGACGGTGTTATCCACAGCAGGACTTTCTGGCTTGGCTTTAAGTCCTGCTCATTCCAATTCAACATTCAAAAAGCCAAAACAAGCCACTGAGACCGGGTTTCACAGAAGCTCGTATCTACACTCTGATGAGCTTCATCTCACACACATTAACATTTCCATTTAATTATTCTTATCTTCATTCACAGTCTTTTCGTTAAAGAGCCAATCTGTCACTTTCACTGTTGGAGGTTGGTTGTTTATTGGCGAGTTAATGGCCCATTATTTCCTGCTGAGACCTGTTTGTTGGCCGCCTATGAATAGAGTCTGATCTTAGGTGGATGTCCTCCTGACGGATCTAGACGTTTTGCATTGTATTCGTATGATGTGTAATTCTAGTATCTGCAGCGTTACAAGTAATATGACATAACAATGTGTGTGGTACCAGATGCTCATGCATAATTCTGGAGATATACTCCACTGAATGTCTTGGCCACTTACTCCAGACATTTACGTCATATTGACTTTGCACTCGACTGACTTGGTTCTTGATTGGCATATTCTGGTGTTTTGGCAATGATCATTTGCTGATTCCGGTGTGAACAGTTTGTTTTGATGTTCATGACTGTCTGATTTGCATGTGATCATTGAGAAGAGATGATGTTGATTAACCTTGTGCAGTTTTGAGAATAAGCTTCACTGTCAGCAAGGGAAGTGATTTAAAAATGGCATGTTAAAGGTCAAACACGGTGTTGGCCAATTAGTCTGAATTTCTTAAGCGGTTAAATCTGCATGATTTGCCATTTCAGATTTTCTAAATGCTATGGGATTGCTAAATAACCTGCAGAAACCTGTAAGGGACTGACATCACATATTGGTATTGACATTTAGATTCATCATATCATACTAAGTTAAACAGACATTTTAATCTGCTGTATGTTTTTCTTATGAATTATTAAGATTCATAAAATGGTTGGTTTAATTTCTTACATGCTCGTTAGCAATAGACAAGCCACTCTCTTTTATGTTCTTAATAATAAATGGCAACATTAACAAAAACAGAACTGTTTGACAGACGATATCATTCATGAACAGTGATCAGCAAAGAATAACCTTGAGAAAAGTAATTTATTCTTCACACGTGTCTTAGGATCTTTGCACCATATATGTCTGGGTTCTGTCACTTCGGTCTAGTTTATTCATGGTTTTGTGACGGAGCCCTGACACTCCCTTCTTGTCTAGTTTTCTGGTGAGCGCGCGGCTTCGAGTGTGCTCGAGCTGCGCGCTCTCTTGTCTGCGTGCTCTGTTTCATGTTGGGGCGTGGTGTTCGGATCCCGGCACTCGTGAAGTGAAGTGACATTCAGCCAAGTATGGTGACCCATACTCGGAATTCGTGCTCTGCATTTAACCCATCCAACGTGCACACACACAGCAGTGAACACACACACACCGTGAACATACACCCGGAGCAGTGGGCAGCCATTTTATGCTGCAGCGCCCGGGGAGCAGTTGGGGGTTCGGTGCCTTGCTCAAGGGCACCTCAGTCGTGGTATTGAGGGTGGAGAGAGCGCTGGACATTCACTCCCCCCACCTACAATTCCTGCCGGCCGGAGACTCGAACCCGCAACCTTTGGATTACAAGGCCGACTCTCTAACCATTAGGCCACGACTTCCCCACTCCTGTCTTGTTCAGACTCTGTTCTGGTTTCATGTCGGGGTTCGGACACTCACGCTCCAGGTTTGTTCTTGCTGTGGGAGCGTGCGATTTCGAGTTCGCTCGGGCCGTGCGCTCCTCTGTCCTCTGTGTGTGTGTGTTTTGTTTGGCATGTGGTTCAGGTTTCAGCCGCGTGCTTTTTCTTGTTTTGTTTTGCTCTGTGTTGCACACAGCTTGTGTGTTTTTTCACTGGCTGCGTGCTTTCATTTTTGTTTTTGTGTGAGCACATGGCTTATCTTATTTAGTTCTATATGCCATGTGCTCTCATGCAAATTGTCTTGACCCCACCCACCTTGTTTCCTGATTATTGGTTAATTTGTCCCACCTGTGTTTTCTCGTTACCCTCCTCATTTGCTCCCTTTATAATCTCCTTGTGTTTGCAGTCCTGTGCCAGTTTGTCGTCGTCTTTACCCGGTGTGAAGTCGTGCCCTGCCCTGCCCTGCCCTGCCCTGCCCTGTCCTGTCCTGCCTTGCCAGTCTGTTTTCCCCTACGGGGTAGTTTTGGTTGGTGTTGTTTATTTTTATTATTAATAAAAGCCCATTCTCTGCAGTACCTCGAGTCCTCGCCTCGTCCCTTCTCCCCACAACCCTGACAGAACGACCAGAAAACAAGACAAGAAGGGAGTGTCAGGGCTCCGTCACAAAACCATGAATAAACTAGACCGAAGTGACAGAACCCTGACAATATAAAAATAGTCAAGATTTGTTTTAGATGATTGTAAACAGAGAGGACAACAATGTCATATGTCAAATAGATGTGGGCATTTACCTGTTTTAGACAACTTGTTCCTTTCTTGTTGGGATGTGTATGAATGGAGCATTTCTGGAAAAGTTATTTATTTAGTGGTTATTACAGATGGTTTTAAATATATTTTACAAGAGCTAGATTTTGGTTTTTCAGTATGCTTTTGCATTAACTTGGATGTTATTTGTATTTAGCATCAGCTATGTTTGTAATTGCTTTTAAATTAGTGTGGAACTGAAATATATCAATTTCCAGGACACCAATTTTAATTTTATTTGTACGTTTACTTTGTTTTTTTTATGCGTCTTTAACAAAAGCTGGATTCTGCTTTTTAAAAAATACATTAACTTGGAATTGATTTGTATTTAGCATTAGCTTGGCACTATTGTGTAACTTCTTTTGAATTAGTGTGGAGCTGGAATTTATCCATTACCTGGACAATAATTTTGTTTCATTTGTACATTTAGCTAGCCACTGTTTTTAAATGTGTTTTAAATAATATCAAAAGCTGTATTTTTCTTTTTCAGTTTGCCTTAGAATTAGCTTGGCACTAGTGCTTTGAATTGAATTTTAATGAGATTTATGCATTACTAGGACTTTGATTTTAACTTTATTAATTCATTAGCTTCATACTGGTTTTCAAATGTGTTTTACTTTAAGCACATGTCTAGACATCTACTGTACTTGCTGACTTGAAAGAACGGTTTTACTTGTTGCTTAACACAGTTTAATTCTTTATTT
This sequence comes from Barbus barbus, assembly GCF_936440315.1. Lineage (NCBI taxonomy): Eukaryota > Metazoa > Chordata > Actinopteri > Cypriniformes > Cyprinidae > Barbus > Barbus barbus. The sequence goes on from NC_136725.1 coordinate 11,258,996, forward strand.
TGATTGAAGGGGGCATCTTTGAGACGCGGGAGAATGAACCAGTCAGCATAGATGAACTCGCCTTTAAATTTGCAGTTACAAGTATCAACCGAAACAGAACCTTGATGCCAAACACCACATTGACCTACGATATCCAGAGAGTAAACCTCTTTGACAGCTTTGAAGCCTCCAGAAGGGGTATGGCTCTTTATTTATATTTTGTATTTATTTTACAATTTTATTCTATAAAAACTGCCTAAATTGTGACGAAGGTGAATATACCTAATGTATTCATTATAACCTTTTCTTGGTTTGAAGTTATTTATTAAACATAAATATTTTATATTATTATTTAAATATCAGTTCAGTGTTATGTCATAGTTATTTGAAATTATTAAATGCAGTTGGAAAGGTCAATTCCTTTGATGTTGGACAATCCAAAATAAACATTTTAAGGGGGCAGATGTAAAATTAGCTACTTTATTTTTTTTTTACTTAGCAATTTTATGTTCAAAACTATTTTATTCAACATATCTATTAGGTATCACAACAAAAACATTATTTGTACCTCTGATGAACTTATACACCAACAATTTCCATGGAAAATACCATTACAATCTAATGTAATGTAAACTTAGCAGAACTAACAAGGCTAGACTATTGTTTTTATTATGTGCATGCTTTGTTCTATGCTTTTCTTTTCCCTTTTTTTCATACCACCACATAGTTTTTCGTGTCACATGTTTTTCTTCCCCGCCTTTTCTCTCTATTTTTCTTCTCTCAGTATGTGACCAGCTGGCCCTGGGGGTCGCTGCGGTCTTCGGCCCCTCTCACAGCTCCTCGGTCAGTGCCGTCCAATCCATTTGCAATGCCCTAGAGGTGCCGCACATCCAGACGCACTGGAAACACCCGTCTGTGGAAAATAAGGACAATTTTTACATTAACCTCTACCCTGAGTACACCTCCATAAGCAGGGCTATCCTGGACATTGTCATTTTCTACAAATGGAAGTCTGTTACTGTGGTTTACGAGGACAGCACAGGTGAGTGACTGTTATGGTTTAGAAAAGGGTGGCAGTTTTTAAAAAGGGATTTTTGAAGGGCAGCTCAATGAGCTTTTTTGAGGTTTTGTTGAGAGGCTTTTTGAAGTGGGATCTTCACACCTTTGAGCTTTAAAATGGGACACTGCAGGCCACAACATTTATACCGAAATCCTCTTTTCTGTTGGAAAGAGTAACTGATGTCCACATATATTTACATTCTATTATATTTGAAGCAAGTGGGAATTCAAACTGAATTCAACAGTAACTCCAGCATTGCTTGTGGCATCATATGTTTTGGATGCTGGTTCTCAAACATAAGCTTGTTGGACATGCTGGCATAGACAAATATTAAACCAGCATAAACTGGTTTGGATATGCGTGGTGGTCTAAGCTAGTGTTTTCAGCAGGGATCCCCTCATGCATTTTATATATTTTTGTTGTCAACTTGCATTTTCTGTTCTGGCAATGTTTGATATAGGACAGTTCTGTAACTGGTTTGCTAGCAGCAAATTTATAGATGAGACATTGCACACAGTCAACCCGTGAATGTGTAAATGTTGGTTTTGCTTTAATTAGCAGGGCGCTGTCACTCACAGCATTTACATTCAATTTCTTTGCATTAAATCCCTGCTTTAAAATGCACAGTGGTGAAACCTTTCAGATGCAGCATTGGCAAGTTTAATGTGATTTCAGGTGGCAAGTATTCATTTGTTTCTCTAGGTCAGTTTGGTTTAACTCACATTTAACCTTATCAGTTTATTTCCTTTTGACATCTTCATTTCAATACCATATTTCATTTTCTATATATTCTGACTATGTGACCTTTTCTAAACCAAAATGGTTTTGAAAACAGTGAAATATTGACTGAATATTGAATATCGTCTCACGTTGTTATTACAGCTGTTTATTTCACAGGCCTGGCTCATATTAAAGAAATGTAGTGAGTGTGATAGTTATTCAGATTATTAATTATAATTTTTTCTCTCAACGAGATGTCCATTTCTCACACTCTATCAGAAGAATCAAACAATAGCTGTATATATAAATCACCTGCATTTGAATAAATTGTGTCTGGTCAGTATTGTGCATAATTCATTAGTGTGCATTATTCTAAAGAAAAAAAATAGTTGTTATCAAATCACTCAAATTGTAATAACTTTCTCTGCTTCTGAGATTACTTCTTTTTTATGTAATCAGGAGAATGCAGAGGGGGATAAAATAATATTATCCAATAAAATATCATCGTATATGATCCACAAATTCAAGTCAGTCATTGCATTATGTGTTATATGTTGTTTTATGATTGAAAATTTGGCCTGTCACATCCTGATCCAACTCCCCCTTTCCTGTCAATTAAAAAAAGCAGCAAAAAGACAACACAATTTATCAAAATAATCATATTATATGCAAATTCGGCGTTATGCTGTAGTTCACTAACACACTTCAAGAGATTCCCTGATGGCAGCAAACTCATTTGGAGAGCAAATCAAATGCAGACAAACAAATCTAGTGTTTAATAACACATAAAAACAAAGAACCGTAAGGCAAAACAAATGGAAAATTGCCCTGCGAATACTTCTGTTTCTACAGCTTAAAATGAGCATGGTGACACTGTAGCCAATGTCTTTGCAGAAATTGCAGATAAAATTTGTGTCAGATTGACCAGTTTCAAAATGATTAGTGTGTCTGATTCATAGCCAGTGACTTGGATCGAAATCATTAGGGGAGCTCAGGGAACAGATGCCAGCGCAAATTTACCCTAGTATTTACACATCACACCATCTCTGCCGTAGTGTGATTTGTCATGAATTCCTGTAAGCCATCTGTTTGAAAACACAAGTTACACACTACTTTTGGTGTGTTTATGTCTAGAAATCTCATACTTTGATAGCCTGATTTATGATCTTATCATTGCATGGAAGTAGTACATCATTATATGACCAAGACTAAATCAAGGCAAATAACTGTAGCCTGTGACTAAAAGTGGTTTCATACCTTTTTTTTTCTGAGCATCAAAGCAGTTTTATTGCTCAAATCTGTGTTTTGGTTGTATTATTGGGCATTATTATGACCGACATATTTCTTTATGCGTGTCATTTACAATGAACTTGTGTAGTAGCTCAGCCTTTATAAGAAATTCATGTCCCTATTAGTCTGCCGCTACTTTTATTGAATTTCCCTTTGATCTTGCATGGGACATTTTCTTCAAAATATAAAATTCTGTAATCCAATTTTGATCCCTTTGAGTTTTGGTAGCGATTAATATTTAAGGCTAGTTTTAGAATGTACCAAACAGCAAGGGTGTTAATACAAAGCCATGATGATTTAATGACAAATTATTAAATTGATAAATTAAATCAGGTAGCTTAGATGGTCTAATCAGATCCTGCACCAGGAAACCATTTACCTTTATGTGCACATTCAATATAATCATACTGTATGACCTTGACGTGTGGTTTATAACAAAATACGATTTTGAGAATATAAAGTGAATAATATAGAATAATAAAAACAAGGAAACAGGAGCAATGAAGAAGCTTTTGATTTCACCCTTGTGACTCCCAGGGGCCCCTACATGTACTGGAGCCCAATAAAAAGTAACCGATGGTTCCATATCAGAGTCTCATGATATAAGCTCATGCAGGAACCCCGAATCTGAGCTTGTTTAATGTCCTAAAGTAATTGATGAGTTCATAAGGAGGTAATTTGAGTCCGAATCGATGTTCATTCAAAAGGTTATCATGTTTTAATGCATCTGTGTGATCTGCAAGATAGTCTGTAGCAGTGTTGTTATTGTTAAATAAAGAAATAAAGCTGAAATAAAATTAAATATAAATAATAGATGAAGAACTTGAACTTGAAGCAGTGGGAGCTGGGCAGATAAATTTTAGAAATGTTCTTTTGGCACAAAAACTGAAATAAAATAAGTTAAGCGGTACACTATAAAAGTGTTTTTTTCAGGTGTAAATAAAACAAATTATTGGTGTACATTTTACCAGACAATTCCATTTCTACTTCAAAATTTCACATCTGACTTAATATGTTACTTACATTTTCTGAGTGAAATTTTTTTTTCTATATTTTTTCAGTGTAAAATTACTAAAACTAAAACTAAAGTTACAGCTAATTAAACATATTTAAAAATGAATAAAAAATACAGAAAGCGCATAACTATTACAAAAAAATGCTCATTTTTAATATATTTAATAAAACAATAAAAATAAATGAAAACTGTAAATATAAAAATAAATGCTATTTCAAAATATTAATAAATATATAAATAATACAAAAATAACACTCATCTTAGAACTCTCAAATTGTTGCTATAAATCAAATCAAAGTTTAAACAGTCAAAAACTAGTACAAAAGAGAGTGGGTGCATATAATATGGAACAGCTGCAGTTTCTGTACTGTGCAGATGTCGTTAAATGTGGCTTATAGTTGAGATTGTGTGTTTTTGGAGGTCATTGCATCATGCTGCCTTGTGGATGTTTGTACCCCAGAGACCTGTGGACTTTTGATCTGGCCTAGGCAAAACCATTAGGCTTGCAGCATGTTACATTTTAAAAGGATATTTCTGGATTTTTCTAGCCTTTACTATTATTCTCAAATCTGTTGAAACAATAAGAAAGCTTTAGAGCAGTATGCAATTATACTTTAGTGAAAGTATCATATTATCTAACTGACTCGCGGTCATTTTCATCCCTTTCCCAGGTCTATTCAGCATTTAGATAACATTTTGACCTGCTACAATTTATTGCAACACTTTTTGCCACTATAGACTGTTTTGATTAAAGAGAAGCCGAAAAAAAAGCATCTGATTGTTATGTATCAACGGAATAGATGAGTCCCAATTTACCGTCCCCGTAAACATCTGCTATCACACTGGGGAAATCAAAAGTGTAATTACTGCAGCTCGTGATGAGTTTGTGTTTCTCTTCCATTGCCCCACACCTTCGATCATTCTTTTGTGTTCTCTTGTTTCAAGGATTGATGCGTATGCAGGAACTGATCAAAGCTCCGTCCAAAAACAACCTGAAGATTCGTATTCGCCAACTGGCGTCGGGAGGAGGCGACAGTCGCCCCCTGCTGAAGGAGATGAAGAAAGAAAAAGAGTTTTACATTATTTTCGACTGCTCCTACCAAGTAGCCGCCGAGCTTCTCAAACAGGTGCGGCACTATTTCTGTAGATTCTCACTCTGAACTTTCATTGAACTCACAAAGTACGTCATACAGATGGAAATGGATTGAAAATGAGAGTGAAGTGCTCTTGCATGCTGTGGCGCAGCAGGATTTCAGAGCTCTACTTTAAAGCAGAAAGATGTAATACAGTTTGTGCCATGCTGCCTTCATTCCTTAATACTGCTGAAACTCTCTTATTTCACACTCAGCCAATCGTTACTTTCTTTTTTTTTCGAATCCTTCCCAGAAAATGTTTTGTTATATTTCTCCCCCACAGCTGATGTCGATGGGTATGATGACGGAGTACTACCATTTCTTCTTCACTACATTGGTGAGTCTGACAAGCGGACAGCTTACTATTAATAAGAGCGCTTTTCATAACATTAGATGGGTGAGTGATTTTCTGCTGTTTTTTATAATTGTTGCTTGTCAGACTGTATGATTCGACCCTATATAAATAAACTTGCCTTGCCTTGCCTTGCCTTGCCTATTGACATTCTGAGACATGAAACCCCTGGGCGACATCAACTGTCTTTCATGTCAGACTGTATAATCCTAATGTATGTTTGACAGTGTTCACAGGGCTTTAAATATCATAGGCCACGTCATATTCTGACATTCTCACTGACACATGAAATTGTACCACATAATCCAAAGCTTTTGTTGGAAAAGATTTAAACCAAAAAAAAAGCTATTAAGATTGTCTTGTGGCTGAACAAAAGAGGGAATTGTGCAAATTTTCAGAACTGATTTCAAATGAATTTGAAATTCGGTAGCAAACAGAATGCAGTTTGAATTTAAATTCAGTAAAGTAGAATGAAATTAACTAAGATTCAGAGCAAATTTGCTCATTTTAATTGTCTAATTTTTAACTATAGAAAAAGAAAGGTTCGTCAAGACAAACTTTGAATCATGCCATGACAACCTTATCAGAAAATTACAAGAGGTGAAAAAAGTTAAGAGGTTAATAACAGGCAAGCAGATACACTACTGTTCAAAATTAATACTTTTATTCATCAAGGACCCATTAAATTGACCCGAAGTGACTTTTTTACATTGTTATAATATAATTGTATTTAAAATATATGTTCTATTCATAAAAAATACTGAAAAAATCACAAAATATTTCACAAAAATATTAAGCAGCACAATTATTTACAACATTGATAATACAAGAAATTATTCATGAGCGCCAAATCAGCATATTCAAATTTTTTTTGAAGGATCGTGTAACAGTGAAGACTGTAGTAATGACTGCTAAAATTGAACTTTACCATCACAGGGATAAATTGCATTTTAGCATATATTAAGATTAACATATATTAAAATCAAAAACATGAAAATCTTTGCCGACCTCAAACTTTACTACAGTAGATTTATTAGAAATGTCACCTTCCTTTATAGAATTTTGTACCATGTGTACAGTATACAGATTTATAGAAGATGGACGCTTTATTTCCTAAAATGCATTACCTGATTAATTTAGTCATTCAGTAAATTCTACTTCCTGTAATTCAAAGTCCAGTACAACTTCCTCTGTATTGTGGCCAGTTTGATTAAAAATTCCAACATATGAATCGAAATGGAGCCAATTCTTGCATTTTTGTACAACCGTGATTTGTGTACTCCTAACAAGGGCTCCTTTTCAGCAATGGAAAAACATGGCATGAAGAGTCTATATCTTGTGCAAAGTTTGCATAGCTCTTAAGGCTAAATCTGGACAAACTCTCGTTGCCTTGCAGGATATGTTTGCTTTGGATCTTGAGCCGTACCGCTATAGTGGAGTCAACATGACAGCGTTCCGCCTCCTGAATCTAGATGATCCATACGTGGCGTCTGTGATCCAGAAGTGGTCCATGGAGCGCCAGCTGGCACCACCCAAACCTGAGAGTGGACTGATGAGCGGCATTATGACTGTGAGGATCAGTCTGCTCTCATATATTTCTGTTCACATCTAGTTCGTTTTTTTCAACTGAAGTGACACCCTTTAATTTTCAGGGTGGATTCTAAGAGTCACAAAATTAGAAAATAGAAAAGTGTGTTATAGACCGTATTTGATCCGCTTCTGTAAGATATTGCATGAACAGGACAATTTGGAGTCACATCAGTTACAGTTGTCGATTGCAGACATTACTGTGTGAACACACATTAAAATGAGCCAATCACACATTTACATATAGACCAGAACTAAAACAGGAGCCTAACTTCTCCCTTTAAGCCCTTCCTTCACCGTTAGAATAACTGGGATTAAGTCTCACCGATGTTGACTAATCTACCCGTCCTCCAGAAGGCAGTGTAGATACTGCTAGCACACTCAGCCTCGTTAGACATGCATGAAGGGCTTAAAGCAGGAAGCATCGGGAGATTTATTCAAATCTATTTTTACCATCCAGGTCACATTTTAGCACTGAATAACACCCAGAGAAACATAAGGTGAGTGCAGCAGGGGACGGGGGAGGGGCTCTCTTACTGTGATCAGATGGAAAGGATATTAAACTTAAATAACGTTACATAACATCCAGTATTGTGCAAATGGTGAAGGAAAAACACCTTCTGCCAGTATATTAATGCATAATGAAGTTTGATTATATTTAGATCATGTTTTGTATGTAAATTCTTCTCTCCTTCCACAGACCGAGGCTGCGCTCATGTATGACGCCGTGTTCATGGTTGCTGTTGCATCTCAGCGGGCCACACAGATGACAGTGAGCTCCCTGCAGTGCCACAGACACAAGCCCTGGAGGTACGGCCCGCGCTTCATGAACTTGTTTAAAGAGGTGAGAATATTGTACTTTATGTAGCAAAACACATTCCACTGATTTCAATTGTAAACTTACATTTGATTCAAAGTGAAACATTTTAGACACTTTACTTGTAAAATACATTATCTCCAGCTTGACAAGTTTAGTGTTTTCAGTGAATTACATTTAATTTAATTTGTGGGATACTCAAGCCAAAAATGAAAAAAGAACATTTAAATTATGACAGAATTGTTTTTTTGGTGGACTGTCCTAATTGTAAACTTGAAACGGTAACACTTTAGCTTAGGGACCAATTCTCACTATTAACTAGCATGCATATTGGCTGTTTATAAGTATTTATAAAGCACATATTAATAGGGGTCGACCGATTATCGGCCTGGCCGATTATTGGCACCGATATTAAGCATTTTTATGATAATCGGTATTGGCCATTTTCAAAACCGATGTGCCGATAAAATTATTTAATTTTGAAACGCGCTATTTGGCTCTGATGCAGCCTGTCGGAACTCACCACTCTGTGGCCTAGAGCAGTCTCCGCCCACCGCGCATCTGATTTGTTGAGAGTCAGGAGTCCGACCAATCAACGTGGAAGACTAAAGGGGCTCTCACACCGAAAGCGCTTGCTAACTGGTGCTGCTTCATCACGCATCAGTTCTCCCTCAAAGACCTTGCACAAGTTGCAATAAATTACAATCCACTACACTGAAGTTGTAAAAACCTCAATATTATCTATTTATGGTTTCCGAGATGGGGGAAACGCAGGGGGAATCGCGGAATCCAGTCATATAAATAGCATTTACTGTATAACGCGGAGTCACGGAATTAGTCAAAGTTTGGATGAATTAATCAAAAGTAGGTCAGTACACTTAAATCGACTCAATGTGTTCGGCGTCTCTCTGTATATGTGAATGGCACAGATGCGCGGTTTTGACAGTGCGCGACGCTCGCGGTGTTTTCCGCATCAGCCATGTCACTAAATGAGGACATAAATATATGAACATCATCCCCAGAACTGCTCTGAGAGTTACTTCATGAGCATTTGACTGTTTCGTTTGAGTAAAACGATCGTCATATCATAAATAGGCTACAGAAACTTAAGAGGTCCTCATGGCAACCTGTCAAAATAAAAGTTCGGTTTATTTACTAATGCTACTACAATTATTACAACTTTTGTTTAAAAGAACAATCACACAATACGCTATTTCTTACATGTTTTAATTTTAATAGTAAACACATTTGTTTGCCGAAAAATAGAGTTTAACTCTCATTTGATTAAAAGATCAATTAAATTAATGTTTTATGCCTTCATTTGCACTGCTCTGTAAATGAAAACTAATGGAAATTACTGTCTCATAGGCCAAGATTAAGATACTGTCACATAGGCCAAGATTATGATGACGGAAATTGGGACATTTCAATAGGCTATTGAACCAAGTGAGCCTATAACAGGCTATTAGTGTTATAGTTTCATTAAAATAGTTGCGGTCTTCTTCACAACTTCTACAATGGAGCTATGAAGACAATTAAATGATTTACACTTATTATATACATTGCGCTTTTTAAATTAATCAACTGATGTGCATTAGATGATGAATTGAATAGTCCCCTCTTGTAGATTATGATTTAGTCAACCGAAAATAATTAAATGAATAATTATGAGAGGTTATGCTATTACACATACATTTCTAACATGTAAATTATTGAAGCCAAATACTTACATTTCCCCAAGCGGTTTAGCTGTAGTATTTAGTATTCATAGGCTTAATCATGAAGCATGCAGTGGCCCCACTTTTAACTCTCTCTTTATATATTACCCTTATTGTAGATGGATGCATGGGGGAAGACAAGAGTAAGAAGTGCAACCAACACTAGGGAAGGCCGTTTTTGTCAGAGCCCTTGTTATTCTTAATTTTGACATTCATTTTCATTTTTACACCAGACATATATATCGGTTCAATATATCGGTTATCGGTCTACTTGGTCTGTAATAATCGTATCGGCATCGGCCCTGAAAAACACATATCGGTCGACCCCTACATATTAATGCCTTATTCTGCATGACCATATTTTGGATCCCTTAGTCCTACCTCATACATACATTTAACAACTACCTTACTATTAATAAACAGCTAATTAGGTGTTTATTGATGAAAAATGTCATAGCTAATGGTTAAGAGCGAGAATTGGACCTTAAAATAAAGTGTGACCCTTGAAACAGTTCACTACAAGCCATTTAAACTATAATTTAAACATAATTTTTTTTCCATGAAATGCTTGCAATTTTATTTTGACAAGGAAAATGTTTTCTTACTGCTAAAAATTATATTCTGCAGGTGAATGCGTATAATGATGTTGAAAAGTTTGGGGTCAGGAAGATGTTTCTTAAGCAGCAAATCAGCATATTAGAATGATTTCTGAAGGATCATGTGACACTAAAGACTGGAGTAATGATGCTGAAAATTTTTGTTACATCATATTTCTTGTACCAACCATAAAAACAAACCATACAGAGCAGTGAAAATAGTGTCTTGCAGGAGACAAATCACTTGAGCTCCAGTGTCTTCAATCCTGTTGGTAGACTGCATTACATAAAATTACAAAAATTACATAAATGCAAATTGCACAAACATTTCATCACATCAGTTGACACATCCACATTGTATCTGCAACAGTTGTAGTCACTCATGTCGAAAATTAGGTAGTTTGATAGATCTCCTGTATGATGTGAATCACGCTGTATGTGTGAATGATGCTTGACACATTGTGGAATATTTATCAGACAGCCTTTTTGAACTCTTTTAGACTTTACACAACTTTTTTCAGATTTTTGACCCGTAGGTTACATAAAAATGTATTTTAGATGAAAACACGTTTTTCAGGGCAGAGGTGCCTGAAAATGGATACTGGTACCTCCTGCGTTTTGATCTTTTTTAAGTCCCAGATCACTGCTGGATGCTCTCACCGCCTTTGAACCAAGAGGTCATAACAGTTCTCCTTCATGTCTGAGTGTGGGGTGTGTGTCCCTCCACTCGAGAACTCAAAAAAATTAATGCCTGTAATAAAACAAGATGGCTGTCGAGGGGAATGAATGTTTGTTCTGAATATATGGAGTCAATTTAATGCTGCATATATTTGCATGAGAATTTAAGCATTGCAAAAGAAAATAAAGTTTTGCAAACGAAAATGAAAGTATTGAGAAAAAATAAATGTGCTTTTTGCAAACAAAAATGAAGTATCGCGAGAAAAAAAGAAGTTTTGCAATCAAAAATAAAGAATTGCAAAATATAAATGAAACATAAAATAAAAAAATTATAAATACATCTCTGATAATCCCAGGTTGCTATGGTAACGTGGGTTTGTTTACCCATTAATATCTCGTGGTCACGAGAAATTTAAACCAATTTTTTTTTTTTTGCATCTTCCAGTGACAGTCATTTCTTAATTTATGCCAGGAGTTATGTAAATGAAAAACGAAGTCGAGATCAATATGAAGCTTGAGACCTTTTTAATGATGTATAGTTTATGAAGTTAATTCCATTCTTTTACATTAAAACTAGCAGTAACTCTGAACTAATGTAAACAAAGAACGCTGTGCGCTGGCGTCCTCCCACAGGTTAAGAGATTTTAAACAAGCACTGTTAATACACATTTAGTTAACCAAATGAAACAATACACATTTTAATGCTATAAAAGTGTGCACATTGAGAGAAATAAACAGCAGATGTTCATATTAACAACTTCTTTAACTTGAGCAAACGCCTCTGAATACTGCTGCTAATACACTTAATAAAATGAAAACATGCATGTTTTAAAGCTAATAAATAAAAGGAAACAATCCACCAGCATGCCTCTGTTCAATGACGGTGCCTGGATCACTTGTGATCTGTGTCTCTGGCCAATGACGTCACTTCCAGGGAGGCATGCCCAGGCCTGTTGTACACGCCCCCGTCCCTTGACTCCACCCCCATGTCAAAACAGTGCCACAAAGTGAGTCGCGCAGAAACGTGAAGCACAAAGAACTGAAACGCAAACTAAAAGCAGCTTTGCAAATAAATTAGTAGATATGGCCATGGAAAATATGTATTGCAAAATCATTGCTTTTGCTCTGTTTCATTTATATTTTGAAATTCTTTATTTTTGATTGAAAAACGTTTTTTTCTCGCAATACTTAAATGCGGCATTATACAATAAATGCGACATAAAATTGACTCCATATGAATAGGCTTTTCAGTAACATTTTTAGATATGCTTTCAGTTCCACTTGCATAGCGTCTCAGCAGTTGGAGTGTTACTGGCTTTAGAAATGGAGGAGGCTTTATGGTAATTATTTTTTTTTTTAAATAAAAATGAATAGTGCCACAGTACATTAGAGAGGGGGCGGCCCAGAATGGCTCAGCACTGCAGAGGGTGAATTTATTTCCCTGCTTGAGTCTGCCCTATGTGTTTGAACTAGGAACCCTCAGTCCTTGATACTCAGTTTGCACCTTAATCACAAAGCACCACAGGACTTAAAGCTGCTGTTAGCTGTTTTTTATTACCTATGCTACTACCTGACAGATATCACTGAAAAAGGTTTCATGAGGAATTACACTTGTCTCTATGACAGACCTAGACTCTGTAAACAACAGGGAAGGCCTTTCAAAAACGTTAGCACCAGGTCAACTACCAGTCATTTCGCACATTTGGATTTACTGATATCTGGTTTGCTGACATGTCTTTGAAGGGTTTTTTTGAGAGATGTGTGGTTTCAATGAAGGAAAGGCGATCTAATTCTGTGGTGCAAGTTAACAATGTGGCTAATATTGCATACAACAATGATAAAGCTGAAGCTTGGCATTTCTGTACCATTAGCATCACCAAATGAAATTGTAAACATAATAGTACTGTGTTCTTTTGGTGTGTTTTGCTTCTCTGTTTGATGGAGATTTCTCTGCGGGATCATGGGTAATTTTCATTACCTGCATTGCAGAATCATTGTAGTTTTTCACCAGGAATTCCACTATCCAACACAAGTTTTATTTAAAAAAAAAAAAAAAAAAACTTGGATTGATGGCTTCAATAGAAGCCATTGATTAACAGCCTTGTAACTCACAGTAGGTCTATCTTTAAAAGTTATCTTTCAAAATCAGTTCCCCTATGGAGAAAAAGAAAGGGATTTTTACTTTCAGAACCCAAATGTTACACTCTCTACTAGCGTCGCCAAATGAAATTGTAAACATAATAACTGTTTTCAAACAGGTTTCTTGGAAAATTCTGGTCATCTTCCATTAAACAAAAAATCCACAAAGTCATGCTATTGGTTGAGCCAATGTTGCTATTTTGGGCTGCTCAAATACACAGAGCTATGTTTTGAAAATGCCACAGAGCTACAGTGTTTACACTTTAAAGGAAATTAACCTTTAAATGGCTTTAAATCACATGTTAAACTGGGAAAGGAGAAAGTATTGAGCATCTGAAAAATGTCGCACTTCGTGTATAAGTGACTAATTAGGCTTGTTTTGAGTTGAGCAAGTGTGGAGTTAGTTTCCTATACATGCCAACACTAAGATGAACACTAATGAGTCCAGATGCTACATTTTAACGACCCATAAACTCTGTAATACAACCCCATTAAAGCCATAAAACACTGTGTTGTAAGAGGCCTCTCTACAGACACTAAGCTAGGAACACTCTTAATGTGCAACATGTTGTAGGGTACAAAAACACATGTGACACCTTCTGTGAACTGCATATGTGCTGCGGCCATTGAAATTCTTCACTTTAACTACAGCAGCAGCAATGCTGGAGCGTTTTAAATAGATTGCCAGGACAAATAAAATCCCTCTTCATTTCATTTACTCTTTTTCTTGCTTGTCCTGTCCATTTAAGTCATTTTCACTCACTTAAGTACTGTAATGTGAATTTCGGTGTGACTGATCAACTGTGACAGAAGGCTGAACAGCTTTAAATGTAGTATTTGTTTATGTTGACCCGTTGGGCAAGAGATGCTGATCAGTGCGGTTTTGCTTATGGGCTCTGCCTTTTATGAGGAAAAAGCTACAGAATGTATTACGTGAAATATAATTTCAAATTATGGAGCTCCTGTACTGTAGCAGAAAAAAAGAAAAATGTTTTTACACCCCATTTAAGGAGCATTGATTATATTCCACTGCATATGATTCTGACGAAACGATACAGCATAAAAGACCCGCAGCTCTAGTCACACGTGCAAGGGAGGTTTTCATGATATTTGTCCCTGCTTGCGGCCTAATTGTAGGGTTGAAGTGAAAAATAAGTATAATTGTTATTTTTGGCACTAAAAATGTTTGTGATCCACATATTAGGGTCACCACCCTCTGCTTCTCAAAACCAACAAGGGAAATACGTGTTGTCATTATCATATTATACACAGAAGATCATTTTTGCTTTTAGAAAGAAGTGAAATGTTGCAACAATCGTAGCTTAGCTGTAACATTGAAGTTACACTAGTTAAAGTAAGTTTATATGTTAAGAAAATATTCTTGCTTTTTAATGTTTTTACATTTGTAATCGTTACTTTATTCATTATTTTCTTTTGTTTTGTTTTGCTTTTGCAATGCTTATAATCCAAGACTGACTTCATGGCCAAAAGCTTTTCTTCTCTCACCCCACAAATCAAAGACATTAAAAATGACCAGTCATGTGACCATTGTTAATTCAGTGGGTATGACGGTAAGTCAGCACTAAAAGACCAGTATCCTACCCAGCAGGCTTGATCTTTAGAGATGCCAGATATCTCAGAAAAGTATGTTGTTTTTAAGAGCTGGCGGTGCAGCATAGTGGTTAAAGGTTTGTGTCTTTAACCCAAAGGTAGTCGGTTCTAATCCCACAGGAATTGCCCTATGCACTAGCGATGTTTTGGCCTTAAGCGAGGCACTTGGGTTGCTCCAGGGGTACTTTGGACAGTGTCAACTAAATGGCAAATTAGTAACAAGTGAATTCATGTTGTCATTTTTAAAACAAAGTCTGTTTTTATTAAAAAATAAAATATAATTTCTGGCATATGTGAACACATTATTATGCAGTGCACCACTTGTCTCCAGTGGCTGCATTACAGTTCCCTGAAATGGTGGAAATGGTTTACATCGAGGTCATCATCAAGTCTCCAAGAATCCTGTGGGATAGTAAAGCTGTATCCACCTAAGCATGAGCTGGTGATGTGTTGAAGGCCAGCCGTTGCCTGTTATTTTGAGATGTGCTCTGAGAAACACTGCAACCTTGAGAACAGAGGTGCTGTTTTTCTGATATCCCACCCACTTATCAAACCTAGAGAGGGCTTGAACAGGGCTATTACTCTTCCTTAGTTGCCTCAGCTGATTGAATTCTGGGATTGTTTGCTCTCATTTTTGGTAAAACAAAGCTGGGGGAAATTAAATGACAGTACGCTAGCTTGAATGTTTTTGCTTTTAGGTACTATACAGTCAGGCCTGACCAAACAGTGTAGGGAAGAGCACTTGTCATTTATTCAGAAAATGAAGCCTGGCAGCTCTGATGTATAAGCATCATAAACTGTGTGAAATCACTTTTTAATTCATTTTAAAAAATATAAAAAAAATGTACATATCACTTCATTTAGAAGTATGCCGTTAAACTACAAGTCTAAACTCACAGTCTGATCTTACATTCGTAATAACTGTAGTAGTTGCATGTGACTGAGTGTAACAGAAAATGAAAAATTGATAATTAGATTTTTTGTATATTATACATGCTACTTAAAACATCCTTATATATATATATATACTTATATATAAAACATCCTCAAACACTACACACATCTTAAGATTGTTAAGAATGGCTTTAAAGGGTTACACCACCCCAAAATGAAAATTTTGACATTAATCACTTACCCCCATGTCGTTCCAAACCCGTAAAAGCTTTGTTCGTCTTTGGAACACAATTTAAGATATTTTGGATGAAAAGCGGGAGGCTTGTGACTGTCCCATTGACTGCCAAACAATTAACACTGTTGAGGTACAGAAAAGTATAAAAAAAACATCTGCCATCAGTGGTTCAACCGTAATGTTATGAAGCTACGAGAATACTGTTTGTATGCAAAGAAAAAAAAACGACTTTATTCTGCGTCAGCGTAGCACCATTTTTGAGAATTTAATAGTATGCAAACTGCGTACGCTGTTATGTGTCAGCTGCACCACAAGGATACGCTGTTTTCATTCAAATCAAAGTGTAAGCAACCGTAGAAGAAATATCTGTGAGGTATGGCTGACACAGAACAGCGTACGCAGTTTTCGCCCAGCAGATATTCTCCAAAATGGCGCTACGCTGATGCAGAGCAGACAAATTGTTGAATAGTAGTTTTTTGGGGAGTTTTTTGCGTACAAGATGTATTCTCGTAGCTTCATAACATTACAGTTGAACCACTGATGGCAGATAGATGTATTTGACAATGTTTTTTATACTTTTCTGTACCTCAACAGTGTTAATTGTTTGGCAGTTAATGGGACAGTCACAAGCCTCCCGGTTTTCATCCAAAATATCTTAAATTGTGTTTAAGGTGTCTACCTCTGTCTCCAGGCCTTCTTCCGCTACACGGGTCTGGCCCGCCATCCCTCCCCCTGGTCCACCTCCTTTCCACCTCCCTCCTGGACTTTTTGTTTTCTGTTTATGACTGGGGAACGTCTGAAATCCGCTACTTAAAGGGGGAGTTCTGTCACGGTCTTCAGCTGGTGTGCCCAGGATGGCCACCAGAGGACACTGTATCGTTTTAGGCACATGACTTCTGTTGTGTTTGTGTTGTACCATGTGCTTTCTCCTGTCTATTGTCTGTCCCCTCCCATCTTGTCACCTCATTATTATTTCAGTTGCTCCACCTGTGTCTCCCTCCTCGTTTTTCTCCCTATTTATTCTCCAGGGCTGTATCCGAAATCGCCCCTATACCCTCATTCACTATTGCCTAGATTAGTCCACTCATACAGTTCACTTGAAGGAGTGAATGAAAACGAGTGAGTGAATTCGGACACTGAGTGCACCGGAAGGACTGCCGCTTTTGCATAGTTTGCTTGCTGTTAAATAATTATTTGAAACGGGCAGCTCTAATAGTAAGATTGAAGGATATATCTTGAACTCTGTCACGGAAATTATGTATAAACCCTAATAGTCAATTTACAACTAATTTTGTACCTTTGTTGTATTACGCCGTGGACGAGCGCTTCTAAAATTAATGAATGGATGATTCAGCTGCGGGCGCCATCTTCTGGTGAGATGCGGGAATTCACTCGGCGTGTGACTCTCACAGTGCATTCTGGGGATTCTCTAGCCGTTGAGTGTACATCGGTTGTACACTCGTTTTTGCGGTGCATTGTGGGATTGAATGAGTGCACTCGAAAACATTCACTAAAATTCATTCATTCATTAAAATGGCTGTCTAGTGCACTATTTGAGGGGATGGGGGTGATTTCGGATACAGCCCGGGTGTCTGCAGTCCTGTGCTGATCTGTTGTTCTACGTCGTGTGTGTGTTATGTCTGCCTGTACTGCAGTTCTCTGCCTGCCTGCCTGTTTTTCCCCCTTGGGGTGGTTTTTGTTCATTTTTGTTTCATTTTATTATTAAAAGAAAGACCATTCTGCCTGCATTTGAGTCTTCGTCTCTCCCCACCCACGACAAAATCAACTTGAGCTGAATATTGACACTATTGTTTTTTAGAGCTGCTTTATCTGAACTGAATCTGAACTGACTGTCTCCAACTGTCTCCATAGTTGAGTTTCCATAACTGATTCTCCTATATTTCTGTTTATCTCTGTGAAGCTGCTCTGACACAATCTGTAATGTATAAAGTGCTAGAAAATAAAGACTTTTTTATTTTTGATAAAATAAATGCAGCCTTTGTGAGCACAAGAGAGAAAACATTAAAAACAAAAACCTTATGGACCCCAAATGCATGATTTGATGTATTATAAATTAAATTGTGACCATAATATTAAGAATTACAAATGGAAAACATTGTTTACTTGAATAAAAGGAATAGTTCACACAAAAATTTAAATTTTGTCGTCATTCACTCACCCTCATGTCATTCCAAACCTGTATAAGTTTCTTTCTTATGTTGAACGCAAAAGAAGATATTTTGAAGAATTTTGAAAAATCAAACAGTCCCCATTGACTTCTATAGTTGGGAAAAAATACAACGGAAGTCAGTGGGGACCATAAACTGTTTGAATTCCAGCTTTCATCAAAATATCTTCTTTTATACTTAACATAAGACAGAAACTCATACAGATTTGGAATGACATGAGGGTGAGTAAATTTTAATCATTTTTTGGTTAAATATTACTGGTGTTACATTTAAATAGTGTTTTCCCTTATATTAGAGCAAGTGCTGCTTTTCTCCCACTGTATTTTATGTCATAAAAGAAAAAATGTGGTAAAACTTGAGTGAGATATAATACAATAATTCACAATTTTATGCATCATTGGGCAAACCTAAAGCACATGATCCAAGTGTTCATGTTTAGATTCTATTTATGTTCACAATAGTCCATTATACTAACATTTTACTGACCAGCAAAATGTTTAGTTGAAACTGTTGTGGGTTTTTTTGTGTTAACAGACACGTGCCCCGAGGCTGCATAATATTCCATTACCGCTATGACTGAAAGACACAGCAGTAAAACCGATATTGTGCATCATTCTCAATGTATACTGTTTTTGTGCCTCAGGCCCAATGGGATGGTTTGACAGGACGGATAGTCCTTAACAAGACTGATGGTCTGCGGAAAGAGTTCAACTTAGACCTCATCAGCCTCAAGGAGGATGGCACAGCGAAGGTGAGTCAGCTTAGCTGGACGCCGATGAGAGACGTTCAATGATATGATTTCTGTAGCAGCAGAAATGACTGGAAACTGTAAATTGAGTGTCTTTATGTCTTCAAAATAGATTAAATGAATTCCCTGTGAGTGGACGTTTAAATATGTTTTTCTCAAAGCAGACCTATTAATTATCCAGATCATTTGTATTGACCTTGTTGCTCCCATGCTGACTACACAACTCTTCAATTCTTCCTAAAAGCGAGCGGCTGATGCTGCATCACGACCTACTAAATTATGGACAAAGGTTTGTTCCAGTCTTGGTTTCATTCCCTGAGTTCGTGATTAAGACCTGTGGAGAGCTTGGATTTCCTCCCCTGTGTGAAATTCACTTCAGTAAACCCAGTGCCCTTTCATCGGCTTCCCTTTCCCTGCAGAAATCCCTTCACTTCCTTATGGAAAGAGATCGCTGCCAGTCACTTCTGCCAGAATGTCTCACTGAGATGCATAATGTGTGCCAGTTATAGTTATGACAGTTAAATCACCATACTCGATATCCAGCACTGTAAAATGGGCACTTTTTCTGCAATGTTTTGTGCCTCAGTAAGTAACACATCTCCATACAAGCCAGCTCAAGCGTGCAGAAAAACGTGCATTAATCCACAGGCAGACATTTATAGAGCAGCTCTAATCCACTTTTAAAATTCATTTGAATAAGTCACTAATTTCAGACTCAAATGAGCTGTGTGACAAGTGCCATACATAAACATACACTAGATTAGGCTTGTGTTAACAAAGGGTTTATTAAACAGAGAAAAGCAAGTTTGATTTAATTCCTTTACTGCTGACATGTTTTAAAGGGATCATATCATACTTTTATTTTATTTTAAGATTCTGTATAATGTATAATCAAATTGGCTTGTCAAAAACTGTCATAATTTAGCTTTTCAAACCACTTTCTATCCGTTGAGATGGATAGAACTGAAAAGGCTGCTTTTATTGAATGCTATTTATTAATTTACAAACAGTTTTTTACAAGTGTTGATTTTAATGGAAACATATTTCATTTATGGAATAAAACATTTAAAGGTAATTGCAACCTATTATGGTCATTTTTGCCTCAATAAACTCCTTTTAGTTAGTAAAGTAGTTATGCGGGATATGTGCTTTATAAGTACTAATAAAAAGGCAATATGTTAATAATAGGCATGCTAATAAGCAACTAGTTTATAGTGAGAATTAGTCTCTATACTGAAGTATTACCTTATATAGTTTTAATACATGTTTATATCTCACTTGTGGAAAATTGCGAGATACAATCTCACAGTTGTGAGAAAAATGTCAGAATTGTGAGAGAAAAAGTTGCAATTAAATTTTTAATAATTTATTTCATGATTAAGCTTCTATAGATTTCTGAAACTCTTTTCTCATAAAATAAAGAATCATTTGATTCCTCTAATGCAAATAAGACTGATGGTATATCAGATAATATTTTCTTTTGTGATATATTTTTTGAAGATATCAAGCTTCTCAAATAATATATCCTGATTTACATTTATTCATTTAGCTGACGCTTTTATCCAAAGCGACTTACAATTGCTATGTATGTCAGAGGTCGCACGCCTCTGGAGCAACTAGGGGTTAAGTGTCTTGCTCAGGGACACATTGGTGTCTCACAGTGGATTCGAACCCGGGTCTCTCACACCAAAGGCATGTGTCTTATCCACTGCGCCATCACCACCCACTGATGACATTGTTTCATTTTTATAGAAGCTATTGTGCCTCAAAAGTTTAAACTTTTCTTCATATCTTTAGACATTTTCCATCAGTCTTCTTATGCCCATATATTCTTATGTTCATATATTGAATTATTTAAAGCCCATTATTATGATGGCATCCTCCATAATTTGAATAACGGTGGAGATAACAGAAAAGCTTCATCGGTTGCAGAAATGTTGGAAAGAACTTTTCGTGCTTCATTAAACAGCCATTACTCCAGTCTTCACTTTAGTGTGGTCCTTCAGAAATCATTTGAATGGTATTATACATATTTGGCTAGCAAGTAGATTAGTAAAGTTTCACAGTTTTATTTCTAGAGAACTATTCAATTTCTTATAATCTTTTTTGACTTCCCTCTTTATATGTCATTGTGTATCCTATTTATGACAACATCAGTTCAACATGGCTTATGATCTTCTATTTTAGTGGGCAAATGTGTATCTCTTTAAAAACTGTCATATTTTGTTCAGGTAAAAAGTAAGAGTACATTTTTTTCCCTGTGTGATTTAATAATTAATGCATCAAAATCATTCAGAATTTGTAGACCATGCATTAAATAGGGTAGCTGAGTGCTTAACTGGGTTTTATTGTGCAGTAAAGTAGTGTTTTACAATCAAATGGATTAGACCTAGTTTTTTCCATTCCCTTTCCTTTCCTGACCTTCACTGATAAAGTCTGTCCATCTTTTATTGTCATCTCAGAAACAGAGACTCATGTTCTTCATGCCTTGTCATTCTTATACTGTATTGTTAGATTGGAGTGTGGAACTCTTACACTGGCCTCAAACTGACTGAGATGAAAGACAACAAAAACATCACAGACTCTATGGCTAACAGAACACTTATCGTCACCACAATCCTGGTAAATGTATAATGTACAATTTCACTCCCTCATTTATGTAAACCAACTTTTTCAGTAGTCCAGATTTGTCTTCACCCTGTGAATAGTTTCACTGGTGCACAAAATGTAGTTTTTAGCAACATAATTGTATATGCATGAGAAAAAATAGAATTATATATTAGTGCTGTCGAAACGATTAATCGTGATTATTCGCATTCAAAATAAAAGTTTTTGTTTACATAATATATGTGTGTGTGTACTGTGTATATATACAATATATATTTTGAAAATATTTACGTTTACATGTATATATTTATATTATATATAAATATATTTAATGTATAAACAACCTATTTTTCTTAAATGTATATGTGTGTGTGTGTGTGTGTGTGTGTGTGTATCTGTGTGTATTTATATATACATAACAAATATACACATTACACACACATACTGTATATTATGTAAACAAAAATTTTATTTTAGATGCGATTAATTGCGATTAATCAGTACTGTTATGTATAAAATTTTTAGTACATTTGAGTGGTTTGTACAAAAAAAACTACTTTTTACTTTTATTGTTTTTATTGGTTTTTTACTCTCATCTGGCCAGCTAACTTTGCCTTTGTGACATATTTAAATCAAATATAATACATTTTACCAACTGCATCATTGCATGTGAATTTACCTTGTGAACAGGAGAACCCTTACGTTATGTTTAAGAAGTCTGACAAGGTGCTATATGGGAATGATCGCTTTGAGGGCTACTGTCTAGACCTGTTAAAAGAGCTGTCCAACATCCTGGGGTTCACTTATGAAGTCAAGCTGGTTTCTGATGGGAAATATGGAGCTCAGAATGACAAAGGCGAATGGAACGGCATGGTGCGGGAACTAATCGATCATGTGAGTGATCTCCCATGATGCTTTACAAAGATGTTCAAGGTCTTTCGATCATACCATCCAAATGCAGTCTTTGTAGATGACCTTCTGCCTTTTCATTACATTTCAGTTTAGATAGGACTATTTAGAGACTACAACCAGACTGTTAAAGGTATAGTTCACCCATTCTGTTGTTAATTCGTTCATCTTACCAACACAAATTAAGATATTTTTGATGAAATCTGAGAGCTTTCTGATCCTCTATTGACAGCAACGCAACTACCATGTTCAAGGCCCAGAAAGGTAGTAAGGACATCGTTAAAATAACCCATGTGACATCAGTGGTACTATTGTGAATGCGCGTCGAAGACTGACATGAAGAGAAGGAATTGTTGAATAAAGTGATTATTTTAGTTTTCTTTGCGCACAAAAAGTATTCTTGTATCTTCATAAAATTACGGTTGAACCTCTGACGTCACATGGACTATTCGAATGATGCCCTTACTACCTTTCTGGGCCTTGAACATGGTAGTTGCGTTGCTGTCTATAGAGGATCAGAAAGCTCTCAGATTTCATCAAAAATATCTTCATTTGTGTTCTGAAGATGAACAAAGGTCTTACAGGTTTGGAACGACATGAGGGTGAGAGAATTTTTAATTTGGGGTGAACTATCCATTTAATACTCAGATTATCCAAGAAATGTCCGTTTCTAATGGATGTTTTTGTAACTTGGCTTTTCACAGGCAATTTAGAAAAGCAAAGAATTATGTTTTGTTTCATATTTCATTTAATTTGCTTGATTATGTTTATTTACCAAAAGTTTTAGTCTAAAGCTTTGGTAGGAAGACTACATTTGTGTATGCAATACATCAAGATCTTTTACTTTGTAAAACAGCATTTGTGCATTCATCTGGCTGTAAAAAGTCTGTTTTAAATTGATTATGAATATCCTTGTTCTTCTACATAGATTTAGTTTTCAAGTACATTTGTCAACCCCCAGTGTCTTTGCAGTATTTATCAGCATAGTAGGAATACAAATCTATAAAAGAGCCTTTTTGTACATCTTTTGTTTAACTGAGCTTCATAAAACAACAGGAAGCGTCAAACAGATCGTGGGATCCATCCCCACAGGCATCACTTGTTTGTATCTCAGTGATTGAATTCCAATATTATCTGGATCTATCTGCATTTTCTTCCCAGCAGTGAAAATGAGTTCCTTTCATCTTGTAAACCTCTTTTTGTCCCCTTAACCAGATAGCTGACCTGGCTGTGGCTCCACTGACCATCACTTATGTCAGAGAGAAAGTTATTGACTTCTCCAAACCCTTCATGACCCTCGGCATCAGCATACTGTACCGCAAACCAAACGGCACCAATCCAGGTGTCTTCTCCTTCCTCAACCCCCTCACCCCGGATATCTGGATGTATGTGCTGCTGGCCTGTCTTGGAGTGAGCTGTGTGCTCTTTGTGATAGCCAGGTATGGATGAACGTCTTGGTTTAATATCTGCTTCTTGGAAATATAGCAAAGCAAATGTGCAAATTGGGTTTCAGATCTAGGAACACTGACCCAATTGTTCAAAAAAATGTCTTCAGATGTTTTACAGTTTGACATCACATGTGAAGACACATTATCAGGCTCATTTGAAGAATATTGCTGTTATCTGCAGCTTAAGGGAACATTGTACATCTCTCTTTGAAGCTGTCAAGACATTTTGCGCCCTCTGATTTAAATTTTAAAGCTGTTTTGCAGAATGTGCCGATAGTTATCATGTTTCTTTGTGGGAGTGCATTTAAAGCAGTGTATCTCTCACATAATATATCACTGCGCTTATGAGACGCCAAAATCAAAATGCTGATTTGATGTTGAAACAGATCAATAAGTAATAAGCACGGCGCCCAGACTTTATTATATTGCTATCGGAATATAGATTAATAATGTAAAAATTTCAGTCATGGTTGTCCAGATGCACATTTTTCTCAATAAATACATAATGCGCTTTCTCAGTTAGCAATGTTTTGTATTTTGTATGAGAGAGTACAAGGTTGTATCTGTATTATTGAAGCCCAGTTCATAAGCATTGGGCAGATGTCCACATCTACCTACTGAGAATATCAAGCGTGCCACATTACCTCATCAGAGCCAGATGATTGGTTGCTTCAATTAAAATGCAAATGGAAAATGAAAATGCTGTCCAATCAGACTCTTTTAATGGACATCTGGTGGGGTCTCAGTGTTAGTGTGGGTTCATGTTCACTGAATGACCCATTTGTTCATAGATACAGTCTGCTGGGGGCTTTTAAACTGTGATCTTGAAATTTGGCAGCTTTGATAGTAGCAGTTTATAGAGTGAGCTTCTACACACCTTGAGGCATGACAAATGAGTCTTGTGACACGTTCTGATCAGGCATCGATTCACCATGAGGGTTTTATAAATGACCCAATTATTGAGTGGTAGAATGGAGAATGTGTCTTACAGATGTTCTTGTGTAACTGTAATCACTTCCAAAATGAAATTTCCGCCAGTTGTTTCTCTTTTTGGCTTCCAGCACTGTATAAAAAAAGGAAAAGTATTGATTCAAAAAATATGTGATGCAACAGTGCTCAAATCAGTCAAATGCAATGAATAAACATTACAACGATTTACAAAGCTTGTTTGTTATTATTTATTTAGCTTGTTTATTAATATAAAATATTTATATTTATTAATCTTTTAGAATTAGTCACAATACATTTACATAGTAAATTGGCATCCCTATATAAAAAAATGTGTGAATTGTTACAGTAATATAAAGAGTTAATTATATTATATTGGTTATCTAGATGCAGACAAGAGCAATGAATAAACATTACAAAAAGTTGTGCACTAAAAGTAATTGAGATTGATTTGCTAATTTATGAAATTATGTATGTATGTATGTATGCACATATATAGACATAATATATATTATATAATTTTAATAATAAGTTTTTATATTAAACTGACAGCCCTATTAAGGGCTTAAGTCCTATTAATATTTTGTTAATTTTTACAGGTAATTAAAATACTGCAAAAAGGAAAATTATCTGGTAATTTTCTGCCAGGACATTATCTATTAATTTTATGGACATTTCCATTAACCCTAAAACACAATGCAATTGAGTGCAAACTTCAAAATACAGGCAAAAAACTGAATTTTTTTTACAGTGAATAATTAAAAAGTTGTATAACTATTTCGGGTTTGTATGGCTATTTTTATTTTAATAATTAATTTCATCATTTTAATGAAAATTATTTTATAATTAGTCACACTGTCTTTACAGTGGCATTATAAATTGACAGTCCTTTTTTACGTGAATAAAAATAATTAATTAACATTTAAATTGGTTAATGTAAAAGCACAATACAGTTTAACTTAAGATTCCTTTTCCAGCTCTCTCTTTGTCTGGTAACCGGAGAGATTGAAACACTGGAAAGTTTTCCCATAAAACATGATGTTTATTAAGCATTGGTTGGAGCAGTTATTGATAGCCTGTAGCAAGAAGAAAATGTTTTGCTGTTCGGCGGAAGCCGTTTAGAAATTGCCAAACATGCAGCCTCTCAAGCGCAGTATTAATACTCAGTCTTCTGTGTTGTCTGCATTTTTTTCCCTGTGTAAAAATGTTTTCTTTTACCCTTGGCAGGTTTACACCATATGAATGGTATAATCCTCACTCCTGCAACCCGTCTTCTGAAGTGGTTGAGAACAACTTCACACTGTTGAATAGTTTATGGTTTGGTGTTGCGGCTCTAATGCGTCAAGGTATGTCACATAAAACACTTCAAGACTGCTGCATTGTTATAACTGACAAAAAACACTGAACCAAGTGGCATTTATTTAGATCAAGAAAAACGGCACAAGCACTGTGGCACTGTGTGAGGTGAGCTTGAGGGACTTTATACATTCACCAAAAAATAACCTTGAAACCAGCTGGTAGAAATGAATAGACACAAATTTTCAGAAAAGAAAGAGTTGTTAAGTGTTTGGTTTTTTTTTGGGGGGGGGGGGGTTGTTATGCAATGACATTGACATTGATTATAAAATTTATTTTTGTTCTGGCTTGCAAACTTTTAGTTGGGTTTCCTCTGGTGTAATGGATCTGATGCTAGTGAGGAGAGGTTTGTAGGTTCCTCTACAGAAGGTATGAAACAAAATGGATGACCTACCAAGTGTGCAGAAAAGTGTGAAACGCCAAGAGCAGCTTTAATGAGCACGGGAGAACTAGACAAATCATTATGCAGCATAGTCTGACCTCATGTTACAAAGAGTTTTCTTCTGAAATCTTACAGAAAATTGGTGGAGTGCAGAGCATTTCGTGTCACTGGTGGATGTCAGGGTATTTCATTATACTTAAAGCAGGTCAAAGCATGAAATATCCAAATTTGCATTTGTTTGTGAATAATTACACTTCACATCTTGAAAACATAGGGAGTTTCAATCTGTAAAAATCAAGTATAAAAATGAATTTATACTGTGAGAGAAAAATATTAAATATGACATGAAAGGAAAATCCACCCTATCTATTTTGTGATTTGATCATAGGTTCATTTTTTCTCTCTCTCTCGTGAAATATGCTGGATTCATAAAATAAATTAAAATTAAATAATTTATTGTTATTAAACTGCAGCATTTTTAAGATTATATCTGAAAACACATTTTACATTTTAGAAAGTAGCAAAAAAAGTAACATTATTAAACAAAATAATGTTAAACTTGTTTTCTATTAATAATATAAGATGAATATCTAAAAAAAATTCAGCATGAAAATAACTAGCACTGATGTAGAAGAAGGTGTTTACTTCTACAGTCTTAAAGGTACAGCGGCAAATAACAGGTTAATCCTTATTCAATTCAAAAGGTCAGAGAGAGTGAAAAATGGTCATGTAAAACTAGATTAGATTTGTTGGTACAGAAAACCTTGGCTAACATTATCATAAAAAGTGATAAAATAGATTTTTGACATGGACCCCTAAATAGGATCAACAAGCTTTTTGAAACCCACACACATTCATAGTGTTAATTGGGCTGATTAGTTAAGTATTCATCTTGTGTGCATATGTGTGTGTATGTGTGTGTGTGTGTATTACCTACCACAGCTAAACCTCCTACATGAGGTTACTGAAATAACCTTGTCAACTTTTTGAAGCATCTCATAAATTAATGCATGCGAGGTTGTACCAATTAGCCAACAGCAGAAAAGCAGTGAGAACATACGATAAATAGTTGCTGTTTGTTTTTGTCATAAAGCTGACAGAGCAATATTTAAGAGGATTATTCAAAGTTTAGCCTCTGCTTTTCTGTTTGGGGTTTTGTCAACTGTCCGGATGATTTTTCTCTTTTTTTTTGCCCTTAATATGCTGGATTCGATTGATGTTGTGATCTCGTCTTACACTGCAATAAAATCAGGACTATGATTGACAGTTGTGTTCTGCCCGTGCCATTTAAGAGTAAGACATAGGTCAGTTGTTAGCATTTAGCTATGCTAATTATCTGAGAGAAGCAACACAGACAGCATTTTCAAAGGAACAAACACACCTCATGGTGTCTGTCAGTGAGCTCTTGCTCCCCAGGTGGCTAATGTAAAAATGTTTAGTATCTTTCAAAGGGATGTATTAGCATAAGCATTACTGAAAAGTCAAGATCATGGATTAGACTTGCTAAAAAAAAATGGTTTTAGCTAGTCTTGTAGCCTGGTTATAGCTAGTTTTCAGACTGGTTTTAAAGTGGTTTTGACCACTTCTTTAGCTGGTCAAGCTAGGAGACCTGCTACTCCCAGCTTAAACTAGCTAAAACCAGCCTACTTTTTTCAGTAGGGTAGCTAGATTGAAGTTATGTCCAACCAGGTCAAGATGGTTATTAGCTATTTTAGCTAACCAGACAAGCCAACAAGCCCAAAACCCATATCAAAACAGA
Organism: Barbus barbus; assembly: GCF_936440315.1. NCBI lineage: Eukaryota > Metazoa > Chordata > Actinopteri > Cypriniformes > Cyprinidae > Barbus > Barbus barbus. The sequence goes on from NC_136725.1 coordinate 11,287,166, forward strand.
CCATCCTGACCTTAAAACACAGTTTTTCCTTTTACATTTCAGCAGGATTCATATTTAGTGTTGACCTTTTAGTTACGTTAATGCTAACAGAGCACTTTGAAAAATATTAAACACTTTTACATTACCCTTTTTCTCCTCTTATCTTTTAAGAAATATGTAACATAATACATAATCATTATCTATTATTTTCTCATGACTGACTACTTTAAAGGAAAACAGCATGTGTGGCAGTTTTGTTGAGGTGTTTTTTTGGGGGTTTTTTTGCTGACTGCTTTGGTGGGTAATCACTGCTGTTGGATGTATCACTTATATCAAAGCTAATAATTTAGCTGGCAATCAAACTAAATTTGAAAATTGTGCTCCACATGACACTGAAAGCATACAAATGCACATACAGTACACACACTGTGAATTTGTGCTGTCGTTTCAACTTCCAACCACCTTACCTGGGTATCTGTGCATGAAAGACAATCACTGCAGCTTCAGTATCATATATCAGACTTAGACTTCTAACTTAGTCTTTCTAACTACAAAATTGCCGCATATTAATCAGTTAATAGGACAGTCTCCTCCCATATATCTTAATAAAACACCTAATCAGAATGGTGTTCAAAAAAGGATTCTTTATTTTTCTTGACATTTTGCAAAGATGAAGTACAGTTCCCATGACGGTTTCATTTTCTAGCGATCTATCAATGCCTTAAGTCAACCAGCCATAGTAAAAATCCCCAGTTAGAATAACACACATTAGATTTATCATTAATCTGAAGGTTAAAATCTAGTATGAGTATGATGAGATCAAAAGTATGAGCCCTTGATAAAAAAAATAAATAAATAAACCCGTTTAGTCTGTCACAGCGAGCTTCACGCTGCTGGTGTCCAGGCCGACTCTCAGCCTTTTGTGTGGGATTGTTTGGGGATGTGTGTGTATGTGTATGCATTTGTGTGTCAGGGTTGTTTTCTTAGAAGAGGCAGTGCTTCTAAAAATGAGAAGAGAAATTATTCTACAGTAAAAAACTAAGTAAAACAAAACAAATATTGTGAAATAGTTGATTAAACCCTGTAAACTGCTTTATAAGGTATGAGCAACATCAGCAGATAAAGGTTCAGCGGAAGGCAGCATGTCTATTCCTAAAGCGTTTCGTTTTCTGTTCTCATTCTGGAAAATAATAATGTAAAAATTAATGTCTGATATCCAATCTGACCATTCAAAACCTTATTTTAATGGAATTTCAAAGTTCATGTAAATGTTGATTGGATCAGGGGCTGAATTCATGACAAACGTAAGAAAAACAAGGAAAGTTCTTGACTTGAGTTTAGCACTCTGCATTGCTTTTTTAATGCAGTGTCAAGTTAAAATAGTATCTTATCATCGTATTATTATCTTTTAGCATATTACCATCTTAATTATCTTTTCTCAGGATGTAGCAGTCTGTTGCATTTATTTGCACTCTTTCTAGAGTTAAATGCACCTTGACTTTGAAGTAGATATTTACAAAGATTGTTATGATATAATGTTTTGTCTTAACATTATTAAGAAACAAAAGATTCTTGAGAAGTATCCATTTTTAAAAGGGATAGTTCACCCCAAAATTTTAATTCTGTCAGTAATTACTCACCCTAATGTCGTTCCAAGACCTTTGTTCATCTTCAGAACACAAAGCAAGATATTATGACGCGGAAGAGAAGAAATTGTTGAATAAAGTGGTTATTTTTGTTTTCTTTGCACACAAAAAGTATTCTCGTAGTTTCATAAAATTAAGGTTGAACCACTGATGTCACATGGACTATTTTAACGATGTGCTTACTACATTTCTGGGCCTTGAATGTGGTAGTTACTGTACATTGCTGTCTATGGAGGGTCAGAAAGCTCTCGGATTTCATGAAAAATATCTTAATTCATGTTCTGACAGGTTTGAAACTACATTAGGGTAACTGAATTTTATGTTTGGGTGAACTAACCCTTTAAAGTAAGATGATGTGAAGAAATAGTAGTTAAGAAGAATTTTATTCGTAATAAGATTAATCAGATTTCATGTTTTTTGCGCTTTACACTCCCAAAAACTTAGTTTTCAGTTAAATGCACCAAAACATCAGCCATCTGTCTGAACAAAAAAATGTATTTTAAGAGGATGTAAAAATCCATTCCTAGCAGAAGAACCACAGTACAGATGTCAAATGTGTTCATCCAATTTCAACTGTGTATCTGTTGCTATTTCATCGAAAACCTTACAACCTAACATTTTTGTTAAATGTCATTTGCTTGTAAAGCTATTTTTTTAAATGTCACTTGGTTTTGTATTTTGTTATCTATTGCAATGACATTCAAACATTATACAGCATGGCTTAAGAGTCCAAATACAGTACTTGGGGCCACTGTCTGTGTTTTGCTAAGCGCTTGTATGTTATTTCAGGATCTGAGCTAATGCCCAAGGCTTTGTCCACCAGAATCGTGGGAGGGATTTGGTGGTTCTTCACTTTAATCATCATATCTTCCTACACGGCCAACCTGGCAGCTTTCCTCACAGTGGAGAGAATGGATTCCCCAATCGATTCAGCTGACGATTTAGCCAAGCAGACTAGAATTGAATATGGAGCAGTGAGAGATGGCTCCACAATGACCTTCTTTAAGGTAACATCTTACATGCAGGATAGATGCACCCCAACACACTGTTCACATGAAAGCCATTGAAATACAGAAGGAACAGTCAGCCACAATCCAAACACTCAACAAATGATCAATTTTACAAGAGGCTGTCTGCACAGAAGGAGTTGGAGCTTTTAGGAGGAAGTTTATTGAATTTCTGTTAGGAAGCAAAATAGGAAGATCAATCTTGTGCATCTGTCTCATGATAAGATACAAATTAATAAAATGGATGCAGAGTCACACACAGATGAGTTCTGAGTTGTGTTAACCAAAAAACATCACATCCAATAAATGTCCCCTCATACTGAAAGGGGAATTCTAAGAATAAATTATGGTCAATAATTGTGCTGTTTATTTTGCACATGCTGTCTGTGATGTTTTAGCAGCAGACTCATTAAAGAAATTATATCAGGTAGCTATGCAAACACAGATCAAAATTTGTGCTAAACACAATCTGCTGATAATTGTTTGCAGTCTCACGATAACCGATAATACAAATATATAGTATTTTGTCCAAAAATGTGTATATATCGTGTACGTATTAGCACTACTGTTCAGAAGGCTGCATTTATGTGAACAAATACAGTGAAAACAATTCCATTTTAATACATTTTAAATAGTGCTGTCAAACGATTAATTGCGATTAATCACATTCAAAATAAAAGTTTTTATTTACATAATATATCTGTGTACTGTGTATATTTATTATGTATATATAAATTCACACACATATAGCATATATTTTGAAAATATTTACATGTATACATTTATATTCATATAATTTATATTATATATAAATATATTTAATATGTAAACGTAACATATTTGTGTTGATATATACCTGCTGGGTGAGTATTTATATATACATAATAAATATACACAGTACACACACATATAATTTGTAAACAAAAACTTTTATTTTGGATGCGATTAATTGCGATTAATCGTTTAACAGCACTAATTTTAAAATGTATTATAATCCTGTGATTTTAAAGCTGAATTTTCACATGATCCTTCAGAAATCATTTTATTATGCTGATTTGCTACTCAAAAAACATTTATTATTATCAATGTTGGACACCGTTATACTGCTTAATATTTTTGTGGAAACTGTGATACATTTTTTCAGGATTAAAAAAAAAATAAAGATATAAATCTTTTGTAGCATTAAATCTTTACTGTCACTTTGATAAATGTAATGCATCCTTTCTGAATAAAAGTATTAATAAAAGAAAAAGAATATTTTTATATAAATGTACTGTGTATAAATAAATAAAAATATACATCTATTTTTATATGTCCAAATTTGTTGTTTACCTCACATGCAAATAGAACTATTTGCATAATAAACTGTTATTAAATGATTTACAAATAATTTTATGTAAGTGATAGAAGACAGCAGATGTAATCTAAAAATAAAAACAGGGGAAATGAGTTGAGCTTGTACAGTTGAATATTATATATTAAATTAAATATAATATCCAGGATAAATATTGAATGCCGGTTTTTACACTTAAATATTATGTGCAATAATATAACCAATAAATGAATCTTTCAGTCACGTGAAATGCATTTATTCAAAGGTGACAAAGCTCTGATTCTTTTAATTTTCTAGGAAGCCATCACAGAGTCCTTGCTAATACCTCAAGCGTACACGTTCACAAATCTGCCTGAAATCCTCCTGAACTCTATTTACCTCCACCAATCCGGCCATCTAAAATTCCAGTAATTCCAATAATCCAGTGATCTATCTTATGAGCGTGAGCCACACATATGCACCATTCATCATTTAGAGAGAGAGAGAAAGACAAACAAGTGACACAGATAAAGCACAGAAGTGTGTACATAGGACGGGGTGAGCTTTATCCACCGAGATTGTAGGCTATGATTACACCCGCCTATATCTAGAAAAATACAGGCTTGTGGAGGACCGAGACAAATCGAATCAGCTGTGAGAGATTTAGTGCACAGCTGTCCCATTTCCCCATGCTGTCCGCTGACACACTCGGGCACAAAATTTTACAACTTGTCCCCTTTTGACTCAGCCTAATGAGAGATCAGGGAGAACTTATCAGACTTGAAAAGCCCATACCAGTAGCTGATGAAAGAACAAGATCCGAAGACAAGAACTTGAAAGAATGAAAAGAAATATCGATCCAGGCAGCGTGACTCATGTCTTTAATGTTGTGCTTTTTGAAGACAGAATCAACTCTTTGGAACTCTTTATTTGCTTGTAGAAATCAAAAATCTCAACGTACGAGAAGATGTGGGCATTCATGAGCAGCAGGAAAAACACAGCCCTGTTGAAGAACAACAAGGAAGGGATTACCAGAGTCCTGACCACCGACTATGCCCTCCTCATGGAGTCCACCAGCATAGAGTACATCACCCAGAGAAACTGCAACCTCACCCAGGTTGGAGGCCTGATCGACTCTAAGGGCTATGGAGTTGGCACACCAATAGGTAATGGTGCCCAACATATTGCCTGACAAGTTGTTGAGCCCCCTATACCCTTACTAGTCTTAGGCAAGCGACGTGACGTCTTTTTCAATATGTGCTTTTGGGAATTTTTTATGAAATAAGAACTGCAGATTTCCTATTGAGTTTGATTTGCCTTGCTTTTGTTTTGTCCTGCTCATTTGCTGCATTCTATCCACAGTCAGATGTGGGATATCTCAGAAATTTGTGTTTCTTGATGCTCCTTAATGAAATTCAGAAAATCATTTTTAAAGAGACAGTTCAGCCAAAAAATAACATTCTATCATTAATTACTCACCCTCATGTCATTCCAAACCTGTAAGACCTTCATTTATCATCAGAACACAAATGAAGATGTTTTGATGAAATCTGAGAGCTAAAATAGTCCATGTGACATCAGTGATTCAACCTTATTTTTATGAAGCTTTAAGTTTTCTCTTCCCTGTCAGTCTTTGATGCGTGTTTACGATAGTACCACGCATGCAATATTAAGTACTTTGGAACTTTTTATAACATTATGTAATTTGATTTTCATAACACAAGTAAATTGTGGGGAAATATTATGAATTAAATATGTTAAATTTTAAACTTCAGTTTTTGCATTTTCAATGCATTTTGAAATATGTAGATTGTATTATGTTAATTTTGCTATATTTATAAACTAAAATACGAAAAAAGAATGCCTGATGAAGATTGCGTGACTAAAACGTTGGATTAAAATATAATTAGCTATATCAGAGTCCAGAATTCATCTATTTTTGTTTGACTATTTGCTATCCTTAATTCCAATGTACTTGTATGCATCTATGTAATTTAAAAGTATTTATAAAATATATATTTAAAAATGTATATATTCCTTTATAAAATATAAATAATTTGGATATTTGATTGCATTTTATTTGCTTTAAAATAGAGATGCACCAATAATGATACATATTTGAATGTGATAATATAAAAAAAAAATACTATTTTGTTTATATAAATAAAAAAACACTAAAAACGCACCAAAAATCTGCTTAGGCATTAAAACATGATAATGTACAGAATGAAAACTGATTATTCATTTTGAGATTTGCTAAAGATTACATTTGTAATCAAAAAACGTTATTAAGTTCTTTGTGTTTTTGAATTAAATATCCAATATCAACCAATATCACAATTTATTTTATCATAATTTTAAAAATAGGGATATATTATGCATCACTTTATTGAAGGGATTATTGAAGTTCCACTTCTTCAAGATGCATTCTGTTGCACTTGTGTAGGACTCTTCTCTAAACAATTTTGTTTTTGCAAACCAGCTAAAGAACTATGGTTCATTGCAGGCTCACCCTACCGGGACAAGGTGACCATCGCCATCCTGCAGCTCCAGGAAGAGGGAAAGCTGCACATGATGAAGGAGAAATGGTGGCGAGGTAACGGATGCCCTGAGGAGGACAACAAAGAGGCCAATGCCCTGGGTGTGGAGAACATCGGAGGCATCTTCATCGTGCTGGCCGCTGGTCTAGTGTTGTCTGTGTTTGTGGCCATCGGAGAGTTCATCTACAAGTCACGCAAAAACAGTGATATTGAAGAGGTGAGTGGGAGGCTGGTGGAACGGCCCCGTGGGGTCTGAGTCTTACAGGAGCTAATTACCTCACCACTGTCACAGCTGAAATGAGCCATGTAAACACAAATGAGACAATTGTGGGATGTTTTTGCAGCAGCCCACTGGACAGGAACCTGTCGCAGCCTGGTTTAAAAAAAGCACACGCTGTTTATCATGCAGGTGTTCTACTTCTACATTTATGAAACTATTTTGGTTAGCTTACTTGTTTTGCGTGGCATACATAGCAAAAAAGTTTTTTAAATTTTATTTACTGTAGTACAATATCACGCTCTTGCAAATTTTATTATCTGGATGACAAAGTGCTGCTTTCAGCATAGTTTGGCAATTTAAGCAGTGTGATGTGAAGTGTCAAATTTAATGTGTTGATGCACAACAGTCATTAAATATGTCTGTAATACATTTACTGAATTTGACATTTTAATTGTTTTGTTTGATCTATAGATGAAATCCAGATGGGATGTTTAACAAAAGTAAAGTCATTTACGCTCTTTGAATAGCAGAATTTAGTTTTTAAAATTCAAAGTATGAAATATAATTTCTTTAATAAGAAGGCCACTTGTGGTAAGTTTATAATATAGGTAAAGATTGGGGAAAGATAATTTACTAATTATTGCAGGTGAAAATGCATTGACTTCAGTTTTATATATAATACATGAAAATATAAATATAAGAAATGTCTGTGTGAAATATAAATATTATATATATATATATATATATATATATATATATTTATTAACATTTACTTGAATTTTTTATAAAAGATATACATATATTTCCATGTAAAAACAAATATGTAAAAAAAATAATAAATAAAGGTTGAAATTGCATTGACTTGAATATATATGTATAATATGTATATTTATTATATATATGCACATTCTACTTAAAATACAAATAAGAATAACATAAAATTTATCACAAATTATTAACAGCCCTAGTTTAATCTTCTCAGTTGCCCGATGGTATTTATTTGAGTATCAACAGTTAGTATCTTACCAAAGACAAAGGTTTGGTACTGATTCAACACTAATGTACGTTAACTGATATATTGAGCATCATTTGTTTATTTATTTTTTGCATGTGAATGCTGCTTATATTTTATTATCACTTTGATCATTTGCATGTTACTGATCTTGTCCTGCTTTTTGTCTTTCTGTTCTATTTTTATCATTGATCTGCATGCACAAGGCCTTCTGTTTCTTTTACGGAGTCCAATCCCGGCAGCTGCAAAGAAGCGATTCCATCTCCTCCTCTGGCACATCCTTATCAACTGATTTAGAGAGCGGGCGGCTCCTCAGGGATGACATATGTTCTTCGTGTTAGCCACACACTCTCATATCTGTAAGGGCTGTGCGTTATTTAAAGAAATATAAACTCCTTTCCCTCGTTCGCCCATCCACTGGTTACTTCCAAACCATCTGCCCAAACCCTTGACCTCAATCCAGCGCCCATGCGGCTCTGAAATTTAGTACGGTTTTCAAGGAGATGAAGAACACTTTCATTTCTCTTTGCACACCCTGTCTGCAGACAGATAAGAAATGGAGTGCTCTCTGAAACTTTTATTTACTGGTAGAAGCTATTCAATTACAGCCATTCACGGCAAACCAAATTAAGTGCGGACCTTCTAGATTTGATGGCCTAAATTCTGCCTTTCATGTTCTCATTTCTTCCTCAAACGATCGGCCCACAGAGTGAAGGTAATGATAATTATAATGAGGGTTATGATAATGATCTATTCTGCTATAGCCCACTGATACTTGAGTAGAGAGGCAAAATTATGAAAATAATGATTATAATCTTAATCTAAATGATAACATCAATGTATGAATTTAGTGCTGTCAAATCGATTAATCACGATTAATTGCTAATTGCTTACATAATATGTGTGTGTACTGTTTATATATACACATAAATATACATACACAAACATACATATAATAAATATATGTAATATATGTTTATATTATGTATAATATAAATCATATATGTGTGCGTGTGTGTGTGTGTGTGTGTGTGTGTGTGTGAATATTTCTTAAATATATAGATCTATGTTTGTATATTTATATATACTGTATATACACACACACACACACAAGTATACACAGTACACACATATATTATGTAAGCAAACTTTTATTTGGGTGCGATTAATCGATTTGACAGCACTATATAAATTATATTTTTATCAGATATATTAATATTATTAAAAATGTTTTTAGGAGAAATGTTTTTACTGTCAATTTTGATAATGAAATAATAATTTTAATGAAAAGGCACATACAGAAACCAATGTCAGGAAAAGTTGTAGTAAATGTTTTTTTTCAATTAGTGAACTCCACTCATTCACTTCTTCTTTGTTCAAACACCTGACATTGAGCATACAGTCATGAAACACTGATATCATTCTCTGGAATGTAATTAACTTTAGCTGTATGTGGCAGAGAAAAGACATCAAGAGAAGAGTCTTCATAATGACTTGATTAAATATTGATGCCCTCAAAAAGAAAGAACAATTAAAAAGTCTAAGATTACTGCGTCTGAAATTAGCCCGCAGGATAACCATAATCAGCCGGGAGCAAATTCACCGCTCACAGCGGCTTTATCTGCCTCCCACATCCCCAGCAGCATAAAGACACGGCCTTCATGCCTTGAACATCTCATGGCAGACCAGACCAAAACCAGCAGAATCACTCTGAAACAAAGAAATCTGCGTTATCACAATAGAAAATGGGCTATACAGCAAGTCAAATCTATAGTGCATCCTTGCAATATAAACCAAATATTTCTTCTTAGGAGATTTAGGTTAGCAGTTGAAGTCAGTCGCATGAGAGTTTCAGAGCATTAAATTCACCATGTACTCCTGACCCTGTTCTCCACATCATTTCATGCTTTTTCTACACTAGCCTTTTAATTAAATGTGGCATAAAAATAGAGTCAAAAACAAACCGATGGAGTGCAGCTAAAAATCCAAGCAAGTATTTTCCTGCTTGTTTTTTTTTTTTTTATATCATATCACAAATGTTTTGCAGTGCAGTGACACTATAAGCATCACATTCATTTGAATAACCCAACTGGACGCTGTTAGACTGTGTGTACTGTTAGTGTGTCTGTGTGCATGTGTGTGTGTGTGTGTGTGTGTGTGTGTGTGTAGAGACTCACGCAAGCCCTCGTGTTCTTCTTTTGACAGTGTGTCTCTTTCAGTGCTGTGATGGAAGACCTGGGCATATCCCTCAGGTGCCACAAGGCATTGAGGAAGAGAGGCAGACACAGAGGAAGAGCCGGTCTGTCTGGAGTCTTATGTAACCCCAAACGCATCCAGAGGAAAGAGACAATGGCCTAGATCCACCTCCAACCGCCACAAGAGCAAGGAGCAGCTCTGCTTTTGACGTACCTGCCAGTGAAATCAATTTCTGAGGCCATTTGTTTTTTCAATCAATTGTTTATGTGCTTTTTATTCATAAATTTGCAGGTTTTTATATCAGTATTATGTGGGTTGTGTTGGTCTTGTGTTAAGTACACAGGTAATATCTGAACTGAAAATGAAAGGATTAATTTATTTTGAAATATTTATTAAAGTACAAGCACATTGCAATATACGGTAGCATTTTCTTGTGCTGTCCTTGATTTAATAAATAAAAGCGTACTTTTTTTACACACTCTTGGGCATTTATCTTGTTCTAGCCATTTTTTTATCAGTGGCACGGGTTCTGTTAATTGCAGCATTATATAACAACAGAAAATAATAGAGAAGATGCTTCTAATCCGTGACTGTTCCAAAGGGAATGTAAGGGATGGCTGTTTCTCCATTACTTTTTTCCCATTTTGACCCTAACAATTCAAGACGTTCTGCCTGCTGCACACAAAGCGCATACCTCGAGGGACTGACCGAACTATTCTCCCTCAAACTGAGGCACAATCAAATACAGTTCAAAGGTTAGCCTCTGCTTCAAGTGCTACCTGCTCCATGACCCAGACAAATTACTCTCTGAAGATTAAACGCCTTTTCGCCAAAAATACATCAGATGTGTCTTAATGCATATCAGAAAAGATTAGAAGTTTAGAGATGAGAGCGATCGTCTTGATTAGATTTTTGTGCTCCAGATGAATTTGCTCAAAGTGTCTAAAAAAACTATATATATATATATATATATGTATACATATATGGACAACTGGGCATACTGTTGTCTCTGTTATACATATATACTGCCGTGCAAAGGCAAAAGACCGTAACTTCGTTTTTTGTCGAAAATGAGTTATTGATATTTTTGGGACATTCAAGACATCCTTTATCATGTACATAAGTATCTTGAGTCAATTTCGTTGTTTTTCTGAGAAAATAATGGGTCTAAATAAATTGGTTGCAAAACGGTATCCACTCACGTTGAACTTTTAGTCTGCTTGTGACGGTCAAAAAAAAAAAAAGAATTAACACAGTCACATTACTATATGCAATAGCCTATATGAGATAGCTCATGATCACTAGATTTTATAAAGGTGTTACTATAACGATTTTGTAAATGGTGATCAGCAACAAAATATTGATAATGTGGACATTACTGTCTTTTGCCTTAGTGTGACTTCTCACTTTTTGCAGACAATGCAAAGACAGAGTACATTAACTTCAAAATAGGGGTACAAATCAAGTTTGAGCTCACAATTTTTTAATGTAGATCATTTTCATTACTAAAACATCTAATTGCCAAATTTCCAGTGTCCTACCTATAATCAATTTGGCTGGACAAGTAAAAAAAGTGTAAAGTCATTTTTCTAAGTTTCACACTAGCGAGTTACGGTCTTTTGCCTTTGTAGGGCAGTATAGGTCAGCTGTGTCTGGACCAGAAAGACAATGAATTTTCTGGCTCAATTTTGGCCTCTGGGAAATTTAGACATGAAAGATTTTTTGTGGTGTTTGTGAGTTTGTGCACAAGTGAGGGGAAGCTCGTGGGCTATTGGCAAATGTATAGAAATTATAGCGCTTCAGAGAGACTGAGGGCCATTCACACTTAAGAAGATAAGGACTGCTCAGGGCTGTTTGGGCAGTTGGTTTCAAAGCCCTCAGACTTCACTGAACACATGTGACAGCCATTGAGAACGACTTTCATAGAGTCCTTGCTTTAAAAGCAGGAGCTATTATCATGTACAAGTGGGGTTCAGATGCTTATTTTAGTTTTTTATTTCAGAATTTCTTAGCATTTGGTTTGTCACAATTTATTGATCTATCTGTCTGTCTATCTATCTGTCTGTCATCATTCTCTGTCTGTATGTCTGTCTGTCGTTCTATATCCATCTGTATCTGTCTGTCTGTCAGTCTGTCTATCTGTCATCATTCACTAACTATCTATCTGTCTGTCTGTCTATCTGTCATCATTCACTAACTATCTATCTGTCTGTCTGTCTATCTATCTATCTGTCATAATTCTCTGTCTGTCTGTCTGTCGTTCTATATCGGTCTACTGTATCTGTCTGTCTATCTGTCTATCTATCTGTCTGTCTGTCTGTCTGTCTATCATCTATCTATCTATCTATCTATCTCTATCTATCTATCTATCTGTCTGTCTATCATCTATCTGTCTGTCTATCTGTTTGTCTATCATCTATCTGTCTGTCTGTCTGTATCTTTCTGTCTATCATCTATCTATCTGTCTGTCTGTCTATCTGTCTGTCTATCATCTATCTGTCTGTCTGTCTATCTGTCTGTCTATCATCTATATATCTGTCTGTCTATCTGTCTGTCTATCATCTATCTATCTATCTATCTATCTATCTATCTATCTATCTGTCTGTCTGTCTGTCTGTCTGTCTGTCTGTCCAACTGTCTGTCTATCATCTATCTGTCTGTCTGTCTATCTGTCTGTCTATCATCTATCTATCTGTCTGTCTATCTGTCTGTCTATCATCTATCTATCTATCTATCTATCTGTCTGTCTGTCTGTCTATCTGTCTGTCTATCATCTATCTGTCTGTCTGTCTGTCTATCATCTATCTGTCTGTCTGTCTATCTGTCTGTCTATCATCTATCTATCTATCTATCTATCTATCTATCTATCTATCTATCTATCTATCTATCTATCTATCTGTCTGTCTATCTGTCTGTCTGTCTATCTGTCTGTCTATCATCTATCTATCTATCTGTCTGTCTGTCTGTCTGTCTATCTGTCTGTCTATCATCTGTCTGTCTGTCTGTCTGTCTATCTGTCTGTCTATCATCTATCTATCTGTCTGTCTGTCTATCTGTCTGTCTATCATCTATCTATCTATCTATCTATCTATCTATCTATCTATCTATCTATCTATCTATCTATCTATCTATCTATCTATATCTATCTATCCATCTATCTATCTATCTATCCATCTATCCATCTATCTATCTGTCTGTCTATCTGTCTGTCTATCATCTATCTGTCTGTCTGTCTGCCTGTCTGTCTATCTGTCTGTCTATCATCTATCTATCTGTCTGTCTGTCTGTCTGTCTATCTGTCTGTCTATCATCTATCTATCTATCTGATATGACCTAGATTTTCATTTGTCTCAGACTTCTATAACCCACTGTATGTTAATGTTATGTAAATGTTTTCCTCCTCCCAAAAATCAAATGGATATTTGTCTGCATAAAGTGAATCACCTTAACCTCATAAATAATTTGTTTGCTCGATTTAGATCAAGTATATGATATCAGTACAGCGTAACAACGCCTCAGTCATAGCTGAGGGTCAGATCGATGTCCCCTGATAACAAATGCGATCAGCTTTAGTAAACAAACATTGCAGATCTGATCCATCCATGTGCTACTAAGTGCCTCTGTGATGATTAATAGCAACATCACATGAGAACAGAGACTATCTGTCTGTCAGAGTATGGTGTCACTTTTACACTAATGACAGATCAGTCTGCTTTGTTTTTATGCTAATGGCTGCCATTTGGGACAACAATTTTTAAGCTATGTTTTCTGTGATGTAAAGCCTGCATTTGGAAGCGTATAGTCTGACAAACACCTTGATTCATTTTGAAAGCTTTCATTTAAAAGAGAGAAGGAAATTGCTCTTCTGTTTCACATTCACCTGTTACTTCACAGACAGGTCTGCTCTGACTCTGCTGAACAGCTTGGTAGGACCTATGGGACGGTGTATGTCAAACCAAACACACTGAACTGATGTTTTTTTTCAAGCGAGGTTGAGAGGAAGCAGTGGAGAGAGAGAGAGAGAGAGAGAGAGAAACAAAGAGAAAAAGACATTAGGTTGTTCCCCAGTGTCATGCATAAACTATGCAGGCTGAACTTCAATTCAAAGTCAGTGTGTTTTCAAGATTTCCAGATTTAATGATGCAAATTCACTAAATAAGACCTGACATTAATCGACTTTCAATGAGTAATTCACTCAAAAATATTTACCTTCATGTCATTTCAAACCTGTAATACTTTAATTCCACCATCTGCTGGATTAGAGGGTAAAATGCAGAATGGCATACAGAAAAGCAATGGCAGCTTTACGAATTTACTGTTCAGCTAATTAAATATCGAGTTGTTTTTAATCAAAGTCATGATGTACTGCCTTTTAATTGAATTCATCCAACCGGATATTCATTAAATTTGTCTTTCTCCACGACATTAGTGTGAAAGGGTAAATGGTTCAATTATTTTATTTTATATTTATACTTTTTATTTTATTAGTTAGTGTATATAGTTAATAAGCTGTGTGTGTGTGTGTGTGTGTGTGTGTGTGTGTGAAATATTCCTAGTTACTGCATGCTCTCTTAATTTTGATTTCATGTTGAATTTATCCAGACTAGAATAAATAACCAACAAACAAACTAGACCAGCGTGGAAATCCCCTACAACAATTCACTCAGGAAGTGCATTTAATTACCAAATTTAAAAGTATACACCTGCTGTCCATTACACCAGATGCATGCAGCATGCAGGGTTATTTTATCTCAGCATGAGATATCCATTCAGGCCTTTCTAGTGCACTGTCCGTGTTACCCAAAACTCAGCGCACACATACACTCTAAACCATTTGGCCGTGATAAAGCCACCCTGTCTATGGGTGGGACAATGATTCTGAATGAGGGCTGCAGGTGCACAGTTTCTGTAATGCTCTCAGGAGAACCCTCAAGCGCACATTAAGCCATAGGAGATGACATGCGCAAGTCCAAGTGCTCTATTAGAGCTAATGACTGTCCTCTTATGCCAAATAACATTCACCTTTGTCTGAGAGGCAAGCCTGTGCACTGATTAAACAGCGGTGTCATTAGTGAGGTCAGTTAGTTCAGAAACAAATAGACATCTTACTCTTGTTCTATTGGCTTGTAATTAGGTGAATCTTAATGTGACTAATTTGCTATTAAATGGATAGTTTACCCAAAAGTGAATGTTTTGTTCTTTTTGGTAATAATTTAGTGTAGGCCTACTTACACTCATGCTGTTCAAAACCTGCTCGAGAATAAAGAACCGAACAATTCCGGTTTCGATTCTGTAGTTACGGTGTTTTTACAGTGTTATTCACATAGGTTTTGTTGTTGTTCTTCTTCTTCTTTGATAAGTCGCAGAGGTTGTCAAGCACCAAGAAGATGGACAAAACAGCCCCATAATACAGTCCAAACAACTTTTTATTATTTCTTTAAAATCGTCCCATTTGCGCAGGAGCATATTCAATACAGGAAGCGTCCTGTCAGGTATCCAATGGGCATGAGTTACATAGAAACATGTTATGGTGTTTTGTTTTGTTTGTTTCTGTTTCTTTTTTAACAATTGACCAGCCTCTTTTCATTGTAGCCTACTTTCATTTTATTAAAAAAGAGCAGCTTGGATATTTTACTCAAGGAACGGGAAAGTGAGTAGTTTAATTGTGGTTGAATGTTTCTTGTGTCTATTTTTTCTGAGCTTTATTCATTACTGTGGCACTAAAATGTTTTTATATAAAGTTTTTAATTTAGCTTCTTTATGATATTCTTTTGCAGAAGCAGACCTCAAGACACCCAGTCTGTGTGAGGTCAAGAGAGGAAAGCGAGAAGGTTTGTAGTGGGTGCTGTTATCTAACTAAACTTTATATTCAGCACTGGAGAATTATTCACTTACTCTTGAACAAGGTCATTGAGAAGATCAGGATCAGGTTTATAACACCCATTTCTGTCAATGATGCAGCATGGCTGGGATTGTGGGGGTGAGTTTATTTGGAGCTGAGGTGATGTTCTGAAAAACATGGAAATTAAGCAAAAGTATCAGTGACTCATACCGAGTGAATATCATCGTATCTCTGCACTTGTGTAGTGAATAAGAGCTTTTATTCAAATCCACACAGATGGCATAATATTACTGTGCTGCCGAATGTGATGATGTTTACTGCCAGCTTAAGTTTTTTTTTTTTTTGATTAATTCTGGGATTCGGTTTAGACTGCCGTAATACTGTTTTCCCTGTCCCTAATCTGCTAACCTCATAACTCTTAATCAAAACCCCCAAGCCGTTCCTCTCTTTTTTGTCCTCAACATTGTAATCTTGAATGAATGAGGTCACAGATTAAGTGCATGTGACATGCGCAGTTTACCTTACCTGAAACAGTGAGGGACTTTGTGCTCCCTGTGGTGCGTTAAAATAAAACCATGGCACCTGGACGTAAAGGAAAGCCACATTCAGTTATCATCCACCAAATCAATTTGTCTAAGGATGCATCTGTGTTGTTCTCTGAAGACCTCTTTTTTCTCTGATGGTTTATCTTAAGCTTCATGACCACAACCTTGGCACAAAATGTCAGTTGTCTATTTGAAACAGACCCACAGCATGAAATTTGACAATTTACTCACCCTCATGCCGTTCCAAACAAGAACACAAAAGGAGATTTTTCATTTATTTTTTCCCATGCAATGACAGTATCCACTTTCATTTCATGGAAAAGAGCAGCTTGGGCGTTCTGTTAAATGCCTCCTTTATGTTCCACATCAGAAGTCATACGGGTTTGGAATATTTCATTATTTATGAAGATGAACTGTTGCTTTAAGAAAGACATCCAGTGGCAGAGTTTACCTATTTCACAAATAAATTTTATTCTATATTAGGGTATGTTTTTCTAACTACAATGTGAACATTAATACGATTTTATTGTAAAATGAATACCAGGATACTAGGCTACTGAGATACCAAAAAAAGAATCTGTTTTCTGATAGTCCTTTTTCATATGAAGATCAATTATAACCGATGGCGGTCTCTGTACAGAAACTGATGAGCGTGCCAGATTAACCCAAGGGAACAGAACACACAAACATGAACATACTGTTCTGTAGCTGACAGCCGAACAGAACATATCCATCAAAGTGATTGAAATGATGAAAAATGCCTCACAGCCTGTCATTATCCCAGTGCACATTCTTAGTTCTGAGACAACACAGATTGTGATATGAAATTATATCACAAATTTATCCTCGAGCTGTCTTTGTTTAGACTGGAGCTGTTTATACATTACAGACGCAGCTACAGGTGCTGTAATTATGATAGTTTATCAAGCACGAGGAGACTGAGCAAATGCAACATTTTGTCTGGGTGGGTGCTGCCATCTGTTGGCACAACTATATCCCAAATTAAATTTATAGGTATTATTATTATACTATATAAACGTAATATTTACTTGAAGTACACCTTAGATTTTAAGGTACTATTTCGATATTTTAAGGCACTATTTATATTTCAGTATAGTACTCATTAACATTTTTAATTAGCTAAATTTTAATATTTAGTATTCATTTTAATTTTAGCTAATCTTGTGCTTTCTGTGCTTCTGTTATTAGTTTATTTTTTATAGCTAAACTCAGACTTTTTCAGTTAGTTGCATATATATATATACACATACACACACACACACACACACACACAACAAACACAGCATTTATTTTATTAAAATAAAAGATATTTACAAAATTAACTAATTAAAAGGAAATCAAGTCTATTTCAAATGTACACATTTTTTAAGTCATTTATTAACAAGCTTTCTGAAGAGAGGATAATTCGGTCCCAAGCGAAACATTAGAGAGGAATAATCAAAGTGTTATCACATTAAATTTAAAAAGAAAAAAAGATCAGATATGTTCAAAAAGAACATATATAATGAAACCGTTTTTGCTTACAAATGGATTTCCCTGCTGCCACAACTGATGGAGGGAGAAAAAAAGTTTAGTTACATAAAATCAACATTAGTGAAACTACAATATGTGCAGTACTGAACACCTGAGAATTTGATTCCCAGACTCAATGGTCTCTTCTAATGTTTCGAGACATTTTGAGTGTCACAGTTTCAGCAAAAACAGATTACAGCATAGTTTAGTCCAATAGCCTTATGTCCCCTGAGAAGAAAAAAGGTTATTATTGAGCTGTGAGATGAGGTTTGTTGTGTTGTAAGTACAAAAATGATTCTGTGAATTGTGAATTGAGGTTGATTGATTCCATAAGAATATGAAGATGTTCAGGGACACATGTGTTAAGACTATAAATGATCGATTTAAAGGAATACTTCATTGAACACTGACCAACACAAACTTAATGCTAATGCTTAAAGACTTTGAGTAAAAAAAATAAAAATATAACGTACAACCTACGATCAGACGAGGACAGTAGTGATGTTACGTTTGTTAAATGCACCTTTAGTGAGTAATTAAAGTACTTCAGTGATTTTCTATGGTCCTTCCTTCAACCAACACATTTAATTTTGCCATTTGTCTGTTTCATGATCACTGAGTTTCATCATTGAACTACATTCCAATGGTGAGGTGTCAAGAAGACAGGTGTGTGACTGAGCTTCTGCGACCCCAAGAGGTAAAAGGTTCTGTGAGCCTGACTGTGCAACAGTATTTTCCATTGAACTAACTGGGGGTTTGGCCCCAGAGCAACAGGTGTGTGTGGAGAGGTCTGAAGCCTGGGGACTCTGAGAAAGGTCTGGAGAGGGGCACAGGAAGGCAGACAGCGGGCAGTCTGGAGAGGAATATTTGGCCAGCACCTGAAGCTGCTCGGGTCTGAGGGCGGCTTCTGTACAGACCCTCTCATACAGGCCTGAGTAACTCTGCCAGGCCTTCATCTTCATCTGATTCAGCTTTATCCTATCAGCTGTCAGCTTCTCTCGCTCGCTCCTCTGCACGGCACAAAGAAACCATATATATACACACTTTAAAAAATATTAGGCATACATTTAAGATTTGTTGATTATATTATTTTCTTTTTTGACTTAAATTGCATATAATATTTTACTGGATTACACAGTTTTAACAAACTGTTAAACTTAATGTGATGCATATATGTCAATCATACATAAATTATTTTTTTTTTCAAAATGCTTTTATTTGAAAGAGCATAAACCTGTTCACTGTGAAAAACGTTAGTTAAAAAGGTATGAGAATGGAAATATAGAAAAAAAATATCTGTAGAACGAGCGATTCAGTACAAATGTATAAGACTGGATTTATTGATGATGACGAATATATAAACCTGATTATAGTGTATTTAAAACACGTAAACTTTATTAGCACTATTACAGAAATCTTACCTGTTTTATTTATGTATGACTGTCAAATATCCATCACATTAAGTTTATTAGTCTGTTTATGTTCAAACTGAGTAATTCAAATGTATGGATGAATCTCACAAAAGCCTGTCCAGAGGCCCATTTCAGAAAGGAGGTTAAGAGAAAACGGAGTATGTTAACCCTGAAATCTGGGTTTTCCGTTTCAAAATGGGAGGTTTGTCAAACCCGAGAAAGCAGGATAAGTCAAGCCCGTTTCAGAAAGAGATGTAACTTATACTCAGAGTCAGTTACCGTGATACTCTGTGAACCTAACCTGGTCGGAAGCAGGTTTTCTTCAGTAAACCCAGAGTTTCTTTCCATCTCCTCCCCCTTTTTAAAGTGTAAGCGATGTTTTAATACCTCATTCATTCATGCCACAAAATTGCTTTTCTTACTGAGTATTTAGTATCTTATTTCAAGTACAAATATTAAAAGAATTCTTAAGATGCATTTTCTATAGATGAAAAATGATCTAGATATTTAGTCTTGTAAAAATATTAAATTGTTCTCCATATGGTAAGAAAAATAATCTTCACGGAAACAAGAATAGGCTATTTTTAATAGGTCTTACTCTTACCCCACTGCCAGATAATTAGCAAAATAAAAAATTCACTTAAATTAGTTTTTTTTCCCCTTCATGGAAACAAGACTAAATAGCTTATATTACTTATTTTATTATTATTTTTTTACACCGTATTCATGCGCATATTGATTTGAGCGGTACCATTTTAAATGGTAGTTTTCAAAGAGGAGTATCACAGGTCAGGACTGTAGGTTATGTAGAAGATTTTTATTAGTCAAAATATGAATTAATCAAGTATAATTAATGTGAATTTAACCACTTGTGTATTAAGTTATATTTCCAATATAAGCATATGCCTGTGTGTTAAGGGCTCGCATGGATGGAATGTTCTGACCCTTATGATGGAAAACATATGTGGAAATACAAAGGAGGCTTCTTTCCTTAAACACGTCTAGGAGCCCCTTCTCTCTAGGGAAAGAATATATGTATAAGGAATATTGCCTAAAAAGGAAAAATGCACATGTATGAAATGTTCTGAATACGCCTAGAAGAAAGACTATATAAAGAGAAACTCAGAGAACGTTTAGGAGAACTTTTCTGCAGAAGACTTCTCGGCTTTATTTTCTTGTTATAATAAAGTCTATTTTCTGGCATCAAAACCCCAAAAGGCTCTGAGAGTGATTCTTCAGGGAGAAGGGAAACCACCACAGTTAATGGTGTAGAAATCGGTTTAAATGAGGCTAATCTGATAAATGACGTTCACTTGATAACATCTTTCTGTGACGTCTGGAAGTAACCCAATAATCCGAATTTCCTTCAGGATTTCCAGTGTGGTTGGATGCATTGATGACAAGCATATCCCCACCATCGCACCTTCTGAAAATGAAACTAATTACTGTATGAAACAGAAGGATACCAGAGGGAGGGGTAGTACGAGCCGTAACCACCACAGCTGTTAAATAAACTAATTATTCACAATGTTTTGGTCATCTTTATTTCCTAATACAAAAGCAAAGTTATTCCTTTTACTTTTGGATTTTAGAAATTTTCCAATACTTGACCATCTCCTCTTCATCTGTCAGTGGTGCTGGTGCAGGTTCTCAGTCAGTAGTTCATTTTATTACTCTAATTAAGAAATGTAACTGGTTGGATTAGAGAATATTTAATTATGTGTGGAAAAAGCTGCAGCGCATTGAAATAGACATTGAATGATATTTAATGTCAAATGTTTGTAAAGTCATTTAGCCCACACCCATGAACCTTTCATGTTTAAAGCTTTACCTTGATACTTTTTTTTTGTGGCCATGGGATACCATTAAAATTAATATTAGTTCAATAATTTACACAATTTAGTTTTCACTTCTGATATTATAACAGTTATTAAGTTATTGACAGTTATTAAGAATTAAAGTTACGCATTGACGGAAGTATGTGTGCTGACGTCTTTTTGGCGGGAGCTGTTGCCATGGTGAATCGTAATTTCGGTGCTCCACTGATTCATGACTTTTCATAGTCGTGGTGCACACGCTAAACTCAGAGTCAACCTATTCAGAGTTCAGTAAACTAACACAATTCAGCCATTCTGAAACAGAAAAGTTTCCCATCTCAGGGTAAGTCAACTCAGAGTTCAAGTTTAAACTCAGAGTTGGTTGAACCTCCATATTGAAACGGGCCCCAGGTCATATTTCACCCAAAAATAACAAATCAAATTTTTCGATTCGAAAAGAAAAGGTGTTTGAAATGTCAGGACCATTAAGATATTATACAATTCTTTACCATAATAAAAATGTGGATAAATAAAAAAATTATATATTGTAAATATATATTTAAAAAAAAAGAAATTAAATCATTAATTTAAAAGACAAACTATTAAAAAATAAATAAATTAAAAATAATTTAATATACCTAATCAAAACTTTCATTGACATTACAAAATAACTCATAAAATTCTATTTAAAAAACAAAAAAAACAAAATGATCCCTAAAATAGTTTAGTGCATTTTCTTGAAGAAAAATGAAATGTGATCCAGTCACGTTTTTGTGAAATTCATTGAAATAGCAGCTGTAGATCAAAACTTTAATCCTGAATGAGGTATTTGAAGTGCTGGAAGAGTGCACAGCTATAAACGTTGAGCCTTTAGGGATCCCTCAGACTATAAGGATCTTTTGAATACTCACCAGTTTCTCGATTTCACACTCCAGGTTGTATATGCAGTCAAGTTTCCGCTTGCGGCAGCGCCGGGCTGCAATCCGGTTTTTGCTCCGTCTGCGGATGTCATGCACAACGTCGAGCTGCTCCCGTGTCAAGCACTGCTGCTTCAGCATCTGCTGGAAGTCATTCCTGCTCAGAGACACGATCTGACCCACAGAGAGCGGCAACGCCATCTGGAGGGAAACAATCAACGTGTCATGGAAGTCACGGAAGCAGATATGTTTATATTTGAAACACTATAATGTCAACTTTGCTCAACATTCAGTGAGAAAAAGATTTACAGGTTAATGCTTCTTTTAAGGTCTTCACTCAGGACTCCTGTGGACTTTTGACCTCTCAAGGAGTCTGACAAGTCATTATCAGGTGTGCAAAGTAATTATGATTCCAAACTGCTCAAAAGGCACTGAACAGTGCAAAGTACAACCAACATTAACAAATCTAAAAAAATGCTTACCAGAAGTGCCAGGTTTTTGCTTATTCCAACTGTATGAAATTGTAGATAAGATGTGGGTCTCAAATTGTCAGATTGACCAATATTTCTTTATTAATATGATTTAATAGCAGGTCTGCTGTTAAATTGCACCATTTGGTGGGTCTCTAAAGAAAATCACCCTTCAATGCTATTAACAGACAAAGTAACTAATTTAATGTATCACTGGATAATTACTCAACTTTTCTGCTCAACTCTTTCCTGAAATATTTACAAACTTCTTAAGAAAAAAATGTGTTGCTTAACAATTAGAAAACAACAATTTTAATAAATTCACAACCATTTAGATTCCAATACAACTTTGGATAATAATAATAATAATCATTTTATATTAATATAATTATATACATTAATATAATTAAATAAAATATGATGAAATAATACAATACTAATATATTATTAAGAATATTATTATTAAATTGCTGTTAATAATGATAATCGTAAAAAATATGAATAATAATCATAATATATTTGTATAAAATATTAATAATCAGTAAATTATAAACAAGTTAAAATATATTTGTGACCATTTAGATGACAAAACAACTTTAGTTATTAAGTTATTATAATTGTTGTTATTATTATTATGAATAATAATACTTATATAAAATAATTTGATATAATGAATTATAATATAACATGACACTTCTACTATATAATAATTAATATTATTAATGAAATGCTACTATAATAACAGTAAAATAATATTATATTTGTAAAAATTATTCATAATCTGTAAATTTAACAAATTCAAATAAATGTGCGACCAGTGTAATATTAGGTAAAACACTAAATAATTTTAGATATTATTATTATTAATAATATATTCATAATATTATTGTGTTGTTTGTATAAAATATTTATTATCTTGATCATATTAGTAATAATAAAGCAATTTTTATCTCTACTTAGGTTGAGTCTATAAAGTTAGTCTATGATTGACTGACTGACTGACTGACTGACCTTAAGGGACGTTCCTTTCCTCAACAAACTGCACAATTTCATGCATCATTCAAACACAGAAGCTTAGGGATAAGGGTTTGTTGCACACCAATGAAGCACCACTAATAAATACAATCAGCCCTCACCTCACACACTCGTTCACTGCTGTAAGACTCACTGTCCCCCTCTGTGTCAAAGCTATCAGAGTCCTCCCCTGATTGGTTGGAGGGCATGTATGGACTGCCCTGTGACGTGGGTCCCCCCTCTCCATCGTGCAGATGAGCGCCCACCGCACCAAAGTTCTGCAGGAACGGACACTCCACTGCTCTGGGATCTGGGTGGCAGCTTTTCAGACAGTTGAGATTCAAGGGTTTCGGCACCAAGCCCAGGCCAGAGCAAGACACCTGACAAGAATCCGGCCAGAACGTGAGCTGTTTGGCCACCTCCATTTCCTCCGTGCTCCTCTGTTCATTGCATCGGTCAGCTTTGAGCTCCACGTATGGCCTCACAACATCCTCCGGTCCTGAGCGAGGAGACGTTCCCCATTTTTCAGAGTCACAAATGGATTGTGCAGACTCTATACAGATTGGAAATGATGGCTGGCCTGTGCAAGGACCAGGATTCAGGGGACAACATTCAGGCAGAATAGAATCTTCATCGCCAATGAGAGGTGTCATATCACATGATAAGATCTCCTTGCCATCTTCATTGCTTAAAGGACAGTCTTCTGTCTTCTCAAGGTACATGGGTTTCGAGTCGCAAACATCCAGACAGGATCGCTCCTTCCCACAAGCTATTTGAAACTTCCTGTACTTTGGGCACAGAAGGGAGTAATCTGTGTCTTTCTGGCTGTGACAGCTTTTTCCAACGTCCTCAATGGCCACCGAAGGAAGACAAGATGGCTCTTTGACTTCAAGCTGAAGCTGCGAGGGCTGAAGTAATGATTTGTCTTCATCAATAACATCATCCCCATCAATCGAGCTCAATTCAGCCCCACGTGATTTCCAGCATTTGGTTTTGCAGCATTTCCTCTGGACTTTTGATGCACTTCTGCTGCTGTCAAAGAACTTGGGGAGAAGGAAGTCAAAACAGGCTTTGTCCAAGTTCTTGAAACCAAGAACAGAGGCACAGTTACGGATTTCCAGCACATTCTCTTTGGTAAAGATGAGTTTTGAAGTGTAGGCAAAGTCCAGCAAGGGTTCAAATCCCTCTGAGGTAACCTTCAAAATAAAATAAAAAAACAATGTGTTTTAAATCAAGTGCATAAAAATGCATCATCTTTCACACTGAATTAAAGGGATAGTTTCTCCAAAAATGAAAATTGAACATTTTTTAAGTTATTTTTCTTTGCGCACAAAAAGTATTCTCGTAGCTTTGTTAAATTACGGTTGAACCACTGATATCACATGCACTATTTTAACAATGTCCTTACTACCTTTCTGTGCTTTGAACATGGTAATACCCTTGCTGTCTATGGAGGGTCAGAAAGCTCTCGAATTTCATCAAAAATATCTTTGTTTTTTCAACTGCTTACACACATTTTCAAAACTTTGCCTCTTTTTTTTTTACTTTGTACACAAATCCAAGAATTCATCACACAAAATGCCTTGCAAAATGAAGCACTGCATTCAAAATATCACAAACACATCTCAAAAGCAAACATTTGCAAACACCTTTGCCATAATAATAATAATTCCTGTTAGATTTTTTGTGTTACATAGGGAATTGTTATGTTGCGTTTTGCCAAAAAGTGTTTTATGAAATTGAAAACTGAGTCAAAGACTGAAAATTAGCATGTTTTTACAGATTTGGTGTGTGGTTCTGGTGTTTGAGTGTCAGTTTTCAGAAATTGTGTCAAAAGTAAAGATTTTTGAGTGTAAGCAGTTGAAAAAAAACTAATTTGTGTTCCGAAGATGAACAAAGGTCTTAAGGGTTTGGAACAACATGAGGGTGAGTAATTAATGACAGAATTTTCATTTTTAGGGTGAACTATCCTTTTAAATATATCTGTCACAATATTGGGCCAAAGATATCCCATGAACTGCCTCCTTTAACTATGTTGTTACCTCATCAGGAAGGTTGATGATAATTCCTTCAGGTGTATGACTGGAAAAACGAGCGCTGAAATAATCACTGCAGGACGCCAGAACTGCCCGGTGGGCCCGATAACTCTGGGTCTCTGCCACAACAGTCACATCACACAGAAGATCTTTCTTCCTCTGCTCATTCAGACATTGCAGAACGTGGGAACTGTGCACAGACGACTGGAAGGTGAACTTAAACGACTTGGAGTTTTTCACCGACATGCTGCTGCGTTAATCTGTATGGTAAAAAGATAAAGAATATACGCTCAATTCAAAGAAACTGTCATGTGTACAAATCATAACTGAAAATGTTAGTTATGAAATTCATTTATTCGACATAAAGCAAGCATCACGGTTTCTAAACAGTCTGACCATTGAATTTCCAAGACTTTTCCTGTTTCTGGATAGAGATGTTTCAAAATCATATTACGGATGTTGCATGCAGCAATTTTAAAGAGCAATTTCTAAACAATGAAATATTTTAGAGCTCAGTTTAACTTGTAAAATATATATTCACTCTAAAGATTTCCATGTGAACACAATATTCAAATCCCCTATGGTTTTTACAAATTTCAACAATGCTCACCAACTTTCTCAGCAGTTGCATTTTGTCATTCATTTTTCTCATAAAGTTTTTGTTAGAGTTATATTATTATTTATTTTGTAGAACCATGGCAATGTAGTTTCCCACCCCGAATTCCACTGTTTAACATGATTTAAAAAATAAATAAATAAAGTTGAAAAAACGCAGTTAACAATATAGCACTGATTAACAAACTCTTTAAGGATCTGTAAGTAATTGTTAATTGAGAAAATGATTTTACTTCCAGAATCTGCCTGTTAGCAGGGAATAGGAAATGGAGACCCGGAATGGAACCAGAGGGGAGTGACAGGGGAAATTTATGCCACTCCACTCACGACTGTGTTCCAGTTTTGTGCTTTGGTTAGCCAGTTTTGCATTGTTTTGGAATTATTTACTCATTAACTGGCCAATTTGTGTCTCAATCGTAAATTGCGCAGTATTAAACTCTTTTTAAGTGAACTTGTACGAATACTATCACATTTGCAATTGCCTGGCTTGCTGTTTAACAGCGCCGTTGCTCGCATGATACTTCTTTAAAACTCTCGTTCTGCGGGAAGTAAGGGTAAAAACAAAAGCTCCTCGGGAAAAATGATTTTTGAAACACTCACTACGTACGTGTGCTTACGGGAGCTCCTTATCTCAACCGTAAACTGAGAATTTGACCTAGTCGAGTCAGGAGTGTGTGTGGCGCAAGAGTGTGTCTCACTGCTG
The DNA here is from genome assembly GCF_936440315.1 of Barbus barbus. Classification (NCBI taxonomy): domain Eukaryota; kingdom Metazoa; phylum Chordata; class Actinopteri; order Cypriniformes; family Cyprinidae; genus Barbus; species Barbus barbus. The sequence continues at coordinate 11,313,982 of NC_136725.1, forward strand.
ACTCATTGGGTTTTGCTGATAAAGGATGAACAAGCATTTTCCCTGTCTGTCCCTTTCCATGAAACTCCTCCACTTTACGAGGAACTTAGGGAACGGTTGTCTCATACAGTTCAGTTGGAGCATTTTATGTTGTTAAACGGAAACATTTGGACTCATTTCCCTAATCCTGTGTCGAGTAAAAACAACAGACGCGCCTTGGATGTAATAAAACCTCAACATTACGCTTGTGTCACAAAACCTAGTGAGCCGCCTACCTAGACAGCATCCCAGGCGCTTTTTAAACGTTCGAATAGAACCTTCGGAACGCGGATACCACGCTCCAAATTCTGTCTAGGTGGAAAGCCCATTATGTTTTGAGACACAGCCTACGTCCGACTGCGAAAAAAAAGACATCTGTACAGAAGAATACAGTCGTGATCACTGGAAAAACTCTCAGCCGTATGGCGTGAAATAGAACTATATCTAAACTAAACCAGATAATACGTTTTTAACTATAAAGTTCACCGATCTTCATTCTCAATGCCTTTATGTCTCTCTTGACTGACAAAACCACAAGAGTTCATATATATATATATATATACTCACCTGTCATATCACTGGAGAGTGAGAGGAAAAGATGGGTTTGATACTACATACTAACTCGGCTTGTTTAAAGCGCTCACTTGTAACTATATGAAAATAAGGAGGCGCTTGTGTTTCACTCTGGTGTCATGTGACTTCTGCCAAAAAATGTTTTGTCCCGCCTTCTCAAATATAGCCCTCTTTTCATTGGCTCTCTGTCATGTCAATCATTTTTGTCACTACTTCCCTACTTTTCGCCGCCAGAGTCTGCGAGACCTCCGTGGTTTTCACCCACAGTCCACTGTACAGCCTGACAGACACATTTAACCTCTTCAGTCCCGATTTGGAAAATTTACAAACAAAAACGAAATGGAATATTCACTATATTAAATATTTGGACCAATGTAGCCAGACACAAGCACACTTTGTGTTTTCTTAACTTAAAAAATATAGTATAATGCTTAAAATCATTCATTTAATACCGTAATAGTCTTTTTTATTTAGTCTTTACATAAGCTGAGTTATATAATGCTAATAGAAAAAAACGATTTTATGGTACAATTGACATTATGGTTAGTAAACACCATAGTGTAAAATGCTACTCACCAAGTCTAAATGTCAGAATAACCATATGCCATTACATTTTTAACATTCACAATCAGTTCTGATAAAGAAAATGAAACCTTCACTAACTAAACAAAGCTGTAGACTAAATAAACCTAAATCTGGAGGAAGCAAACCTTTCATGCTGCTAAACTGGTTTGTGGACATACGCCTCTGGTATTTCAGCTGTGTGGGATGGGGTAGTCAGCCATTGATATTTTTGAAGGGTTTCACAATCCTAAAATGAGCAGATCACATTTCGAAACCCAAGTTCCCTATTGCTGAGTGACTAAACAATGGTGTAGTCATACATTTATCGTCACCTAACCTGAACTCAAATAGCTAAACAGAAATGTATTTCCTTAATTCCTTTTTTATGCAATTGGCAGACAGTAAACAGTACAAACTTTTACTGAGAGCAACTTTCACAACAGAGTGTTTCATTTGTACAGTATAGGTGAGTGAAGCACATTTATCAACAAACACACCCTTAAAACACACAAAGAAGAAAAATAGTATATATTCCGAATGCGATGTCAAACATATATGAGTGAGGCGACCGCTCAGCTCAAGTTTGGGCCACACGACCATCCGCTCTGAAATAGACCCATATTAGCTTACAATATATGAAATATAGACTCATTAAGCCTCTCAGTCTAAGCACACTGATTCAAGATCAGTTTTCCGCTTCAGTACATTACACAAGCACTGAAGGAACACTGAGATGTTTAATAAGCAGTAGTGAAGACCCAGAGCTAAAAGCTCTTTCGCACTGGTGTCAAAGGTCACGAGGAGCCCTGCCTCTTTTGACTGATCACTCGGAGTGTCTCTAGCTGCTGTGCGCGTTGGCTATGGACTGTTATCAGATTTTGGTTCTCTTCCGTAAGTATCCTGTATTCCTCCTCAAGTCGTGCAAACCCCATAGACACCTTTTCGTCCTCTAGCAGCTCTGCCATGAGCTCTCTCCTGAGCGTGACAAACACAAACAGAGAAACAACATGTTATAATCATTCATTACATCACATATTTTAATGACTGTATTTAATGTAATGATGATATGAAAGGTGTGTGCCAAAATAACATATGTGGGAGAGGTGACTACAGTTGGCGGTTCTGTACCCGAAACTATTTAATAGGAAGTGAAACTGTCTATGCCATAGCTTAGGGTACCTAGGTTGAGACAATGAATCTCAATTGGAAAAAACAAACAAACAATATTATAGACAGTAGATGTCTAGATTCAGAAACTTGTCTGTGGTTTGTAATGTTTCACTAGCTCACAAAGGCACTGAGCCAGTGGGTGATCTACATGGGGCCCAGAGCTGGGTAGTAACTGATTACATGTAATCTGGATTACGTAATCAGATTCCAAAAATTAAGTACTTGAAATCAGAGTAAATTACATTTTAAAATACTCGTAATCAGACTACAGTTACTTTTTTATGGATTAGATGATTACATATTATTCACACAATAGCAATAAATTATTCATAAATCATTGATTCCCCCTAATTTCTCTTTTTCATCTTTTAAATTTTCCTTTCTAAAATAGTCTACCAAATATATACTTATTATATATGTATATATAGTCCAGTTTTGTGGACATTCACACAAAGATCAGTCATTATTCAGGTGGCGACAGCATTTGACCACTGGATTTACAAAAATCATTTCAGGTTTATGAAGGGTTTCAACATTGCATCAGCTACTGATGAACACATTCAGTTTTATTTGAATTATTACTCTGTAGGTTTTTTTAACCATGTATTATTAATTATAACTAATTAAAATGCACATATTCACGTTATTTCTTAGATACAAGTAATGCAGGCATTCCAAAACCTTATTCACCAAATATATTTGCTTGAAGTACCCCTGAGATTTAAAAATAAATATTTCAATAATTAAGTATCACATTTGCATGTTCACGGTTTCTTTGATGTTGATTAATGATCACATGGCATGCAGGTAAATACAAATATTTCATCTTTTTTAGTAAGTGTTTTATTTAAAACAAAGACTATAGAAACACAAAGACTGTTCACTCCTATACTTATGAATGGGAGAAACTGCAACACGCAATATGGAGGAATAGTCCCACCTTCGAAATGAAAGAGTCAAATTTCCCAAAGAAACCTGACTAGACCTGCCAATCCACATGTACTCTAAACAGGTTATGATTCAGCATGCACATTGCCTGGTCTAGCCTGAAAAATATGCTTTTTAAACGCTATTTGAGTATAAGAAACAACATTCATGGGGCAATTAATATGAGATTTTTGTTGCTGATTTGACATAATGTGAGTTCAGCGAGCAGTGTTTGAGATTTCAGGATTCCCCGCTTCATTAAGATTGTCTTGTATGAGCTGACTGGAGGCGTTGCAAATATGGCCGCCAAGTGAAGAGACTTTCCTCGAAAGGGAGTTCAAATAAAATAAAAAAAAATAAAATAAAAAAAGGGAGTTTGTTTTAAAATGATTTATTTTAATAAAATTTTGTATGATTTAATTCATTGTCAGCTTTTCATTAAACTCACAACCCCCCTGCAGTTCCTTTACAAACCCTAGTTTGGGAAACTGTAATATAATGTTTAATGCACTTGAAATTACAATGAATGGAACAAGTTTTCTTACTCTTTGCATTTTTTACATCATTATGGTACAAGATAATGCTATTTAAATCAATGTGATAAACGAGTTAAATCAAAAGTAATCTAAAAGTAATCTCAAAGTAATCTGATTATATTACCTAAAATGTGTAATTTAACAGATTACATTACTGACTACAATCTGGAATCAGTAACGGATTACAATTTGTAAGTAATCTACCCAGCTCTGGGGCCTTTGGACCATAGTTAACTGTTTGAGCAGGGTTGTAATGTGGTGACAGCCACGTTTCTGTGTCTTGTGTTTAATTTGAAGGGTGAAAATGTGGAAAACAAAGGGTTAAACGTGTTTAACTGCACAAAGATGAATTAAAAACATATATACAGTATGTCACTAGGGAACATCAGAAATGCTGCTCTAGCTGAGTTTGGTGTTTTATCTAAATTCAGTGTATCTGAAAAAAAGAAATTCTTGTGTTTTCCTCTTTAGGAAAAAAAGAAAATCAGAGAGAGAGAGCACAAACACTGGAAATTTACAGTGGCATTTAGATGAAAGAAAGGTCTTGTGTTTTCCATCTCTAAATAAAACAGAACCAGACTAAATGAAGTTGTGCAGCTATAACATTAGTTATGTTTACATACATTTTCACAACTAGATTACAAGTTATTGTAGTATACTGTGTGGTTTGAAAATACAAATGTACTTTTTAAAACTCAACAAGGTGTTTCAAAAAAGAGTTGTTTGAAATCCTAAGAAGTGGAGTATACTTGTTATAGGCTTTACAGTGCACTTTAGTTTTCATTAAAGTGTGGTTTTGCAATGTAAATGTTAAAAAAATAAAAATAAAAGTCCTGCTTACCACCACAAAACAGTATGCCAGGCCTTGTCATGATTACACAGGCCTAATTTAACCAGTAGAGCAGCATGACAATGGCAACTTTGATCAATAGTCTGTGTCTTTATACAGAACATACTGTATCAGAGTATATTTATTGATTGTACAAACATAATGGGATACTAATTGGGTGATTAACAGAATTTGAAATCAATCTCAGTAATATCAGAATATGTGTTTGTGTTTTGAGTTATTTTTCCAGCTTACTTTCTGTCTTCCAGCCTGGCGATTTCATGTTTGACCTGGTTGAACTCATTGGCCATCTTGCAGTGGTTTCTGTACACTTCTATGGACTCCTTTAGAGACCGACATGGTAACACCGGCTAGTGAGGAGGATGACATTAATACATAAAATTTTTTATTGGTGAAACTGTAAGTGTTTTATTTTTTCCTAATACTTCAGCACAAACCACAATTGCTCTTTTTAATGAATTAGTTGACACATAGTCTGTCTAATATATATTGTAGCTGCAGTGACGGGAGATGAATTCAGGAACTTGTTTTTTTTTTATGATGTTATATTTGGATTGCCTGCTACATCCTGGAATATACACAGAATCGGCATTCGGCCTGACAAGAGGGTTTCAATCAATAGATTAAACACAATATGTGGAAACAGTTTGTGAGACACTTGAATTTTTTTATTCCTTTTGTGTCAGGAACTTCTTCTTTCGTAATGACTCACGCCAGAGTCCTATAGAATATCATCCACGCGACAAAACACTTCAACTTCTCCCAGTTTTTCCCCTAATGTGTGGGTGTGCATGTTAAGTCCAGCCTAGGATTTCTGATGTCGGACAATTTCAGCATTTCAGAGAGAGACACTTTTATGGGGAATCTTCCTTTAAATGCTAGCAGCACAAATTTAAATCAAAACTAAATAATTATATAAACAGCTTTATAGATTGCTAAAAGATAAAGATTACAGATTTTTTGAATCTACACAATAGTCAGCACATTTCACGATGAGAAGAGCTCTTACAGTTTGCTCCCTTTAGTTTTTTCGCTAAAAAAAAGTCTGAGAGAGTATTTGATATGAGTGACAAAGCCTTTTTTGTATCAGTAATGTACTAGTTATGAGGAAATTGTATCAGAAAAAGTTCTGATCTAGTCAGCATGAAACAGCATTCGCTATCCATTTTACTTGCGTAATGTAACGTATCTTTGAGTGAAACAACATATTTAAAGGGGGGAAAAAGTTGGCCAGGACATTTTGTGCATCAGGAATTGACTGGATTGTGAAAAGTTAACGGACGTCACCCGAAAAAGAAAAGCAAGTTATTACATTTTGATGAATGATTATGAGGAAGTATTTATTTTTCACAATGTTCACAACAGACCAGAAAAGATATATTAGATACTTAGTGTCATTTATGGGCTAAATGTTTTTATTTAATGTTTTTTATGTAATAAAGATCTTTATTTAATAGTAATCAAACAACAACAACAATAATAAAAAAATTATTAATAAAACTGATGGGCTTCTAGTGACAAAGATTAAATGTTCTTATTATTTTTATGTAATAAAGATTTTGTAATAAAGATTTGTATTTAATAATAATAATAATAGTAACAACAGCAATAATAATAATTAAAATTATGGGCTTCTTGTGAAAAAGGTTATTAATTAAAGATTTAATTCATAATGATCTGTTTTTATTTGATAAATGTATTTATATTTATATTATGTATTGATAATAATAATAATAATGCATGCATGGGCTTCTAATGGTAAAAATGTTAATGTAATTATTATAATTATTATTTTGTATTTAATAAATGTATTTTAATAATAATAATAATAATAAATTATGGACTTATAGTGACAAAAATTTAATGTTTTTATTTAATAAATGTATTTATATTATGTATCTATAATAATAATACATGTATGGCTTCTAATGGCAAAAATTAAATGTAGTTATTATTTTGTTATTTTTATTAATAATTGTATTTTTAATAATAATAATAATAATGTATTATTTAATATACATTTATTTTCCTTTCAAATTATCATTTGTCATTTTGATATTATTATTATTCAATTTTGATTTCCAGTTAAGTCTAATGATAACTTAAAAGTAAATAAAACTAATGCCATCTTGTGGTCTTACAGAAGCATTACTGAAACATTTCCTCGATGAGAAAGTTGGATGCTCTATACAGTGGTGTGAAAAAGTGTTGGCCCTCTTCCTGATTTTTTTTTTTTTTTTTGCATGTTTGTCACACTTTAATGTTTCAGATCATCAAACAAAGTTAAATATTAATCAAAGATAACACAAGTAAACACAACATGCAGTTTTTGAATGAAGTTTTTTATTATGAAGGGAAAACTAAATCCAAACCCACATGGCCCTGTGTGAAAAAGTGCTTGCCCCCTAAACCTAATAACTGGTTGGGCCACCCTTAGCAGCAACAACTGCAATCAAGCGTTTGCGATAACTTGCATTGAGTCTGTTACAGCGCTGTGGAGGAATTTTGGCCCACTCATCTTGGCAGAATTGTTGTAATTCAGCCACATTGGAGGATTTTCGAGCATGAACCACTTTTTAAGGTCATGCCACAGCATCTCAATACAACCCTTTTTCACACAGGGCCATGAGGGTTTGGATTGTGTTTGTAATGTTGATAATGTTGTCTGGGTTAATGTGAGACTATTCCTGTCTGGTTTTGCTTCTTTCCCCGTAAATCTTACATGCAGGATCATTTCACTTCACCCTTGTTTAAAAACCCTCTCACTCCTGCTGATTCTGCTGTTTAGCGATAACATTAGCAATTATATATTAGCACGGTGGATTTAGCCATTCTACATTTTTTATCTGCACACCCATCACACTATGACCCCAAACTGTGATTATCACACACACAACAATCTTTAGTTGTGAGATATCATGTATAATATCTACTACTATCAGAGGCTTATTACAGCTGTATTCTCCAGCAGACTCTGTAATTGTATTGTAAGCATGCAGTACTATGCCATCATGTTTTAAACAGATTATTAATAAACTTTACCTGCAGCCGTTGCTCAAGGTCAGGGAATGATGGAAGGGGATCCTCTGAATCTTTCAACTCTGAGAGGAAAAGAAAGCCAGAGGAACATGTCTGGTATGAGAATGCTAATGTTTAAGATCTTTACTCCAAGGCAGGGGTCACCAAGTTCAGTCCTGGAGGGCCGGTGTCCTGCAGAGTTTAGCTCCAACCCTAATCAAACACACCTGAAGCAGCTAATCAAGCTCTTACTAGGCACACTAAAAACTTCCAGGCAAGTTGGAGCTAAACACTGCAGGACACCGGCCCTCCAGGATCAAGTTTGATGACCCCTGTTCCAAGGCCTTTGTGGTGACATCTACATCCATCTAATCAGCTAAATCATACCACAGTGCACACGACATCACAGCATGTCCAGTTAGCTTTTTACACTGATCCAGGTCCAGTTTCCCTAGTCTAAACATACATGTGGTCATTCGCCTAGAAACTGCTTCCAGATCAGTGCCCAAAGCCAAACTCGAGCACCAGCTGTTCGGCCATGGACTCTAAATCCTGAACGGACAGATTGAAAGTAACTATCTCCCAGGTTCCTCGCAATGACTTGTCTTTAACGAGCGCTCTGACAGACAGCTTATCTGCTCTGATTTCCACCATGCCAGCTATGTCCAAGTGGGGCTCACTCACTCTGATGCATTCTCACGCTGAGAATCCTCTGATGCAACCAGCTAAAAACAGGCCTCTTTACAGTCGTGTATCAGCCAGACGGCCAATTAAAAGATAAATATACATTCAAATTTGCAAGGGTATTATCTGAAACATGATCTGCATGTGATTCCTGCAGCATGTGGCCAGGTGGGGAGGAGCATGACACTTTCATGTAATTTTGGCTAACTGACTGCATATATATTATTTTGAATTTAGTTTTTTTCCCACTTCATCAATCTTTCATTGTTTTATATAATATAATATAATATAATATAAGAAAAATATAGAAGTTTTTGTACATTTATTATTTAAAAGTGTTTAAAATATATATAGAACATCTAATTTCATACAATACAAATTGTATGTATAAGAATAAGAATAATAACAACATTTTAAATATTGAGATTATTTATTAGTTTGTTATTAATTCATTATTATTTATTTTAGCATTTAATTTAGTTTAGTTTACTTTTGGAGTGAAATAAACCTTTCCCTGTTTATTTCAGTTAAATTTATTTGTAAACTAAATGCACACAATGATTCATTTATATATATATATATATATATATATATATATGTGTGTGTGTGTGTGTGTGTGTGTGTGTGTGTGTGTGTGTGTCTGTGTGTGTGTGTGTGTGCACAAATTTGTATAATGACATGGGTATGACAGAGGTATTACAATATGAAGGTGGTTTATGAGGACACTGCCTATGTCCCCGTAATTCAAAAGGCTTAAAAAACATACTAATGGTGTTTTTTTTAAAATCTAAAAATGCACAAAGTCTCCTGTGAGGGCTAAGTTTAGGTGTAGGGTTGGTGTAGGGCAATAGCACACACAGTTTATTCAGTATAAAAACCATTACGCCTATGGAGAGTCCCCATAAACCACAAAAACCAACGTGTGTGTGTGTGTGTATTTTTGTTTTTGTGTGTATATAATTGTAGAATTTTATATTAGAATTACTTTATGGATAATAATAGTACTATTTATTCAATTCAATTCAAGTTTATTTGTATAGCGCTTTTCACTATGCAAATTGTTGCAAAGCAGCTTTACAGAAAATTAAAGTAATAGCTTACATTAGTAAGCATTAGTAATAGCTTATCAGTGGTGACCTCAAATGATCTCAAGCTGATGTCCACATGGCAGAAATGTACGGTAAAAATCAAGCAGTTAGTTAATGTCATGTAATCAAACATATGGTGAACACTATTAACAGCAATGATTATATGTTGCGATCAAACTTATAGCAAAACTTGGTAGTTTTGTATGTTGTCTGACGGTTAGCATCGTCTGAGGTCCTCTGAGGGGTTGGCATCATCTCTTTTCAGGTGTTCGGTAATCTCAGGTCTTTGTAAGGACTGGATCCAGACTGTATATATGTATTTTTGTGTGTAGGATTACATTTTTTTGTATATATAATTTTGGAATTTTAATTTTATATTAGAATTATTTTATGTATAATAATAGTGTGTGTGTAGTTTTTTTGTATATATAATTGTATAATAATAATTTTATAATATATATATATATATATATATATATATATATATAATATCATAGTTTTGGAGTTATGAAAGTGTATTTTAGTTTAGCTTTTGTTCTCCAAAGTTGTTATTTTTAATTAGTTTATTTCAGTTAAACTAAATTATTTTATCATTTTACAGTTTTCATAAATGAGTGGCTGTTAATTATACACACACACACACAAAGTAAAGAAGGGAGGGTTATGGAAAAGAAGGCTAAAATATAGCATGTTTATGTGTAGGACTCTATTTGTGTACCACTTTTGGGAAAGAAAAAAAGGATGCAGGGCGAAGAAGTGGCGAAGCGTGAAGTATTAAATGCTTTTAAATTTAGGCCAGTGTTCTAAAAGCAAATGAGTGAATCATGCAGCAGTGAGGTATTAAACAGAAACCTGATGCTGCACTGCCCAGGCAGCAGCTGCCATCAAAGCATTTGCCCGAATAGCTGTAAAACACTTTGACAGCGCTGTTGACTTTGTGGCTAGGTAGATATTTTGTTTTTAAGATGCCAGAGATCAACTAAAATAGAGGGGGCACCTGTTTCTTTGTAAAGGATAGCAAAAGTTGAATTGATCCCACATGAGAGGCTTTGGGTGGGTTTTGCTTGTTGCCATTTTGGTAGAAGTCACACATCGTATGGGCCGTGCAGAGCGGGGGACGCAACTCTATTTTAGTCTCTCAATCACAGTGTCTTTGTCACAAGCATGTAAACATCTAAAATAATCATCTGGATATTCTTAACAGAGGCATTACCTGAGGTTTCGTCGAGGCTGAAAGCGATTTGTACTTCAGGTTTATCTGCAGAGACTCGTCTAGTTGAGGTGATCATTTATTCCTAGAAAAAGAGCATTTGTGGATTAAACGGGTGGATGTGAACCTTATTTATGCTTCAGATGTATGAGATCAGCAACCTTTCAGGGATCATGAGAAGGTTTCATCATGTGTCCAAAGTTGCATCAGGGATTAAACAATTGAGATAAATCCTCTTCCAGCCAGCAAATGAGATCATACCTCTGTATTGGCATTACAGTGTTTCTTAGTGTTGAAATGACTTATGAAATCATATTTGTGTATGTATACAGTAATACTATATGTATATTAATTATACTTTATTATTTATTTTTTTTACAGAAGATTGAAAGCCCAATGATAATGTCATGAAAAGTATGAAAAGGCTACTATAACCTGTTAAAAAGGCTCATTGACTCCTGTAACTTTACTTTGTTAAAACTAAAAGAAGATTTTTAAGTTCGAGTTGTTACATATGACTATAGGAAACAATAAAACCCCTTACCTGACAGTAGAAACGTATTTACAGAAAACTCTCTTCAAAGAGCCTCAAGAGTCGCTCAGCAAAGGACACAGAGCTGAAGACACTCCATTGAGAATCCTGTAGATCTTCTTCACTGTGTTTATACTGTAAAAAGTCACAGTAAACTAGTCGTAATCCTCGTAGTGTACACTGAGAAGCCAAAAGCAGGTTCACAAGCACAGCCAAAGTAATAACGGCTCTGTCAGAGTGGACTGTGATTCTGTGTGTGCCAGCCAGACGCCAATTAAATGGCTCAGATGGCATGACTTTACACTACAACAATGTCCATCCCTCCAATCAGCTTTGAGTCACCCACACATTCACAAGAACAATGTAAAGGTTAGATTTTTTTGTAGTAGTTTTTTTTTTTACTTTCTTTAGAAGATGGTTCAGGGTTATGATTTGTAACTTTTTCAGAGCTGTGTACATCAAATTGATTGCAAAACATGGGTCACACAGAAAAGAAATGAAAATATATTTAAAAGATATATAAAAAATGAAATGAAAATATAAAGATATTTAAAATAAAGTAGATTAAATAAAACAGATAAATAGTATAATAAATCAATAGATTAAGTAGAATAAATTAAAAAATTAATTTGCCTCAAACTAATTATAACAATTAATTAGATTATTAATACATTTAAGGTGATATGAATACTTAACAACATATATGAGGTATATCAAATTTATTTTACATTTAAATGTATTTAAATAATTTTATTTAAAATTAGAAATGGTATGATTGTGTGTGTGTGTGTTTTGAGCCATTTGAGAAATTAGTTTCAGCCAAATTAACCTATAAATTTATTCTACTGTATTGATTTATTCTTCTATTATTTATTAGTCTACTTTATTTTAAATATCTTTATATTTTTTATTTAATTTTAAAGACAGAAATTTAAAATGAAATAAAAATATAAAGATATGTATAATGAAATATAACTAAATAATAAAAAATAGTTCTTTGATGATATTAAACTAAATTAGACTAATATTCATAAATTGATATTAGACTAAATTCATAAATTCACTTGGCCCAGAAAACAACTAATTATAACATTTATAACATATACTATGCTCACGCACTCACTCATAAATAAATAAAGAAATTAATTTTCTGTTATTGGGTGGGGACTCAATCGGCGCTCCACTCTCTCGTCTGTCTGGATCATTAATCCGTGTTTCTGAGCTCTGCAGCGGAGCCTGTTCTTTCTTAGCTGCATGCTTCCCGTCCGCTGCACTGCAGCCTCATCCAGCATCAGTGTAATATCTACCTTATTTGCTCAAAATGGCTCTTCACGTCCCCAAAGCACCTGGCTTTGCTCAGATGTTAAAGGATGGTGCGAAGGTAGGGCTGTTGAATCAGTGTTTTGCTCGTATTGTGTTGTTTTTAGAGCGCACACAATGACTCCTCATAGAGGTTTCTAGAACATGGGCCTCATAGCGCCCGACTCCCGGTAAAACCAGCACACGCTTCAGACTTCAACGGAAGAATAATATTTTGTACAAAGCCGTCATTACCGTGGTCTTAGTGAAATATCGTGGGTTTGACAGTAATTTTGCTTCGTTAGAAAGTAACGGATGAATGAAGTTAGCATGTTAGCTGAAGACATGTGCCACTGACAGACAGACACTGCTCACACCTCCATCACTCACCCAACTGACTCCTAACTAATAATAGGAAGGTAATTGATTTTGGTTAGCTGTAGAATCACAAAACTGTTTAAGTATACTGTTTTATTTAACGTTTATAAAAATTACATGAGTAATCCAACAATAAAGGATGCAGTTAGCCATAAAAGGGCAGTTCCCTATTCATTCGGTTTGTTGGTATGCTAATCAGATAATTTAATTATAGGATTTAACAAAATAACACAATTTGCTTTCAGAGTTTAAGTGTTTCTAATTTCCAGTTCATTTGCTGCTGTAACGGTTTAGCTTCTAAACATTGAGTATTTGAGATTTTTTTTTTTATGAGATATTCACGCTCTTGACAAAAACAGTTTTGATAAACATCACTCACTATATCAGCAAATATCATAACTACTACTCCTGCTTCTTTCTGTTCGATCAATACTAGTGTAGCATTGCTTTTTGTTTTCTTTGTGTGATAGTTATGGTGTGTGAATCTACAATTACTGCATGATAAATATGCAAAGTTTCTTAGAGAAATATTACTCTATACATTATAGAAATGTCATCTGATCCCTCGCTGCTTTATATTTCAATTTGAAATAACAACAAGCATGTTACTCAGTTTTCAATACTGAAACCACTATCCAGCCCCAAATGTTTTATGTTTTCAAAATATGAAATAACTTTTGACTCTTTGTTTTCCACAACCAGCACTATTCAGGTCTTGAGGAGGCTGTTTTCAGGAACATTCAGGCATGCAAAGAACTGGCACAGACCACAAGAACGGCATACGGACCCAATGGTGAGGCTTATTGTTTCACTATGATGTATTAGACCTTTTTAGTGATATCACTGGATGTCAAATGATCATTTAATTATTTTAGGTATGAACAAAATGGTCATCAACCACTTGGAGAAACTCTTTGTCACAAATGACGCTGCCACCATTCTCAGAGAGCTGGAGGTAAATAATAGTAATTGTGATAAAAACAAGAACTAATGCATATAATTGGAAGAATATATGTCTCTGTTATTTATTTATATTTGTATATGTCTCTCTTTTTTTTTTTCTTCCATCAAGGTTCAGCACCCGGCAGCCAGAATGATCGTAATGGCATCCCACATGCAAGAGCAGGAAGTAGGCGATGGCACAAACTTTGTACTGGTGTTTGCTGGTGCTCTGCTGGAGCTTGCAGAGGAGCTGTTGAAGATGGGCCTGTCTGTTTCAGAGGTCAGTAAACAACCACGCTAATGCAGTATGTCACTGTCAGGAAAGAGGTTTGCATTAAGTCGTATAAAATAAAAATGTCTGTTTTAGTCTCAACCCAAAATTTGGTTCCCATACTAAAAATATGTATTTGTTTAGAATGTTTTATGTATCTTTTCTGGGTCAAAACAGACCTGTGTTAAATGTGACCCTGGACCACAAAACCAGTCATAAGTAGCATGGGTATATTTGTAACAATAGCCATAAATGCATTGTATGGGTCAAAATTATCGATTTTTCTTTTATGCCAAAAATCATTAGGATATTATGTAAAGATCATGTTCCATGTAAATATTTAGTAACTTTCCTACCATAAATATATCTCAACTTCATTTTTGTTTAGTAATATGCATTGCTAAGAACTTCATTTGGACAACTTTAAAGGCAATTTTGTCAATTTAGATTATTATTTTTTTTGCACCCTCAGATTTTCAAATAGTTATATCTCGGCTAAATATTGTCCTATCCTAACAAGTGATGTATAAATCTCAATTTAAAAAAATTGACCCTTATGACTGATTTTGTGGTCCAGGGTCACAAATAGTATGATTAATCGCTGCAAATTCATGTTAAGTTATATAATTTATTTGCATTATTGATAGCATGTTTGCCTGAGCTGATGATTATGTTGAATCCCAGGTGATTGAGGGTTACGAGATGGCATGTAAGAAAACTCTGGAGATTCTGCCCGACTGCGTCTGTTCATCTGCGAAGAACCTGCACGATCTGGATGAGGCCACAGCCATTATCCGCTCAGCCGTCATGAGCAAACAGTACGGCAACGAGGACTTCCTGGCCAACCTCATTGCACAGGCCTGCGGTAAGACATGATTGCTTTGGTGTACTCTGGGAAAATTCAGTTTATTTTGTGAACATGTTTTTTCTTTTCATTTTAATCATTTTATTTAATTACTACTTATTTTACAGTCTCTATCTTCCCCGAGTCTGGCAATTTCAATGTCGATAATGTCAGAGTGTGCAAAATTTTGGTAAGTATAACTTGAATTTAGGCACTGCTTTAAATGAATGAGGTGTCTGTGGCTCAGATTCAGATTTTTTTTTTTTCTTTGTAGGGCTGTGGACTGAACTCTTCTATGATGCTTCATGGGATGGTATTTAAGAAAGAGGCCGAAGGAGACATCACATCAGTGAAAGACGCAAAGATAGCAGTGTTCTCCTGTCCGTTTGACTGCATGGTTACTGAAACAAAGGTAGAAAAATGCTTATTGAATTGGATTTGATGGACCTTTTGTATCTATGGGTTGACAGTATGTTATGTATGTTGTTCAAGAAATTTGCTTTAAATCATGTTCTCTTTTGCTTTTGGGCTTTCTTCCTTCAATATTTCTTTCTGATTCTTCACAGGGAACAGTACTTATAAAGAACACAGAGGAGCTCATGAATTTCAGTAAAGGAGAAGAGGACCTGATGGAGCTCCAGGTGAAGTCTATTGCTGATTCAGGGGCCAATGTGGTTGTGACTGGGGGCAAAGTTGCTGACATGGCCCTTCATTACGCCAACAAGTACAAGCTCATGGTGGTCAGGTGAGAAAGAGGAAGATCCCTTCTTTTTTGTGTTGCTTGATTCAGCATTTATTCAGTTTATGTGTTGGCTTGTTAAATGAGAATAAAAACAAAATTTATAAATGCTGTTTGTACTTCACCCAGGCTGAATTCAAAATGGGACCTCAGAAGACTATGCAAAACGGTGGGAGCCACAGCATTGCCCAGACTGGTGAGTTATTTTGAGTTATGTTTCATGAGTGCATTTTGTATGATGTGAGTTGGTGACAAGCCAGTTGACATCATTATGGTCACTCTGTTTCTGTCTCAATCTGGTTGATTTTTCACAACAGACTCCCCCGACCCCAGAAGAGATGGGACACTGTGACAGTGTGTACCTCTCTGAAGTTGGAGATACGCAAGTTGTGGTCTTCAAACATGGTAAGAAAAATCCAATGCTATTTTTACTTGCTATGCATAGTGTGTATGTATATGTATATGTGTGTATATATATATATATATATATATATATATATATATATATATATATTTTTTTTTTTTTTTTTATATATATTACACACACACTCACTCACTCACTGGCCACTTTATTAGATGCACCTTACTAGTACCGGGTTGGACCCCCTTTTGCCTTCAGA
This sequence comes from Barbus barbus, assembly GCF_936440315.1. NCBI lineage: Eukaryota > Metazoa > Chordata > Actinopteri > Cypriniformes > Cyprinidae > Barbus > Barbus barbus. The sequence goes on from NC_136725.1 coordinate 11,330,245, forward strand.
ACTGCCTTAATTCTTCGTGGCATTGATTCAACAAGCTGTTGGAAACATTCCTTAGATTTTGGTCCATATTGACATGATAGCATCTCACAGTTGCTGCAGATTTGTCGGCTGCACATCCATGATGTGAATCTCCCGTTTCACCACATCCCAAAGGTGCTCTATTGGATTGAGATCTGGTGACTGTGGAGGCCATTTGAGTAAAGTGAACTCATTGTCATGTTCAAGAAACCAGTCTGAGATGATTTGAGCTTTGTGACATGGTGCATTATCCTGCTGGAAGTAACCATCAGAAGATGGCTACACTCTAGTCATAAAGGGATGGACAGGACATGGTCCGCAACAACACTCAGGTAGGCTGTGGCGTTTAAACGATGCTCAATTGGTACAAAGGGGCCCAAAGTGTGCCAAGAAAATATCCCCCACACCATTACACCACCACCACCAGCCTGAACCGTTGAGACAAGGCAGGATGAATCTATGCTTTCATGTTCTTTACGCCAAATTCTGACCCAACCATCTGAATGTCGCAGCAGAAATTGAGACTCATCAGACCAGGCAACATTTTTCCAATCTTCTACTGTCCAATTTTGGTGAGCCTGTGCGAATTGTAGCCTCCGTTTCCTGTTCTTAGCTGACGGGAGCGGCACCCGGTGTGGTCTTCTGCTGCTGTAGCCCATCTGCTTCAGGGTTCGACGTGTTGTGCATTCAGAGATGGTATTCTGCATACCTTGGTTGTAACGAGTGATTATTTGAGTTACTGTTGCCTTTCTATCATTTCTAACCATTCTCCTCTGACATCAAGGCATTTTCATCCACACAACTGCTACTCACTGGATATTTTCTCTTTTTCGGACCATTCTCTGTAAACCCTAGAGATGGTTGTGCGTGAAAATCCAAGTAGATCAGCAGTTTTTGAAATACTCAGACCAGCCCGCCTGGCACCAAGAACCATTCCATGTTCAAAGTCACTTAAATCCCCTTTCTTCCCCATTCTGATGCTCAGTTTGAACTTCAAGTCGTCTTCACATCTAGATGCCTAAATGCATTGAGTTGCTGCCATGTGATTGGCACACACTCCACTGTTCAAAATATTTGGGGTCAGTAAGATTTTTTTTTTGAATAATAAATGAACCGTTTTATTCACTAAGGATGCATATTAAACTAATCAAAATTGACTAATGAATCCAACATTGTTGCAAAATATATATATTTTAAATGAATGCTGGTCTTGTCATTTTTGTTCTTCAAAAGCCCTTAAAAAAAACTTATCACAGTTTCCACAAAAATATCAAGCAGCACAACTCTTTTAAACATTCATAATGAGACATTTTTCCAAGCATCAAATCAGCATGGCTGCTATAAATTCAGCTTTGCAATCGTAGGAATTAATTACATTTTAAAATATTAAAATGTAAAACAGTTATTTGTATTTGTAACCATAAAAAGGATTTTAATGACTGATAAATAAAATTGTACATAAATCTAAAGCAAACTAAAAGTAAACCAGCGATAAAATGCACCAAAAATTTAAATATTTAAATATATTTTATTATTATGGTTTTGGGCTGAAATGTGACTGAATCACTCACTCACTCACCAACATCCCTTGTTAGATAGACGTCTATGAACTTTTTCTTGATTATGTAGCTTTTTAGTAAACTGAGCTTTGTAAATGTTGTTTAGTCTGGCGGTGATGTATCCAGAGAGCTCATGTCATCTCACTCCTTTTAATTCTAGATAAAGAGGATGGCGCCATCTCTACTTTAGTAATTCGTGGGTCCACAAACAACCTGATGGATGACATTGAGCGTGCTATCGACGATGGAGTTAACACCTTCAAAGTCCTTGTCAAGGTGAGCTACTTTAAAACTCCACCCCAAAAAACGCTTCTAATATAAGACTTTTAAATCATGACAAAATTTGACCCTAACAGAAATATTTCCCCTCAGGACGCACGTCTTTGTCCGGGTGCCGGTGCCACTGAAATTGAGCTGGCGAAACACATCACCTCCTATGGAGAAGTAAGCAAATCAATCATCTCATTTTGCTGTTGGCAAAACCTGAAGAGTGTAAATAATTTGAACATGTCCTCTAAAGTCTTGCCCAGGCCTGGAACAGTACGCCATCAAGAAGTACGCAGAGGCGTTTGAAGCGCTGCCCCGTGCTCTGGCAGAAAACTCTGGCGTCAAGGGCAATGAGCTGATCTCCAAACTGTACGCCGCGCACCACGAGGGCAACAAGAACTCTGGCTTTGATATTGAGGTGAGGGAACAAGAAGCTGTTTCTAATTTGGAGACAAAACAGTCCTGATATAAATAGAAAGAGGGTCCCTAAATCATGCATTTTAAGGTGTAATTGATGGCTATATACTTGTTTTAAACCATTCAGGGAGAGGGGCCTGCAGTGAGGGACATGATGGAGGCTGGTATCCTCGATCCATACCTGGCCAAGCACTGGGGAATCAAATTGGCCACAAACGTAGCCATCACCATTCTCCGTGTGGATCAGGTTAGCTCTTCGCTTTACAATTATGTATCTTGCAGTTTCTTATTCCGTTCATGTTTATCAATTTAGGTGCTTTGTTTGCCTGTTACTTTCTGGATTATAATGTGATGTGTATATGTCAGATCATTATGGCAAAGCCAGCAGGGGGACCCAAAGCCCCCAAACAGCAAGGACACTGGGACAAAGACAGTTGGGATGAGGAGCCAGACAAATTTGATTCACATTATTGATAAGAAATCCTAAATAATTGCAAAGGTGCATAAAAACACACTACTGTTTGGAGTGCCTAACCACTGGAGTGTGAATCGGGTTGCATGAACACTGTGGAAATTCACCATGAATTTGTAGACAAAATGAGTCTAACCTGTTTTTACACCACATATAAAATAATTACGTTGTTTAAATTGAGCTGAGAAGCATTAGTTAAGTTTAAGTTGGGTATAGCTCACCCCAAAGTGAAAATTGTCATTTACTCACTATCAAGTTGTTCCAAACCTATACAAGTTTCTTCCTTCTGTTGAACACAAAAGAAGATATTTTAAAGAATGTAGGATGTGTTTTGAACCAAACAGCTGCTGGTAGCCATTGACTTCATAGTATAGAAAAAATTAAATCAAATACTGGCTACCAGCAACTGTTTGGTTACCAACATCGTTCAAAATTTCCCTTTTTGTTCAATAAAAGAAAGAAACTCAAACATGTTTGGGGCTGAGGATGAGTAAATGACACTATTTTCATATTTGGTTGAACAATCCCCTTTTAATGAGAGATAATGAGTGTGATGTCTCCTAACTGTCTGTTTTAAACCTAAGTTCAAGATCTGTTTTTCTTCATGAGCATCACTAACTTATGTCATTCTCTGTGACATTTAAATGTCATCTGGGGATTTTGGCACAATTTACTTGCATGCGGCATGCATTAAAAGCACTTTTCCTAACAGGATATTGCACTGCGCAGTAAGTAAGTGTCTGACAATGTCTGCTTCTCCTTCACAGATTATAATGGCCAAGGCGGCTGGTGGACCCAAAGCTCCACAAGGAAAGAAGGACTGGGATGAGGATGAATGATGTCACTAGCCTGTGTCTCCCTGTCACCGTCTTAGCTTTTCAAGTGTTGTGTATTTAATATCTAGCCCCCATTCTTTTTTTTAGGAGAAGCCATCCACGTTAACAATGAGTGGCTCTGAGCTGTTATTCTGGTCCCAATAAAGGCACTTGAGCTGTCAGTGTCCTTGTCTCTTTAAAAAAAATATATTCTGGGGACAACAAAATGCAGCGTAATTGTTATGCTTTGACATTCTTGAAAACATGTTAAAGCTTATTAAACTCAGTTACAACATTTAGGCAAGGTTGCTCAAAGAATGGCTTTTATGGCATGAAACTGCAATTTCCCTTACATAAAATCTGTATAATTACAGTAGTTTGCACAATTGCAGCTATTATTCATCTAGTTACATCAATATGACAGTGTATTGTAGTGATGGGAATTCTTGCAGCTTTTTGGTAAATATTATTGGATTATTCTTGTGCCGAGTTCATTCACCTCTTACTTCCCCAAAATCCAGTTTTTCGCAGTAAATTTAGTAATGTTACAAATTAAAGCGGATGTGTACTTTATACCCTCGCCCTCTGCTGTTGTTTTTGGAGCACTTCGTTTTAGCTCCAATATCTACAGATTTGAATGAAAATGTAAATTTTCCAACACTGTTCAATATCTACATTAATGAATTAGCGGTGCAGCTGGAACAGTCTACAGCCCCTGGACTCACTCTACAAGACAAAAAAAACAAACAAGCTTTTGCTGTACGCAGATGATCTAGTGCTGCTGTCATCCACCCCACAGGGACTACAGCAACACCTAGACCTGCTGGAGAACTACTGCCAGAACTGGGCCCTGGCAGTAAACCTCAAAAATACCAACATTATGGTCTTTCAGAAAAAGCCCAGATGTCAGGAACACAGATACCAGTTCAGTCTTGGCAGCACTGCCCTAGAATACACGGTGAAGTACACTTACCTCGGCCTGATCATCACTGCATCGGGGAGTTTCTGTATGGCAGTGAATGCTCTCAAAGATAAAGCTCGAAGAGCTCTATACGCAATCAAGAAGAAATGCCTAAATACTGAAACACCGCTTCCAATTTGGTGTAAAATCTTTGATGGTGTGATTCAGCCCATAGCGCTGTATGGAAGTGAGGTTTGGGGTCCACTCAGTGATCAGTGCTACACTAGATGGGACAGACATCCAACAGAAGCCCTACACACAGAATTCTGCAAAATGATTCTAAAATGGCAAAGGAGAACACCCAATAATGCATGTAGGGCAGAATTAGGCCGATTCCCATTGATTATTAATATGCATAAAAGATCGCTCAAATTCTGGATGCATCTAAAATCAAGTCCCACGGAATCGCTACATTTTAAATCACTACAAACCCAAGAACTGAACCCTGAAAAGAGTCCACTCAGTCAGCTGGTTCTGAGACTTACTAACCTGACCAACTCTACTTACACTAACCAGTCTCAGACCAGCACTGCTTCTCACCCAAACATCAAAATAAATCAAATTATCAATCTAAAAATATACATCTGGAACATTGGAATCAAGAAACCAAAACACAAAATTAAATTACAACTCTATTGAACTATAAAATTTAAATATGAATTAGAAGAATATCTCCAGAGTGTCAAAGACAAAGCAGAGACAGATCCTGACCAAGTATAGGCTCAGTGAGCACAGACTAGCCATCGAGACCGGCAGACACAGAAAGAGCTGGTTACCCAGAGAGCAAAGAGTGTGTGTTCACTGTGAGACAGGAGAGATCGAGACAGAGACACACTTCATACTTCACTGCCATAAATACACTTCCATAAGAAACCTCTACACTTCCAACAAACTCACCAACTTGAACTTTACAGCCATTAGTGAAACTGAACACTGAAAGATAGTATTAGAAGAGGGACAGACAGCAGCACTGACTGCGAGATACGCGTGTGTGCCACAGCCTGAGAGACAGCAGGTGAATGTGTGTATTGTGTCTGACCTGAACTGTGTGTTACCCTATTGTCCACCACAGTGATCCTTGGTACAGTGGGGCAAATAAGTATTTGACACACTGCCGATTTTTCAAGTTTTCCCACTTACAAAGAATGGAGAGATCTGTAATTTTCATCGTCGGTACACCTCAACTGTGAGAGACAGAATATATATTAAAGAAATCCCAAAAATCACATTGTATGATTTTTAAATAATTAACTTCCATTTTATTGCATGAAGTAGGTATTTGATCACCTACCAACCAGCAAGAATTCTGGCTCTCACAGACCTGTTAGTTTGTCTTTAAGAAGCCCTCCTATCCTCCACTCATTACCTGTATTAATTGCACCTGTTTGAACTCATTACCTGTATAAAAGACACCTGTTTACACACTCAATCAATCAGACTTCAACCTCTCCACTATGGGCAAGACCAAAGCGCTATCTAAGGACACTAGGGACAAAATTGTAGACCTGCACAAGGCTGGGATGGGCTACAGGACAATAGGCAAACAGCTTGGTGAGAAGGCAACAACTGTTGGCGCAATTATTAGAAAATGGAAGAAATTCAAGATGACTGTCAATCCCAACCGTGAAGCATGGGGGTATGGAGGCCTGTATGGAGGAGTGGGCCAAAATCCCTGCTGCAGTGTGTGCAAATCTGGTCAAGAACTACAGGAAACGTCTGACCTCTGTAACTGTAAACAAAGGTTTCTGTACCAAATATTAAGTACCATTTTTCTATTGTATCAAATACTTATTTCATGCAATAAAATGGAAATTAATTATTCAAATCATACAATGTGATTTTCTGGATTTGTTATATATATTCTGTCTCTCACAGTTGAGGTGTACCTACGATGAAAATTACAGATCTCTCCATTCTTTGTAAGTGGGAAAACTTAAACTCGGCAGCGTATCAAATACTTATTTGCCCCACTGTATACATGTAAGTTAAAGACTGTAGTATCAAACGTTCACACGTTCTAATTTGGTCATTTAGTACTTCTACGATGTTATAATATGCCATTCTATTAATGCGATTGTTCATTTAATTATTGTTGTTTTATAATTTTTAAAAATATTTTTGTATATGTATACTAAGCTTTGGCAATATTGTATAATTTACAGTCATGCCAATAAAGCAACCTTGAATTGAATTGAGAGACACGGAGAGAGGTTTATTTAGAATCAGAATCAGCTTTATTCGCCAAGTGTGCGCAAACACATGGGGAATTTGTTGTGGTTTTTAAGGAGCTCTTGGTACATACAGACATACATGCATAAATGCATACATATCTGATATGAGAACAGGAATCTGAATGACTCCACTGCAGTCACAGTGCTGTTCATGATGGTGAGTCAGTTTATTCTGAAGGGTGTCCGGGATGATGGTGTTGAAACCGGAGCTGAAGTCCACAAACAGGATCCTTGCATAAGTCCCTGGTTTGTCAAGATGTTGGAGGATGAAATGCAGTCCCATGTTGACTGCATCGGTAAGCAAACTGCAGGGGGTCCAGTAAGGGACCAGTAAAGACGTTAAAGCAACAGGTCTGTAGTCATTAAGTCCTGTGATTTTTGGTTTCTTGGGTACAGGGATGATGGCGGAGCGTTTGAAGCAGGAGGGGACTTCACACAGCTCCATTGATCTGTTGAAGATCAATGTGAAGATGGATGATAGCTGGACAACACAGGCTTTGAGGCAGGCTGGAGAGACACAGTCTGGGCCTTTGGCTTTCCTTATCTTCGGTTTCCTGAAAACTTTGCTTACATCTTCTTCACAGATCTTGATTACAGGCTGAGAAACAGTAGGGGAGAGGGTGTTGATGGCTGTGTTGTGAGACGGTCAGTGTAAGAGATGGGTTGTTTTTTGTGTTACGCTCAACGGATGAACATTTAGAGACTGAAATGCTAGGGACAAGGCTGCAACTGGTGCAAAACAACGTCACAATCTCCTGGGAAAGCACGAGAGAGAGGTTACATTGACCTTCAAGATAAGTTTGGAAACTGTTGTCGTTTGATCATCCAGGTGCAGAATTCTGGCACAACACACTTATTGCGAAACCTCAGAGATTTTGCTGAGTAATGGTTCATCTTTTGGTAACTAAAATGAGTGCACCCAATTAGGAGGAAGAGCGAGTCTGGCCAACTTGCCTTCTCTCTCACTTGGAGGGTTGTTCTTAACCTGCACCTAATTTTGAAGTATAAAACATGGGGTTTCTTTCAGAAACAGTGGAAGCTCAGCCGTGGAATAAGTACGCATCGCCCGGCATTTCTCGGACAGGTGTTGGTCTTCCACTGTGACTGAAACGGGCTCCCTCAGTCGTCTGAAGAGTGAAGATGATGGCACAGTTCTGAGGTTGTATATTGGTTATAATACTTTGCTTGGGGTTTAGGTTTAGTATATGCTCGAATTGGTGTATTATTCATTCACGAATATTATCTTTTATCCATTCACTCATGATCATTCTTGTATTGTGCACTGGTTTATGATTATCATTCTTGAATGTGTTTATGATTTGATTATCATAATTTTATGCATTTACTTATGATCAGTATCAGTATTAATGATAGCAGCTGTGTGTATCAACAATAAACAGTTGTAATTGCTTGATTAGTATGGTGTACGGACCTTTTTATTGACACCTTCTCTCGCCGAATTAGCACCTCACTGGTCTCACATTAGTTTTGAAAACCAAAATAGAAACCATACTAAAACATTATTGGCGTCACAAACAGGATATTTGAGACATTTAAAGTGATTTTGGTGCGAGGCAGAGAAGGTTTCAAGGGTGTTTTTAAGGTATGTTGATGCAATGTTTCGTAAGAAAGTAAAGGAGCCCGAGCCTGATGTGCTTCCAGAGTGGGAAGACCCTTTGTATGAGTCAGTTGCTAGAGAACTCAGAAAGGGCGGAGGGTTGCCTCAGTTTTGGTCTGCTGAGCTTAGAGATGCAGAGCCGCAACAAGTGGAAGTGTGCTTGAAAAAGGCTGTGGTCTCAGAAAAGGATCCATTAAAGGGCTTACAGAGTCTCTTGTGGATTGTGCTAACTGCTTACAGAAAGCAGCATGAGCGGGCAGATCAAAAAGTCAGAGAGATTGAAAAATTGATGAAAGAAATGTCAGAAGCCTTGCGCAAGGTCAAGCTGAAATTTTGCACCAGCGTCTTAATCAAATGACTGGTGTGGCAGAAAAAGCTGCTCTTCAGGTAGCCAAAGTTAATGCTAAAAAGAAGCAAAAACCAAATGTACGTAAGGTACGGGCATTTGTAGCTACCGCAAATGCCGACGGGTGGGATCCATCCGCTTGGGATGGGAATGTTTGGGATTCTGATGATTATAATACTGGACCGGACGAAGATGTCGGTCCAGATGAGGGATCAGAAATAGATCCTCCTTCTGTTCAGGTAAAACCAATTCAGAGAAGGAGATTAGTGCAGGGAGCATTGGGTAATAACAGGCAAGATATAATGGAAGATTATACTCATGAAATTTCAGACATCAGAGAGCGAATGAAACAAAAAGCTGGAGAGCCTCTTGATCGTTGGATAGTTCGTCTTTATCATCAGGGAGCGAGTCAGATCAGAGTGGATGCTGTTGATAGTATGCACTTTTTAGATCTGTGTAATGATCCAGTTGTTCGAGCCGGAATGAAAACTGAGGCAAAAGCTCTTGATGGAAATGAAAACCCTTATTGCTAATGCAGTGTATCGACGCTTTCCAGACGAGGGCAGTTGGGGCAATGGCACACTTTGAATGAGGCTGTTTCATTATCCATGAGGGTAGGACCCGTGATGGCTGTCCTTTTGGGGGCAGAGGATTGGACAATTGGGGGAACAGTTACCAAATTACGGGAGTTAGGTGATTTGGGGGAATGGGACAAAATTGAGAAACCACGATTCACTCCGAACAATGATAAAAGCAATCAGGAGGGGGTTTCCAGAAAGCAGCTATGGGCTCTGTCGCTACAGGTAGGGGTACAAAGAGAAGATATGTATGGGAAATCTACTAGTGAGTTAATCAAACTGGCTAGGAAAAAAGGAGTGGTGAAGGGCGATCCGCCGCAGCTGGTAAAACAGATAAGCATGGTGCAATGTTGTGAGCGTATGACATTCAATGAATCAACTTAAAAATGTAATCACACTGTGCACAGGTCAAAGAACAAAAAGAAAGCTGTATCTTCTTCTTCCTCTGAGTCATCTTCCTCAGAGGATGAGTCAGAGGAAGTACCAGAAGAAAAGGCAAAGGCCTCTGAAACCAAATCAGGTAAGAAGGGGAAAAAATAAATGTAAGAAGGGGAAAAAAAGAAGTGTAGTCTTTACCCGCGTAAAGAATTGGATGAAATGGCCCAACAATATCACTACTAGGAATCAGGTCGAGCCCCCGGAATTCGTGCAGCTTCTTGGTCGCACGAGGATATTAGACCCTATGTACCATTGGAAATTTATTGGAAAACTAAAAATGTTCAAAATGTCAGGGCACTTTTTAATGGTAATCCAGTAAAATTTAAGGGAGAATGATTAACTGTCATGGGGAAAGGGGAGATTTGATTGGGTGGAGGGACCGTTTGCGAGATGCTGTAAAGGTTTTAAACAATTGGCCTCTCACCAAAGGTCAGACTCCTCTCATGCGACTTAAAGTCCAACCTGTAATTGTGGAAGAGTGTCAGACTCAACCTGTCAAATTTTGGGTCACTGACCCAGAAGCAAGATTGCCCATACTGATCAATCAGGCTCAGCGGGCCTAGACTTATTTTCACTAACCGCTGTAACCTTAAACCCACAGAAAGTCACTATAGTGGAAACAGGAGTTGGAGTGCAGTGTCCTCCTGGACATTACGGACAAATATGTCCCAAATCAAGCTTGGCTTTGAAGGGGGTCATCATGTTTGCTGGAGTAATTGATTCTGACTATCAAGGGACTATAAAGGTAGTCCTCCAAAACACTTCAGAAGTGCCACTACCCTTAGAAAAGGGTAGTAAAATAGCCCAAATTCTAATTAAACCAGTACACATGGGAAATGTAGAAGAAATACCTAAACCCTCAGTGATAACAGAAAGGGGGGATTTGGGTCAACTGATAAATGTGGTGCTAAAGTTTGGGTCGAACAACACAACGGTCCCCCTGAACCAGCAGAAATAATAGCAATGGGGCAAGATAATACTGTTGCAGTGATGGAACCAGGAGAAGAACGATGGAGACATGTCCCTGCTAAGAAATGTTATTTAAGAGAATCGTAATAACGTTTGCGAAGTATGTGTGCGTTTTTCTTGTGTGCAGGAAACAATGGAGATGGTTGCTGACCAAATGGCTGTTTCTCAGAGATGGCTGAGGATGAGGCCTACTGGTGGCTAGAAGAGGAGAAAGGGACAGAGTTAATCCAAACCACCATCGGCTGGCCAGATCTTCTATTCTCACACAGACATGGATTCTGCTTGGCAACAACTGGTGCATCATTCCGTGCCAAGGGAAACCAGAGGGGGAGACTTCTGTTTGAGCACAACATCGCCTGGCAATATCAACCAAGGTTGGCTGAGCATCGAGTGTGGAAAGTCTTGAGATACCACTGTGTTCGACAAAGTGAGTGGTGGCTACAAGACAACGCCTATCAACATCAAACAGGGGTGTTGGTAAAATCTGCAACTGTTCTTGTGCAGCAAGAATTAAGAGTCATCTTGGGTCGAGGAAGAGCACGACGAGTGTGGTTCACATATAGGGCCACAACAGTTTCAGCTGTACAGATTAGTCTTGCAGGTTCTGTTCTGTGGGAGACAGTGTTCCATTATATGCTGGAGAAAAGAAAACACACTTGCATCACTATGAAATTCATCATTTTGTTAATTGAACTGACTATTCTAGGTTGGATCATTGGATGCTTCGCTCAAGTGCCCAGGGTCGAGGTACACTCGTACACAGGACTGGTGTTGCGATGGAAAGGTGACCCACATTCTAGGAGACAGGACAGTATCATCTGTGAAGCTAATGCTACATGCTACATGCTCGGTGGGCATTATAAGGCCAACCGGAGGTTGTGTAACATATAAGACTAATTTTTTTTTTCGTGGTCATTGTAATCATCCGATATTAGATTGTCCAACAAATCTATCAGTAAAAATACACACCAATGTATCATTGTGTATAGGGAACTATACTATACGCAAATGTGATGGTCAAAACATTACTGGGTTACAAAGTGTGGTCACTGACAATCCAAAACCATTGACACTGCTTAATTCTACTAGAATCTATAACAGGTCTACATATGGGACGGTAATACCATGGGTTCGTAAAACCACAGCACATAGATCGACATGTTGTACCGATACCACACACTTGCACACCTGTTGCTAATGCTGTTAAACACACGACTGTATTTTGGACCATTCTTTTCCCTCCTTTACCAAAATGTAGAAACAAACGAGCATGGTATGATACATTACTGGGAGGGACAGGTACCGGTTTAGGAGTGCTTAACACTATTGACAAACAAGTGATTGCTAACAAACTGTCGAATGTAGGGAGATATTCACATGATGCCTTACAAAAGATAGGGCAATGGATGCCGTATGGTATACATTCTCAGAAATATCAAGCTTATTGGGATGTAGTTTCTTATTGAAACATTCTATTAATGATTTCCGTTGGAATAATGTGTCAGAATGGTTGAATTGGACAGAATGTAATCTCAATATGCTTTCAGCAAAGATGCAACTTCGTAATGTACAACAAACTGTAATGTCCTCCAATTATAATGCTTGGAGGGAGTTATGGAGAATTGATAAGGGAAATTGGCTTAAATTAAGTGCCCACAGTATTGTTTGTAATGATACTGTGTGTTATGGGAAGTGGGAACAATTTAACGTAACTGAAATTCACACACTATGTAAATATCACGTATTACCTGTTATAGTCAAGGGATCTTATTGGACTATGCGTTTAAAGGGTGATTGGTTGAATCCTCATAGTAATCAAACTTATGATGTTTCTGATTGTGATAACACTGATCAAGGAATAATCTGTTCTCTGCGAACGGTATTCCAATCCATGTTTGACAGAGGGAGTTGGTGTCTGCCAGTGGGACCATTCTATACCAACTGATATCTTGTTTGAAGTTGGACCACATACTTTGTGTGTTACCACCATGAATCCACATCCTAAATTGCCTTACTTTCCATTTTCTGGATGCCTCCAGAATGTATACATTTGGACCTGTCAGAATAGGACGTATTTGTTAACTAATCAGACTAGTACATACGGTTTGACTCAAGTTCAATGGGAAATTTTGCATTCTAATTTAGGCATCTCTTTGGAGCAACAAGCAAAATTGCTAAAGGCATCAACTAAATTAGAGGACATGGTAAAGCAACATCTTCATAATATGACTAAGTTGGCGATTAACACTGTAATCACATCTGATCAAATTGATTATTTAGGCAAATTAATTGAGAGTACAGCTCATGATAGTTGGTGGTCCATTTTTGAAGGTTGGTCCCCACAAGCACGACATCTTCTCAACATTTTTATTCATCCCATAATAATTTTATTAATACTCTTTACTTTACTTACTATATTCAACATGTATATTTGTTGCTATGTCAGAAGGATGCACCTGAGATATGTTCGAAGTTTGGTTCTCCGTTGAGCGAGGGACCGAATGTAAGAGATGGGTTGTTTTTTTTGTTACGCTCAACGGATGAACATTTAGAGACTGAAATGCTAGGGACAAGGCTGCAACTGGTGCAAAACAACATCACAATCTCCCAGGAAAGCACGAGAGAGGTTACATTGGCCTTCAAGATAAGATTGGAAACCGTTGTCGTTTGATCATCCAGGTGCAGAATTCTGGCACAACACACTTCTTGCGAAACCTCAGAGATTTTGCTGAGTTTTTGCTCAAGTAGGAATTGGTGTATTATTCATTCACAAATATTATCTTTTATCCATTCACTCATGATCATTCTTGTATTGTGCACTGGTTTATGATTATCTTTCTTGAATGTTTATGATTTGATTATCATTTTATGCATTTACTTATGATCAGTATCAGTATTAATGATATCAGCTGTGTGTATCAACAATAAACAGTTGTAATTGCTTGATTAGTATGGTGTACGGACCTTTTTATTGACACCTTCTCTTGCCGAATTAGCACCTCACTGGTCTCACATTAGTTTTGAAAACCAAAACAGAAACCATAATAAAACAGTCAGAGTGGGCGTGGGGTTTCAGACCAGGCTTTTGCTTTTCAAACCTGCAGTAAAACTCGTTTAAGTCTTCAGCCATTTGTTGATTGGCCTCAGTACTGGGGGATGAGGTCTTGTAACTGGTGATGGCTTTCAGGCCTTTCCACACTGATGTAGAGTCATTACTTGAAAGCTGTTTTTTTTAGCCGTTTTATTTATTTATTGCTTTGGCAATACAACTGCATAGTTTTTGTCATGCCAATAAAGCACACTTGAGTTATATCATCTTGCCGGTTGACAGCGGGGAGCCGAGGAGAATGTATGGAGGAGGAGACTTGTAAGACACTGAGACATATCTTAGGAGGACACAGCTGCACACCAGCACCAGCGTCTGAGGACCAACACACACAGACGGTCAGAACACACATGTGATTGAGAGTGAACCACACAGAGCTCCAGACACACTCACCATGATTCCTGCCGTGCCCAGAAACCCTCCCAGCACCAGCGAAGCTTTCGTGTTGAAGACTTCCCTGATCATGATGGGACAGCTCTGCACACACACACACACACACACACACGGATGAGCACCTGCACTCCTCACACAACACACAGCCAGAAATCAGAGCAAGACAAACAGGAAGTGACTCACAGAATTGGAGATCAGCTTCAGGAAGCTGCCTTCTGGACAGGTGTCACGCACAAACACCTCAATCGTTTCACTGACCCCACAGCAGTCAAACTGAAACACAAACACACACACCTGTCAGACCACGTCTGTGTTTGTGTGTGTGTGTGTGTGTGTGTGTGTATGTGTGTGTGTGTGTGTGTGTCTCTCTTACAGCGTTGTGGAATAATTTGAGGGTGACGGCTTGACCTGGGCTCCTGGTGTTGACATACTGGACGTAGATGGTGTCATAGAAGTACACCAACTCATCTGACACCTACAACACACACACATTAAAACCAGCACTATTACACAGACACCTGTGAGTGTGTGTGTGAGAGAGAGTGTGTGAGTTATAGTGAGTGTGTGTGTGTGTACCGGTTTTTGTGGTTTACAGGGACACAAATTTGTATAATGACATGGGTATGACAGAGGTATTAAAATATGAAGGTGGTTTATGAGGACACTGCCTATGTCCCCGTAATTCAAAAGGCTTAAAAAAAACATACTAAATGGTATATTTTTTTTTCTAAAAATGCACAAAGTTTCTTGTAAGGGGTAGGGTTAGGTGTAGGGTTGGCAGGGACGTGCACAGGAATTTTGAGGGGCAGTTGCTCTGACCTGAAAAAAGCCCCCCCCCCCCCCCCCAAAAAAAAACTCACGGGCTTTATGAAGGACTGAGAATAACAGGGTCTTTATTAAAATATATATACACAAAGTAAAACACTGAAATACAGCACTCAATCACCTTAACTACTACTAATAATAACACAGAAAAACATGACTTGAGTCATGAAAATCCCTACATCAATATCCTATCAAGTCACTGATAGGTTTCTCCAAATTTACACACTATACTGAATACATAATATTTCCATTGATGTATGGTTTGTTAGGATAGGACAATATTTGGCCGAGATACAACTATTTGAAAATCTGGAATCTGAAGGTGCAAAAAAATCGAAATATTGAGAAAATCGCCTTTAAAGTTGTCCATTTCTATTGGCGATAGTGCTGCATCCATTCACAAAAATAAATGTTTTATATATTTAAGGTGGGAAATTTACAAAATATCTTCATGAAACATGATCTTTACTTAATATCCTAATGATTTTTGGCATAAAAGAAAAATCTATAATTTTGACCCATACAATGTTTTGTTGGCTATTGCCACAAATATACCCGTGCAACATAAGACTGGTTTTGTGATCCAGGGTCACAATTCGCCTACACAGTGTCATGTCATCTCATCATTATTACAGTGCAAAGTCTCTGTCTCACCAGGCTAAACGTGGCAAACGCAGCCTGGATTTATGAAGATTTTAATTCATTTCATAAAACTTGATGATGATGATGATCATTCGTTTGTTATACATCACAAACTCACCTTTTCCGACAACGTTGAGACGCCTCACCCGACAACCGCGACAATCTCGCGCCCGCTCATGCAGGCTCAGCTCAGGTGCCCGTCACGTGCAGCGCTGCAGCAGCCACGTAAACAGAGTTTGCCCTTCCCCTACTGACGTTCACTTTCGGTGCCCGAATAGAAGTGAATGAGGCTTTTCGATTTTTTTTTATTATTATTATTAATCTAGGCCTACGTGAAAATCTGCATCCATTGTACGATGTTGTTGTTTTTTTCCTCGGAAGGGCAACGTGAGTCGAAAAGGGCATATGGGCAGTGCACGTCCCATGGTTGGTGTAGGGCAATAGCACATACAGTTTGTTCAGTATAAAAACCATTACGCCTACGGAGAGTCCACGTAAACCACAAATACCAACGTGTGTGTGTGTGTGTGCATGTTTATGTGGTTTATGAGGACACAAATTTGTATAAAGACATGGGTATGACAGAGGTATTACAATATGAAGGTGGTTTATGAGGACACTATGTCCCCGTAATTCAAAAGGCTTAAAAAACATACTAAATGGTGTTTTTTTTTAAAATCTAAAAATGCACAAAGTCTCCTGTGAGGGCTACATTTAGGTGTAGGGTTGGTGTAGGGCAATAGCACACACAGTTTATGCAGTATAAAAACCATTACGCCTATGGTGGATAAACAGATTAACTCTGTAGTTAAATCTAGTTTTTTCCAGTTGAGACAACTTACCAAGGTAAAATCTTTTCTGTCTCCTAAAGATTTTCAAAGAATTTTACATATCTTTGTTTCAACTCGTTTGGATTACTGCAATGGCCTTTATATAGGCATTAGTCAGGCCTCTCTTTCTAGACTACAGATGGTCCAGAATGCCGCAGCTCGTCTACTGACTGGTACACGAAAGATGGAACATATCTCCCCTGTTCTGGCTTCCCTTCACTGGTTACCTGTCCGTTTTAGGATTAATTTTAAGATTCTGGTTTTTGTTTTTAAAGCTCTTAATGGGGTAGCACCTACATATCTGTCCGGTTTGATTACGCCATATGTTCCATTAAGAGCACTTAGGTCTGCTGACCATTTGCTTTTGGTTGTCCCGCTGGCAAGGCTGAAGAGCAGGGGTGACCGGGCTTTTGCAGTGGCGGCACCGAAGCTCTGGAACAGCTTGCCCCTCTACATTAGACAGGCTCAAACACTTGTTGTCTTTAAATCTAGCCTAAAAACGTATTTTTATAGTTTGGCATTTAACGCTATGTGAGAGCTGCTTCTTTTTATTATTTTATTGTCTCTTAGTGTTTTTTAGTGTCACTGGTTGTATCATTTTTCTTATTACTTCTTGCATGTACAGCACTTTGATAAACACTTGTTGTTTTTAAAAAAGTGCTTTATAAATCAACTTTGACTTGACTTTGACTTGACTATGGAGAGTCCCCATAAACCACAAAAACCAACATGTGTGTGTGTGTGTGTTTTTATACCCGGGTACTCCATATAAAAGCCATCACACCAGCTGTGATTTCAGTGATGATCAGAATGGACAGCAGGCCAGAAAACTGAAAATCAGAAAAACACAAATGTTCAATCAGTACATAAACTTAATAACTCTCAATTCTAATTCTCAGATGTGCATGAGGGACCGGGAAAGAAGAGAAGAGCCATGACTTCTCCAGACAGGTGTGTATGGATTTGACCAGTGAAACCTGACAAGGTTAGTGTTTTACTGCTTTGGGAACAAACGTGTCTAGGAATGAGAGTTTTGTCCTCCAGGTTCAGTGTGCTTCTTTACACAGGATCTTGCTCTGTGAGTGAGTGTGAGGTGTTTGCAGTGATGCTCACCACACCGAGAGCTGATTTGCTGTTGTTACAGGTGCTGCAGAAACCTATCACAGCCAACACCAGCATCAGGACCCCAGTGACCACCAGCACTATCACTCCTGAAGGACACACACACACAGAGAGTCACGGATAGATATCATGCGTTTCAACATGAAGCGATGGCATCAGTCCTCTACTGAGCTCGTGACTGCTGAAACAGATCTTGTGAAACAGGCGATTGCATCACCCATCACTCTTGAAAAACTTACAGATGAAGTGCGGAGGGACAAATATACACACTTTTCCAGACTCGCGCTGCCTGCTGGTTCAGCTCCATCAGAAATAAGTTCCTCAGTTATGAGAAGAATAAGACACTGGCTAACTTCAACGCTGTTTGCTCATCTGCAATATGTCTATAGGACTAGGATCTTTAACAGACGTCTTGCAGATGTACGTGTGCTATCTGGGTAAGATGTGTTTTTGATGTTTTTTTTTCTCTTTGTACAGCAGTCATTGTTCATTCTAAATGTATTTTTAATGAAATGTAGAACATATAAAAAGAGCTTGTGGCTCGTCTGGCAGTGATGTGAGAGAGAAACAGCAGCAGAACTCACCGATGTTGAACTCAGGGGTGTTCAGATCGATGTCGAAGAACCCTCGGGTCTCTGCACCGAACCGGAGCCACAGTCCCAGAGCCACCAGACCGAAGCCCCCCTTCTGAAACACATTCAGCACAGCCTTCATCAGAAACTCACACTGCAATAAACACTGCCTCTGTTCAGTTGCCAAGACATTCACAGATTCTATTAACTCACGAGCAAAACGTTTTTACTTCACAACTGACGCCTCTTTTCTTTCGTAGTGATGTAGAAAACGAACTACAAGCTCTGTACTAAACACACTGATCTCACTGCGCTGAGTCTGAGACCGAAGGGACCGTCTGCAAAGTGCCAAACGCAAAGAAATGTTGATACCATAGACTGTAAAAAAAAATGGACGTAGTGTCCGTGACGTCACTCGTAGGTTTCTGAAGAGCGTTTTTGAAGCGTAAAGTGGGCGGAGCCGACCGCCGCCATCTTGGCAACGCGTCCAAAATGGGCAATGAGGCGGGACGTGGGCGGAACTGAGGTGCCTGGTTGTCTGTATATAGTATGCTTTATTAATCATGTTCTCACTGAGTTTCGTCTTTTAAAAACAGTTTTAATCGGTTTTAATTCTTTAAGCCACAGAGTTTGTATTATAGCCTAACAGTTTTCTATTGGAGGAAAACGCTTAACCAGTAACGTTAATTACAGGCCTAACGTTACAGCCAATCACAGTCTGTCGGATTCTGGAGTGTAGCTAAGTTTGAAATAAAATTATAAAGAATAAATAAATTAATAAATAAAATTACATTACAATATCACTCACCGGAAAAAATGGAGCCTAGACTTGGACGGTCTGTTAGTACAATTAACCGCACAACAAGCCATTTTATTAGATAATTTTAAGAAATAATAACGAAAAAAGCCATAGACTGTATAAAACAAAAGCAGAAACACGGCAGAGATGCCAAGTTCAGCG
This sequence comes from Barbus barbus, assembly GCF_936440315.1. Taxonomy (NCBI): domain Eukaryota; kingdom Metazoa; phylum Chordata; class Actinopteri; order Cypriniformes; family Cyprinidae; genus Barbus; species Barbus barbus. Next base: position 11,349,385 of record NC_136725.1, read on the forward strand.
GCTGAGGTAACGTGACGGCTAACAGACAGCAGATAGAGACAGCAACGTCAATCAACCTGTCACTCAAGTGGCCACGCCCTTAATTATGCAGAAGTTTAAGGCTTAATATAATTTAAATGGATGAGTTATAAAAAAAATTCACCCCCCTCACAGTTGTCACGAAGGGCAAAATTAGCTATATAGACCAAAATAATTTTTTGTACCAGGCTGTAAACATGTTTTTTTCTACTGTAAAGCTGGGCATTTTAACATGGAGAGTCAATGTGATTGACTCCCTTTTGGAGCCAGCCTCCAGCGGCTAGTCGATGAATTGCAGTTTTAATCACTTCCGTGTTGGTTTCACTAGAGGGAGCGGGAGGTTGCCGCTTGGTTGATACTCAATAACTTCACAAATTCAGTTCACACATCACTGCTCTCCTGCTGGTTAGACTACGACACTCATTTTTGAAAATAATTGCTTTTACACACTTTTCTGATTTTTGATTATGACTAATATTTAATAACTACACTGTACTTTCTCCAAATTCAATTCACACATCACTGCTTGGTGAAAGTACAGCGTGTTACTGTGAAGTTATTGAGTATTTGATTAGTAACTCGCACTTTACAGACGGTCCCTTCGGTCCCTCAGACTCAGCGCAGTGAGATCAGTGTGTTCAGTACAGAGCGGAGGAAAACTCGCTTGTAGTCAATTGTGTAGTAAAAATGTTTAGCTCGCGAGTTATTGATCCGGAAAAGTCGAATGTGAATATCTTGCTAACTTCTCCGAACTTTTCTGCACCTCGTGCAAATGCGAGGAAACTGAATCTAGCGCTTTATTTCTACATGCAAATGTGTTCATGAAATTATAGCACGCTTTCATCCAAGCAGAAGAGGAAATAGCAGTAAAAACCCAGACATACTCACAGCGAACAGAATGTTGAAGAGGATCAGAAAACATTTGCACATCTGCGCGCAGCAGTCCATCGCGAGCGAGTTATTTCACTGCAACACAACACCAGCGAATAATAATAGAAGCAACAGAAGCTCGAGCAGTACTGAAGAAATGAGACGCGCGCTGCTGTCTGCGCTCTTATGCGCTGCTCCTCTCGCGCTCTCATTGGTGCGCGGCCCAGGTGACTTAGGGAGGGGCGACCGCGTTTCTAAAACATTTCCGTCTGCTTTCCTGGAAAACAAGCAGATCCAAGAAATGAGTCAGAGAAAACACACACGAAATTACCTCGAAAACAAGTCAGTGCAGGAGTCGCTGCCCATTCCATCCATGCACATTACTTTACTTTACTTACTTACTTTTGTCATTTAGCAGACGCTTTTGTCCACAGCGACTTACAAATACGAAAAATACATTAAATACATTAAACTGTGATATATAGGCTACATTATAGAAAATGCTGACCCATGATGTGTGAGATGATCATATAAAATTGAATCAGAAAGTGCTTTAGTGTCACAAGCTTCCAGTTCACAGAGACAACAACACACAGACAATAAAAAATAAGATGAGAATAAAAAAATACACGTAAATATAAATAGACAAAAACATAAATCGAAAAGTAAAATAAATTGTATGTACAGTTGTGAGAATGAGATGTAGGGATGTGGTAGGATGGAAGTGGAAACAAACAAATTATAGGGTTATTGCACATATCGTTATTGCACAACGGCGGAACATTTAACTGTTCATGACGTATATGGGTGTAAATATCTCCAAGAACCTGACTTGGACTACACACATCCAAACACAGGTTAAGAAAGCCAGGCAAAGACTGTACCATCTGCGACAGCTGAGGAAATTCAGGGTCTCACCAGCAATCCTGAAAACTTTCTATTCAGGGACCATAGAAAGTGTATTGACTCAGTGCATCTCAGTGTGGTATGGAAACAACACTCTGTAGTGCTTTGCTGATTTGAGCTGTGTGCTTAGCTGAGCGCATCTCAGGGTCTGCTCTCCCCTCTCTGCAGGACATCTACCTCAAACACTGCAAAAATAGAGCTGTTAAAATCATCAAGGACTCAAATCACCCTGCTAACCGTCTATTCACTTTGCTTCCATCTGGTAAGCGCTTCCGTAGCCTGATGGCAAAAACTGAGAGACTTAGGAGGAGCTTCTTTCCCCAGGCCATCAGGCTCCTAAACTCTAACTCTGTGTCATAACATCACTTGACTCCATGTAAATATCACCATATCAATAATATTCATAATTTTTCTCTACCTCATATTGCTGCTATTTAAATACCCTGTACAACATTTTTGCACATTTTTCTTTATTACTATTTAAGTCAACAACATACTGACCTGCACATTTATATTTATATTTGTAAGGCTGCTGCCAATATGTCTGATCAACCCCTCGATGAAACAAAAGGCCCTCCTGAAAATGAACACTTGAACTATCTCCTGCATATGTAAAAGGAACTTCAGAGACGCAGCACACAGTGCAGCTCACACTTCACACATACTATCCTCCCGGGGAGCCTGTAAGTTGACTTCCCACACAAACGCTGTGTGTAGTTTTGTTGACAGGTAATAATTTCTACAAATTCCTCTATTTCTGAATTGTTGTTATGACATGTTCAACTGATGATTTTATTCTTATGAATTATATTTTGAATTATTTCTTCATTACCTGGTCAATAAATTGTAAACGTTTGATTGTATTCTGACCGACTCTGAGATTTGTTTTTCCCAAGTAGATTATCGGATTCGTATTTCCACAAGTTTGCGTCAGAGATTAGTGACGACTAATACCCGATATCTAAATTCAAGTGTGCTTTGATGAGGAGACGAGTAAGTTTCTGTCTAGAATCAGCCGATGCTGTTTGATCAGCCTAGATCTAAATGCGTCGATGACCTCTGTTCTAATTTAATGTTACTTTAGATAAGTTTACGTGGAACAAGCCACGAGCTTGGCCAAAACAAAGCCATTTTGAAGAAAGGTAAAGTTGATCGACTAACGTCTTTAAATGGTGGTCAAAAAGAAGACTACTAAAGTAAACGATTGAATTAAGTTCCTGAGGGGCATCCAAGGGGGCTATATATTACAAATCTTTGATTGGGCACGTGGGAATACGGCAAATCTCAGATATTTAGCCAAATACCTCTGTTTTGGGTCATCGGAACTGACGAAATTGTGCCGGAGACCTTGTGAGGAACTCGAGCGATATAGCTTCCTGATCTAAGCGGGTAAAGTATAATCAGAATTTAACAGAATAATCAAATATTCGTTAACTTTAATGATGCACAGATATCATTAAAATCTTTTTCATTAATGGAGTCAGATGTAACAACGAGTTACTACATGTGAGAAAATATATTGCATTTAATCTTGTTGTGTTGCGAAAAGGAAAGACAAGCAATACGCAGAGAAACCTTCCTCGTATTATTGGGAACCCCCATTGGACCAATAGACGAGCTTTACAATTTATATTTTTTATCTTTTATTTTATTTTTATTCTTTTATTTTTTCTACTTTTATTTTTCTTAATATTTGTATTCTATATAATTGCACTGTCCTTGGAGAGGACCTGACCTACATTTCACTGCTGGTTATACTCTGTATAATTGTGTATGTGATGAATAAAAAAATCTTGAATCTTGAATCTATAGATTGCCAGGAGGAAGAAACTGTTCTTGTGCCTGACATATATTACAAAATAAGGCCTAACCCATTCAAAAAGCTGTAAAAATAAAAGTTTTATATGTATGTGTGTGTGGGTGTGTGTGTGTGTACATAAAATATATGAATTATGCTGAGTTTAACAAAAGACAATATGGTATTATAGACAAATGTTACAGTTTATTATCCATTTGTTTTGTCATATGATTAACAATATTATTGAACACAAAGAAAAAAAATAAAATAGTGTAACCCAGTGAGGGTTATTAGTCAGTTCATTAACAGCTATTTACTGATTAAATAGTATTTATAAGTTTTATGATTCAGATAGTATCATAATAGTGTCTGTGTGTTCAGTTGATATATCTATGTACTGCCCCTTTAAGAGTTACGCACAACTATAAAGGTTGATTGGGATATACATGCTAAAACGTGGCTTTGCCCAGCAAAGACTTATTCCCGCCTCTGTGAGGAGAAGGGAATTTCTGATTGGAGAGGAGGAGAGAGGGAGTTTTTGAGCGATCACAAGAAGGGAGTTGGGAGATTTAGGCCCGGTTTCACAAACAGGGCTTAGACTAAACCAGGATTAGGCCATAGTTCAATTAGGACATCAAAGTAATTTTTATTAACATGCCTTAGAAAAAACATTACTGGTGTGCATCTCAAGACAAAACAAAGGCACTGATATGTTTTAAGATCAGTCACTGCAAGTTTATTTCAGTTGAAACAGCTCAGAATTACATTTTAGTCTAGGACTAGGCTTAAGCCTTGTCTGTGAAACCGGGGGTAAGACTATAAGATAGTGATTTTAACTACTGACTTAGTGAGTTAAATATATATTCTGTGTTTTGAAGACTTTTGTTTGTTATGCTTGTGTTTTATACTTGGTAAAGAGTTTAAAGTAAGGTTATTTTTTCGTCTGAGCCTGCTTCCCAGCGCAGCACGAAGCTTTGTTCATTATTAAGACTGAGAGTGAGAAACCAGACGGCTAACTGGCGTCTGGCTGCAAATAGTTATCTGAGTTTGGTTCATTTTGGGTACAAGACTGATTTCCTTGAGTGAGTTAAAGCTCTGGGGTCCGGACCAGGCCGCCCTCTTATCCCCGCTGACATAGTGGAGAGTACCGCGCCACCTTTCTGCCGACTGCCGGGGAGGCTACAGGACGATCATCTGTTTCCAAGTAGGAACATTGCGGAGTTCATCTGCATTCATCAGGAGTTCAGGTGATTTGTTGATTTATTTTGGCTCATTTGAGTGAAGAGGCCATTTGCTGTTTTCAAGGCCACAACGCTCCACAGCAACGTTACAGGCCTGCAACGGGGTGGGTTGTTTTGACTGTGTGAGTGTGTGTGTGTGTGTGGGCCCACGCTGTCATATTGACGATTGTTCTGCATTCGTGTGTTTTATTCTGTGGGTTTTGGTTTTATTTACCATCTAAGTGTGGTGTGGGGCTACTGATTTCCTCATCTCATACATACAGTGTTTACTGATATTTCTATTGGTGATTTAATCCTATATATGGTGTACTGTATTAATTTACGGGTATTAAGAGTTATTTCTCAAAAGTAATATACATTTCTGATTTTTGATAATCCATTCCAGTGTTTATATATACACTATTCCTTTATTTTATTTTTTATGTTTGTTTCCCCTGTTGTTTTAATAAATCTTATGGTTAATCTCTTTAAACTTACCTTTTGGGTGGATTGAGGTTTTTTTTTCCCTATTGAGTTTAATTTCCTTTCTGTATAAGAATAGTATTAAAAGAGTATAAATATATTTAATCTGGGTTACAGTAGCCAACTAGGGTAATAGGAGAGACATTAATATAAAGTCGAGAGACATTGTTAGAACCTGGGTGCTCCGCCCTATTAAAGGTTAAGGGTAGGGTAGGGTAGGGTAGGGTAGGGTAGGGGGGGGGGGGGGGGGGGGGGGGGGGGGGGGGGGGGGTGCTACAATAATAAAAAGTTTTTTTGACCGTTTCATAACTGACCATTTTTTTTCATAGAGCAGATAAAACAATTTTACAGCAGAATGAACAAAACAAAGCAGAAATATTATTTACATAGAACATTTATCCCCCTTAAAAGACCCATGACACACTAGCTGTACCTGCTTCAAGTAAATAAGTAAATAAATAAACACACACAAACCAAAGAAAATAAAACCAAAATCAAGAAAATAAAAAAAAAAATTGGCACAACAGGCATACATTTAACTAATTCCTAAAAATGACAAATTAATACTAAAATAAATCAAAACTCCATAAACATGGAAGTAATCCTGATATTGTCCAGACACTCCTAGAGCTGGAAACAAAACATGAAAGGCTCTTTGGCCAGGTGTCCATCATCATGTATTTCCACCTGATCAAGGTGAAGAAGGGCCTTCTCCTGGGCTGCATCTGAAACCGCCTACTTCTCTACTATATAGTAGGGGAAATGCAGTACGCGAGCGAATAAGTATGTCCGAAACCTCAGTATTCATAGAAGAGTAGTCGAGAAGTTCCCGGATGTCCTACTACTTCTGCCCAGATTCTTGAGTGTTCATCCGATGGATACTTTTCTATCCCAGAAGCCCCGCGCGAGAGGATACGTCATCATCGAACGTGACGGAGATCAGCGACGCGGGTGTTTACAAATGTCGTGTTATCGATCAAAAACACGGTTACACGTGTTAAAATCGCATTTCTTGAGCTACTGTATAGTAAACTGTTGATTTACTGAAGGTGTAGATGCTAGACAGTAACGTTACAGTATATTTGTATAGCTCCAGTAAAGTGCATTTACATAAACCTTATACATCTTAAAGACCATTATGTCTATTTAATAAGAGACAGGAAAATATTCTAAAAGAATATTCAAAGGCTCTCAGTGAGCTGAAAACCTTTCAGTTACTGAAATGAATAAAAATGATTTTAAATCTTAAGGTTTCGTTTATTTTAATGATTGTAATTTCAAACGAAGCTCTTACAACGCTTTTCTGATTCTTGATTTCTGTGCATTTGATGCAGAGCTTTTGTGGCGGAGCAGGTGACAGCGGGATTTGTGGGAAAAAAAACGATAACAAAAATATAAAGTCTGACTGCAGCAATGAGGGAGGTGATGGACAGGTGAAGGTGGACACGGTGGTCTTCATCAGATTCTGATGATCAGAATAAAGCTGCAGAACTGGCTCAACTGTTTTGAGATGCAGTAGGATGTGGGGTCATCGCCTGTAAATACATGATTGTTAGAACAATATGTTTGAATAAAGCTTTTTCATGTGTTGCTGACTTGTTTATTTATTGTCATGGTTACGTTTATTTACATTTTACTCATTTGTTCATGTTTCCTGTTGTCAGTAAATAAAATATAATTGTTTCATTATATGCATTAATTCATTACTTGACTGAAAATTGAGATGTATTCACCTTGGCAGCATTTGTCTAGTGTACAGTCATGCATTGCTATGGCACATGAAAAAGCTAATTACATGTTGCTTGTTTTACTAAAACATATAATTAATTATTAATCAGCATTTATCATTATTATTGTTCATAAGTGTTGGGCAACCAATGCATTCTGAAGGAATCTTAATTTCTAAGTAGTAATACTTACATTTTTCGAGTAAAATCAACAATCCTCTCCAAAGGTAAGATCTTTGAGCAGCTGATGGACAGCTCCTTTGTGCAGAAATGACAAACGTGGAGGAAAACATACTAGGTAGAGTTGTGGATTTATTGATGCTTTGAGATGTTTGTGCGCCTGTCGCTCTTATTTTATTTTTATTATTATTTATTATTACTGCAGAACATACAAGCTCAGGGAAAGATGGTAGTAGCTTTAACAATGAACAATCAGAATGACACAAAGAAAAAGAAAACAACTAATTGGTTTGCGTACATCATAGTATGAGATTATATACACAGGGACAAAAAGATTAAATATCTTTGAATAATCATAAAATTAATATAATCATAATGCATTAAAATTGCATTTGTTTTTGTTATTTATAAGCCTCAGGGATGAAACCAGAGGGACATTCAACAAGAAAAAGAGGAAAACAAAGGAGATTTAAGCCAGTTTTGCATGTGGATGAACGATTTTGGTTTTTCGTAATAAAAAATAATTTCTTTAAGGATTAAACTGTGGGTAATATTAGTAGAGTTAAAAATATAAAAACTTAAATCAACCCAAAATGTGTTGGTTATACTACAATCATAAGGGTAGCTGTTTCTTCAACAAGACCAAAAATGAGCAAATTTCATCAACAAATTAAAAACTAAAACTAAAGCTGTCGCTCATATCTTTTGTTTTTGCGCTTGTTATAACGTCATAGATCACATGATAACGTAAACATGGCGGATCTCATTCAAACTCAACGGGATTTGGCTGTAGAGTACGTAACGTTACTCTTTTAGTGCTCGTTAAGTAAGTACTTCTTGAAAATAAGTACCTACACATTGGGTAGACGGTTTCGGACGCAGCCCTGGTCTTCTTCTTCTTCAACTTTTAATTTCAGAGACCACGGCTCTTTCACAAACTTCTGAAGACACCCAACAGCGGTCTTTTACTATTTGTGGCTCCTTCATGAAAGAAGTGTACAAAAATAAAAATGAATGAAATCTTTATTTCAAATAATTAAAATTGATCTCACAAGTGAAGAGATGTTTGCACCAGATTTAGCTGCTAGCTCATTTCCATCTGCTGTTCTTGGGCTGCACTTTTATGCGCTGCTCCTCTCGCGCTCTCATTGGTGCGAGGCCCGAGTGAGGGGTGAACGCGTCCGGTTTTACTGGAAAACACGCAGATCCTCAGCTTTACTGCTGCTGCCAAGAAATGAGTCAAAGAAATTACCTCGAAAACAAGTTACTGCAGGAGTCTCTGCCCATTCCATCCATGCAAATTAAACTGTGATATATGGCTTTTAATTCGATCAGATACAATTGCTGAGATCATATCACCACATGCTTTATTACAAAGGAAAAGCTTTCGAAGCGGAAGAAAAATAGGGAAATGAATCTCTGCCATGATCGGGATTAAAGTTGCTTGTGGAAAAACTACAACAACAAAAAAAGCGAGAAACGCGTTCAAATGCGAATTAAAAACAGACTCAGATTATGTTTGTGTAAACATCTGTTTGTGTTTTTGTGGGTAAATTAGAATAAAGCAGAGTTTTCGAGAAAGCAAGGTTAACCCCTTCAATCCCAAATTTTTCCCAGACATGAAAATATCCAAATGATGTGTCAGTAACCCTTTGAAATAATCTACAATTATTTTTATTTTTTTTGGAAAAGTGTGTGGAAAATTGTGTTTTATGATCGGACCGGTGGGATAATGTGTGTACTAAATTAACATATTTCTGCAGCCATCAGAATTGTTATATATCTCAGCCCAGCTATTTTAAACACTTCGATCACATTCTAGGGTTATTATTATGCATACAAATCCCTTATATAACACTGATATAAAAGACAAAAAAATACAACCATCAGCGGTTTTCAAAATTGTTACTTTTTTGTAAAATATATCATCAAATTGTTATATTAGTGCTACCAGTATTAAAATATCAATATTAGTTTGATGCTTATTATATAATAAGTCATATATTTTTGCGTATAGAAATACATTATAGAAAATGCTGACCCATGATGTGTGAGATGATCATATAAAATTGAATCAGAAAGTGCTTTAGTGTCACAAGCTTCCAGTTCACAGAGACAACAACACACAGACAATAAATAATAAGATGAGAATAAAAAAATACACGCAAATATAAATAGACAAAAACATAAACCGAAAAGTAAAATAAATTGTATGTAGAGTTGTGAGAATGAGATGTAGGGATGTGGTAGGATGGAGGTGGAAACAAACAAAATATAGGGTTATTGCACATATCGTTATTGCACAACGGCGGAACATTTAACTGTTCATGACGTATATTGCCAGGAGGAAGTAACTGTTGTTGTGTCTGACATATATTGCAAAATAAGCTTGACAATTTGTCAAAACATTTCTACAATGTGTATAGTATTGTTATAAAAACACATACTGTATAACAGTTTTTAGTATCCATACATAGACACACTGGATACAATGTAAATTCACCATAAGAATCAGTTATTATTTCAAAGAGAAAAATGCAATCTTTCCACGAACAGTCAATCAGAACTGATTACACAATCAAACCTTTAGAATTCTTCTGAAGTTAAAACAAGTTTGGCCCAAAAACTGGTTTAAAATGGGCAGTGTAAAACCAAACACTTTTAATAAAACACCTACCAAATTAGCCAATGGTAGAAAAAAAAAAAATCGTCTTTTCACCTTCATGGAATAGTTTACCCAAAAATGAAACTTCTCTCATAATTGTCATAAAATGTCTCTGAACCAAATTTAATTAAAGTTAAATACTTATAGCTTAAGGATGAGTAAACCACGTAAGAATTTTAATTTTTGGGTAAACTATTTAACTAACCCTAGATAAAACACAACTTAACCAAGATCAAACAAATCTGGTTTAGTAAACAGTTGTACAGTTAACTTTGTATAAAAGGCTTTATACAGTCCAACATCTTCAAAGAAATGTACCATCAGCAGAACATTGTAGCTGGGTCAAAGGAAACAAATTTACTCCTGCAGCTTTGAAGAGAGGTTCTGCACCCTTCGGCTCATCTGCTTACTCTCTATGTCCATGATTATTTTTTGAAAGGCCTCAAAGGTATATTTGAGTCCTTCGGGATATTTTAGGTTCAGTGCATAAATGAGTCCAAACATCATGGCACAGGCACATGCAACAGAGGGTCCTGTGCATGACTAATAGCATCCCTTTCACAGATCACAAAAAATGCCATGGTGGTCTTTTCAAATTCTCTCTCCGCTTCCTCCCTCTGGTCAGCTTAAAAACATACAAGAACAGAGAGTAATTGAGGGACTGTGGAAGAAAACAAAAAACACACCCCTTCATCTCAAAATTTATTACAAAATTTAGTTAACTGTCCTACTATGGAGGTCAATGTAGAGCCCAAACGTCTGTTGCTAACTTTCATTAAAATATCTTCATTTGTGTTCAGCGTAAAAATAAAATGTGTACGGTTTATTACAAGAGTAGATTAAGTGATAACAATTTTCATTTTTGGGTGAAGATGTACTTTTACACTCTCTTTGGCTTTGAAAATGCTTTTAAACACTTGTACAATCAAACGCTCCCATGTGTTGACCATTGTAGACAATCACAGACATATTTGTTGAGTACAGTACCACAATGGCCAATCAGTGGTATTTATCAATCTACTCAACAGTGTTCAAAATGCATTTTTGGGTGAACCAACCCCTTTTAAAGGAGTAGTTCACATTCAAAATTCTGTCATCATTTACACGCAATCTTGTCATTTCAAACCTGTATGAATTACTGTCCTCTGCAAAATTTTGAACAATGTTGGTAACAGAGCAGCACAGCCCCCATTCACTATTATTGTATGGACACAAAACCAATGCAAGTGAATGAGGGGCTCTTAACAATATTCTTCAAAATATATTCTTTTGTGTTCTGTGGAAAAAAGTCACACAGGCTGATGTGTAAATGATAACACAATTACTTGAACTAATTTAAAGCGATATGTCACTACCAAATCAAAATTTCCCCACGTTTTACTCACCCTCAAGGCTTGAGAAGACCTTTGTTAAGACCACAGAGCCGTGTCGAGCAGTTATTTGATCGATGGATGCAGTATTTGAAGCTTCAAAAAGTCAACAATTCACTCCCATTCTACTGCTTGGAAGTAAGATGATACGTAGGATTATAACTTTGCCTGTATTGTTCTTCAAGAATATAACCATATTCAGTTAGAATGCCTTGAGGGCGAGTAAAATATGGGGAAATGTTGATTTGGTAGTGAAATATAACTTTAAGGCAATCATGGTTGGAGAAAATTTCAGTAGTTTGCATTTTCTACATTACCTGGTATGCTTTGATCAGACAGCTTGCATCTTCAAGGTACATGATCAGGCACTTCAGCAGGCCCTCTCTTCTGATGCATATGTCCAGACTCTACAAGATGTTCAAGATGTATTGTTTTTATTAGACCAAAACACTACTAAATTGAGTGCCACAAGCAATTTTGTTTGCATGCAACCAATACCTGATCCATAACTTTAATAGTGTCCTTAGTTTTTCCACGGAGGACTCCACCTTTGCTCCTAATAACCTGGAGAAGCTGAGAGCTCTGTCTGTCCAAAGAGGCCATAAATCTTGATTGTAAAGGTAAGGTCGTGATGCGCAGAAATTCGGCATTAATCTGTAAGAAAGAGAAACAGAAAATAGACTTCTGAAAAAAATACTGTAAAAAGACAGAGAAATAACAAACTGTCTCACATAAAAGTAAACAGACGACTGCTTTACCGGGTATGCTGGTCGACACGATACCTTAAAATAAGTGTTTAGGCACGTCGATTGTTTGGACATTTTCCAAAGTGTCAACGCTGTGATCCAAACCGTGAAACTCAATTGTTATTAAAACAGAAAGAAGAATAGAAGGTATGTAAAAAGAGAAGAGACAGATTGAGTGTTTGACTTCTCTCTGTTGAGCGAGTGAAACAGAAGGAGAGAAAAGGTGGGGGTTGGCTGCGTGTGTGTGTGAGTATATGAGCTCATTGTGGGTGAAAGGTTACATGAACTGATTGTGTGTGTGTGTGTGCTCGAGCAGCAGAGTGTAAGTGTGTGTGAAAGAAGGAGGGAGAGCTAAGGAGGGATGAAATAAAGAGAGGAGATATTTAAGTATTTTGTGCCTGTCTCATCCAAAGTAGTATGAAACGAACAGAGAAAAAGAAACATGGAAAAACCAAATGAATGGGACAGTGAAAGAGAAAAACCATTTCAGGAGGCTTTGATTAAAACAAAAGGGATCCACAACCATTTTTGGTTAGAATCAAGTTTTAGTTGATTTGGATGGACAGGTACAAAAGTTGACAGAATTCAAGAAAATAATTTTCTTAAAAAATTGAATAAAATTACAAATTTGAGAGAAAAATCTATTGAATGGCCAGGAATACCCTGGGAAGATGTGGTGTACAAACATATAACAAAACATAACAATTCGACAATTGACAACTAATTTATTTAGGCTCTGTGCTCCAGCATCTTCCCAATTGGAAAATAAATTAAATGTAATTGACATTCCAGTTGAAGCACCCTATCTTAAACGCAACTGCACAAGCCAATGGGCAGTGCTTGAAAAAGGAGCTTCAGTCCTTGGCAGTGTTGGGGGTAACGCATTACAAGTAACGCGAGTTACGTAATAATATTACTTTTTTCAAGTAACTAGTAAAGTAACGCATTACTTTTTAATTTACAAGAAAATATCTGAGTTACTTTTTCAAAAAAGTAACGCCAGTTACTTTTTCCCCATTTATTGACTGACAGTGCGCTGTATGAACATGCTGTTACTGTAGTCCTAGACTAAATGTGAATGTGCATTAATTCATCCCACTCGCAAAAAACAGATTTAGTATTTATCAAAATGAATTAAAACAGTGTTACGAATGGATTCGTGTTGCATGGGGAAAACGGTATATCATTTGCTCGTGTGTGTGCGTGCATAGGTTTCCCCTTTCCCCTCCCCCCCTTTAGTGTTCTCTTTCTCTCTCGCTTTCGCTCTCTTCCCCTTTCTCTCTTTCTCCGTAATTGATTACAGGTGGAGCTGATTGGGAGGACTGAGCTAGTTGGTGAAGGGAAGGATCGCTGCAGTATTTAAGCCATCCGGTGGAAAGCGTCGTTGGCTCCCCGCTCTCTTGGTGTCTTCGTTGCGAACATTGTGGTTCACTGTGTAATACGATCCTGGTGGGAGGATCGTCTACTTGGGCATTTGTTGTCAACCGTTGAGTTATGTAATAGTTTAGTTGTGATTTATGTTTGTTATGTTTGGCTGCTTACGTCCCAGCCTTGTTTCATTGGATCCTGGTAAGGAGGTGGGTGCCAGTTTGTTTTCTCCTGTTTATGTTAACTTGTGTTTTATTTTATATTTGATTTGTAGGTTAGTTTGTATATAGTAGTTTTGCTTATTGTAATTTACTTTGGCGATTTGCACCTCCCGAAGTTAATGATTCTGTTTCTGTTTATTTGTATTTAAATAAAACTATTTTACTTGCACTTCATATTTAAGTGTTTTGTGGTTGAGAAAGTGAGAGTGGGGACCCCAGGGATCTTTCTTGGATGGATCCCTGTTAATTGTTGCGGATCAAGTTGTTTTCTCTTTGAGTAGGGGTATAATTTGTAGTTCGTAACAACAGTGAAATGCAAACTCAGAATATGATGCAAACTGCAATAATTAAATGTTAAACAACACCAATGTATCTAATCCCATTTTATTAACCAATGTCTTTGCTGCTGACCTTTGACTATCCAGTTCAACCATACTAAGCAAAAATGACTTTAGATAAACTAACAATTGTGCTTCATTGTTTTTTTTTTTTTTTTTTATTGCTGAAGAGTGTTAAACCTTATCCTGAGTTTTACTTTACAGACGTGAATTTACTTTTCCTTCAAAAGATACAGGGCTTTTACATTTGTATTAATGTAATTTCTTGTATTAAAAACAATCAAGCCCTGCTCCTATTTAAAAAGTAACGCAAAATAACATAACGCATTACTTTCCATAAAAAGTAGCTAAGTAACGTAATTAGTTACTTTTTTTTTTTTTAGGGAGTAACGCAATATTGTAATGCTTTACTTTTAAAAGTAACATTCCCCAACAATGGTCCTTGGCAATGTTCATCTTAGAGTGTCAGCTGACACAAGAGAAGTAATTTGGACATCTAAAATCCCGTTTATATCACAAGAAACAGAAAACGTACAGCCACTTTATGACTGGCAGAACTCTTTTAGTTTTTTTTGACTTCACCAGAACGTTTACTGGTGACAATTGAACAAAAGCGTCAGCCTCAGTACACACAGCATGTGTGGGTGGAAATTCACAAGGATCAGGAAAGAGCAGAGTCATCACAGTTTGAAATGTTAAGAACAATGGTCAATTAATTTAGAAAAAGATAAAAAAAGGGGTAGAAAACTTCTACTAATGCGGGAAAAAAGGTTGATTTATTATATGGAACCCATAAACCCAATGTGGTGTACAAGAGACGAATTGAGCATCAGTATATTTAAGATAAAAGAGTTTTGCATAGAATTAATGCCATCTCTCACTTACTCAATTTGGGCAGGAGGACTGACAGCTACAGCTCACAAATTTCATGAGAAGAGACTGTGGAGTTGTGGAGAAAGCATCATTTGGATAAAAAAAACAATCTTCAGATAAAAGAACCAAAAGGCATTGGGTTACCCTTTAAATTATTAACCAGAAAACACTGTGATTATTTTGAAATATGAGACGAACCAACCAGATTCTATAAATAAGGTGATAAGTCCTCAGCCCAGTAAAAGTCCAGGTGTAATCAGGGGTCGGATACTTTTAGTGGTCCTCATCTGATGAGCTTGGTGAAGACTAGCTATTAAATTTAAAATCACTGGGATTAGAGAGGTAAATCACCTAATAAAAATAGATAATTAAAACAATTTACCAAGCAAATAGATAATTTAAATTTCACAATGTCCACTCCAGTAGAGGCATTGGCCTCTAAGAATCCGGTATGTAAAGAAACAATAAGGGAACTCTCAAAGAGATGGGCAGAGAGAACAAAGCAATTGGCTACTAAGTGGCCGATGGAAGGAACATTTAATGTGGCTATGTATAGAGAAATGGAGGTTTTGATTAAAAATCACAAGACCAATAATAAATCCAAAAAGCGAAATGACAAAAGGGAACGAGAATTAGGGGTGTTGACTTTATTCAAACAACATGGGATCAAATTAATCAATTTGGAGAGGGAAAGTAAAAAGAATTAATTAAAAGAAGACCACCTCCGTATGCTCCTTGCTGTGACCAGGTTGTTAACCAGATGCCTGTATTACAGGGAAAAATAGATATAAAGGGACCCATAGAATTTGAGGAGTATGTACATGACACGAATCCAGAAGAAGAAATAGATGAGCAGAGCTGCATAGAACCAATGCCATTAGACAATAGGGAGGAAAACATGCTTTATAAAACTTTATTTTTGAAATGACCGATCGTTTCACTAGATAAGACCCTTATTCATCGTCTGGTATCGTTTAAAGCCCTTTGAAGCTGCACTGAAACTGTCATTTGGACCTTGAACCGTTTGGGTCCCATTGAAGTTCATTATATGGAGAAATGTTTTCATCAAAAACCTTAATTTCTTTTCGACTGAAGAAAGAAAGACATGGACATCTTGGATGACATGGGGGTGAGTAAATTATCAGCAAAAGTTTTTTTAAAAGTGAACTAATCCTTTAAGTCTAAAAAGGCTAGTAGCAGTATTGAAAAATGAATGGATTGTTCCCACATTTAAGTTAAATCATGGGTTTCCTGGACAGAAAATTTATGAAACATGGACAGTGGCAACAAATTAATATGTCGTAGGAACTAATAGGAATTAACAAGTTGTAGGAATGAATATCTGTCCTGCTAACGTCCGCAGCCCTGTCAAAGCACAGTGCCCGATATGAAAATTATCTAGGGAAATTAATATTAAACATGACTTATGCCCTGTTTAATTTCAAACAGTACATTTATCTGTAAATGTACTTTTAAAGCTTTGATCAGATTAAAAGCATAGTTTGTACATTAGTGAATTATTTTCGTGTAAGATCCAGCCCCTTCACCGTCACTCGATAAATTGACTATCGCGACAGGCCTAGCGTGTCAGTAATAATTAAAATATCAAAGCATGAATCTAATATTACATGTGTACTAGGCAATGCATATATGGTGTAAATTATATTAATGCACTGTTGATTACATAATATACAGCAGGAATAAGTATTTTTTCATCTTTACTGTGATAATACTGTACATGGCGAAAAAATAAATATGATAATGTGATACCGTCACATGCCTAATACAAACAAACCTTACCTATATCCAGTTAGCTGGAGCCTCTTAGTCTGGACAGAAACAGGAAGCGCAGGTGTAATTCTGCAAATGACAAAAGACAACAGAATTAGAGAACTCACATGCTAATAAAAATACTAAAAATACTGCTCAAACTAGTTATATACAAACAAACTTTACCTATCCAGTGAACTGGAGCCTCTTAGTCTGGACGGAAACAGGAAGCTCAGGTGTAATTCTGCAAATGACAAAATAATTACAGAACTAATTGACTAAAAATACTGCTCAACAAACTTACAATAAACAAACGTTACCAAATCCACATAAAATTTAGCTAATGAATAAAAAGAGGGGGATTTCATGAGTTAACTCACTTCACTTAAGAAGAAAGGCTTTTGGAGAGAGGAGGCACCTACCTCTCACCATGTATGCAGAAATGGGAGAATAATGATTTAGATCCTCTGGCTGGACAAGACAATGCCTTTCTGGGTTGTTCTTGGAGAGTTCATAACATCTAAGATGTTCTATGTACCAGGCTGTGTAAGGCTCAATGATGAAATACGGCTTGTTCTCAACAATCAATACACTGATTATTTTACCGAAGTCAGGAAGTCCACTTGTGCTCCCAGCTGATAGAAACATCCCTCGGGTGTACTTTGTACCATGAATTGTAGCATTTGTAGAGATACAGTCATCACACTACTGAATTGACTCTTGATGGTAATTTTTACAGAGGAATCCAAACAGTCAAGTGTCATCACTGAAATTTTCTCTGCTTCAACTGCTGGCTTGAACAAAGTGAGTGTGTCCATGTAATAAGCCAACATAAGCTGATGCCTGCAGGCTAAAGTGTGTAGAATGTTTTTGAAGTTATTTACATCCCGTACAACCTTCTTGAAAAAACTATGCTTGGCTTCAAACCTTATGGTCCAGACGTCAAGCAGAGGTCCGAAACAGCAAATGAGATACGGGTAATGTTCTATAAAATGGTGCTTAGGTCTCAGTTTAAACTCTGGAAAAACCTCCTGCAGAAGTTGTCTGTGCTCGTGAATTTTGGCCTCAAGGTAGCAAAGTTTTTCCTCAGTAAATACAGATGATGCAAGAACTTCAACAATGTCCTTTAACTCTAAAATAACACCCCATACGCAGTATTTTATCTCCGATTAGTAAAGGCAACAGTCTCAAGAGAGTCCAATTCTCATGTCCATTCCCTCCAATTGTACCATTAACGGTAAAGGTCTTTGGCATTTTCTGTGGCCTATTTGTACTGTCAGAAAATCTGTAGCGAAAGTTCTGGATGGCAGTATTCAGTTGATCAAATGTAAAGTATTTCCTGCCAATCAGCGTCTTTAAACACAAACCAAGTCCCACAGGTACAATTCCTTCCAATAAATCATGCAAAAAATCAGGAGGAAAGCCAGCAACACAGTGGAAGTAGCTCAGTTCATTTAAGACACATTCCCTCTTTACTCCATCAACTTGCTGAAGTTTCCTGCTCTTTTAAAGTCTTGATTGCATCATTGTAGGACAGTTTGGTTCTAATCGGAAATGTACCCGATCTTAAACTGTCTGAATTTCATTGCACCCAGCAAGGCAGAATCTGCAAAATCTTTCCACATTAAATGACTCTTGAAAGCCAGCAAAAGAATGTGCTCCTAAATTGTCTGATTTATGCGGAAGTCTTTTTCATCGAAAAACCTGACGCACGTGTAAATTCTCCTCCCCCTTCTCATCTGTTGTAATCATTTTTAATTTATATTTTACCTTTGCAATTTAAATAAACCATACATGTCATATATTTCAACAGGGCATCTTGCTTTATTAATGTTTATTTTGAAAGTCTTAAAAAACAAACTTTAACAACATAAGGGCAGATCCATTTTGCGCAGCTGATGACGCTCTAAAGTGATGCTAAAGGGAGCGAGGATATATCATTTCACTTGATTCAATTCCTCCATCCTCGCGTCTTTTATGTGCATCCTTCCCTCGTATCCTGAAGGGGTGGAGCTAAGATGTGAGGAAAGGACGCAAGGAAAGGAAACGAGGATGGACAAATAAGAATTGAGAAGCACCCAGGGTTTACAAATGTGCGGAAGGAGGACCATATACACATATTCAAATGTCTTTGTGTCAGTTTATCGTTTAAAATGCCCATTTCGTGTGCGTATCCTGGGTGTTTTAATATTAAAAAGCCTAAAAGAAAATTTTGGATTTCACCTCAACCGTGACCTTTTCAACGTAATTGCGTTTACGTGACGTCACGAACGCGCATCACAGAACAGAGCAAGGCGAGCATTTGGGCTTATAAAACTTAAACTTTTTTATTTATTTTTGAAATGACCGATCGTTTCGCTAGATAACACCCTTATTCATCGTCTGGTATCGTTTAAAGCCCTTTGAAGCTGCACTGAAACTGTCATTTGGACCTTGAACCGTTTGGGTCCCAATGAAGTCCATTTTATGGAGAAATGTTTTCATCAAAAACCTTAATTTCTTTTCGACTGAAGAAAGAAAGACATGGACATCTTGGATGACATGGGGGTGAGTAAATTATCAGCAAAAGTTTTTTTAAAAGTGAACTAATCCTTTAAATTAATCAAGATGACGCTCCATAGTTCAATTCTGTAATACAAAAAAACAGGTTGCCCCTGTCTGCAAAAACAATTTTAACTGATAAAGAGGCAGGTTTTAGAGGAGAACCTCAGGCGAGAACACTGCATCATTAAAGAGAGAAAATGGTGCTGCTGCAGCAGGACGTTCCTCCTCTGACATCATCCTAAAATTATAGAAATTCCTAATCATAATATAGCTTAAACATTACACTGATATTACACTGATATTTAAATTTTTTGCAGTTCATGGACATTACATTATAAATGGCATGCATAGAAATATATAAAATACATAAAAATAACAATAAATTAAAAAAAGTTGATTGCAAGAAAATAAAATTTTAAAATGTATTGATATCATAAAAATATAAATTCGTTTCCATTTGCACGTATTTGTACTATTTAAAGCTCAAATGTTTGAAGCAGTTATGTTAACTGATATATCCGAGTTCAGTTGACTCATTCTTTTAAGTCTGATGGGTTCAGCACAGAGAAACATTGGTATTTGATTTATCTCAACAAGTTCAATCCAGATAAGTTAACTTAACTCAAAATGTTGTTATGATAACTAATTGGCGCAATAATTCTTTACAGTGTACACACGCAGGCAGATGCAATTTTATAATAGTAGCATAACTTGATACATAAATGGTTATATTCACATTGATTACATATGATTCATTTGTATTTTGATTAACAAAACGCTTCTACAGTAGGAAGAGGGATTTGTCACTTTGCACATGAACAAAACTCCAACTGAGGTGAAAGTCGACACTGAGGCAAAGTGTAATGTAATGTCGCAAACAACATTCAAGCGCATTGCCAGCAATGCTCAACCAGTGGAGCAAGAAAGCACACCTAACCTTGTGGCTTATGGTGGGGGTAGAATTGAAACAAAAGGCAGTTATACTGCTGTGTGGATTAAAAGGACAAAGTCACTCACTCCCATTTAAATAAAAGCGAGTGGAAGCACTGTGCAATGAAGCCCGATTAATATTGACACCACTAGGAACGGATGTGTTCCTCAATCTCTGAGTCTGAGAAACATTAAGCTCGGCAGTGCACCTTACAGAACACATTCAGGTCGTATTTGCAAGCCTAACCCAAGATATGAACAGTGAGTTCTACTATAGATTTAGTGGCACTTTGGTTCTGATTTTGAATGCATGCTGAATGTGTTTATGATGGCTATTTTTGTTGATGTGTTTTATTAATGTATACTGAGACCATCTTGAGATTACATTGTTATAATGGAAGTTATTAATACTCTCAGTTGTTGACTAATGTCATGCCACAAATCTGTTCATTGTTAAATATGTTTTCTTTCTTTCGGTAGGAGGTTTCAGCTAAAGGAAGGGGATGTAGATCATTGTGATAAATGATCTGTTCAGAAATATAATGTGATTTGTGTATTCTAATGTGTTGCTCTTTAAATGTGTTGGGCACTTTAAGAACATGCTCTCCCTCATTGGATATATATACGAGGAACACACGAGTGGCGTGATATGTCGTGCTCACAGCTGTTCATTTTTGGGATATAGCCTACAACAAAAACTAAACTATCTTTAATTTGGCCAGAATTTTTAATATCCAAGAGGGTTTAGAGAAAATATTAAATAAATGTAATGTTATTATAGATTATAAAGGGTTTTCTAATTAAATACCTCCGAAAGGTCATCTAACATTTCCAAAATAGAGTCCACCCAGTGAATTTTGACCATTTCCACAACTGATTGAGAAGTAGTTAATAGTCTCTTACTGGCCTCTATATAGAAGCTGTCCATAAAACAAACAAAGCAAGCCATGCAAATTAATATAAAATATTTTAAAAAACACATAATATATATACAAACTTCATATTTAATGGTATTTTATTATTTGTATTGCCTTTTATTTATTATTTTTTCAATAAAACATTTGCAATGGGTTTGTAAAAGCTGTATTTATGCATGTTTTATCTGGAGTTTTTGTTGCATGTACACACTTCTGACGAGCAGGTGTCACCAGTGTGTGGTGTCTCCAGCGCTTCCAAACACTGAATCATTCTGAGAAGCATCGGTTCAATTGATTCGAAGCTTCGAAAAGATTCGTTTCTCCCATCACTATCTCACCACATCCCTATTAAATACATATCTATTTATCATGACATTCTCTTCTTTATATCTCACATTTTAAACTCCATTTGTTTCTGCAACTTCATGTGTTGTAATGATTAGCAGTGCTCGTTTGATCACTCCTGACCTTTGACCTCTGATGAAACACACCGGACAGTGACAGGTTTATGGAATTTTCTTTAATGTGTCTCAGTAAAAAACAAACATGAAATATGGAGATTTTAATCGTACAGCAAGACAATTAAATATTCAGGACGAGATCGTAACAGACAGCGAGTTTAACTTTAATGCCATAAAACAAGCCCATATGTTGAGTTGTACCATGTTTATGAGTGGTTCGTGCTGATAAATGAAATGAAGCGTTACAAACTACAGCAGATCAGTTCTGATTTCTGTGAAACTCAGTCGACTTTAATTCGCCTCAGTTTAGATTGAAGAATTGAGCAGGAATATTGAAGTGATTCGGTTCAGTTCTAGATGAGTGACACACACAGGTGTGATTCCCTTGACCTTTGACCGAAGAGCGCGTTCATCCGTCCATCAGACAGACAAGTGGAGGCTCAGTAGATGTTTGGAGAAGAGTAGTAAGATGTCTTGAGGCTACTATAGAGCACAGAGCTGCAGACCAGCGCCAGTACCTGTCGACCAGAGAGAGAGAGAGAAAAAAAAAACACAACGTCAAAAATTCTAAATGTCAATAACGCTTTACGTCAAAAACGCTTAACGTCAAAAACACTTTATGCCAAAAACGTTTTACGTCAATAACGCTTTACATCAAAAACACGTCAATAACGTTTAACGTCAAAAACACGTCAAAAACGCTTAACGTCAAATACACCATGTCAAAAACGCTTAATGTCAAAAACAAAATGTCAATAACGCTTAACATCAAAAATGTTTAACGTCAAAAACGCTTAATGTCAAATACGCTTTACGTCAAATGCGCTTTGTCAAAAACGCTTAACGTCAAAAACGCTTAACATCAAATACAAAAACGCTTAACGTCAAAAACACAATATCAAAAACGCTTTACGTCAAAAACGCTTAACATCAAAAACACTTCACGTGAAAAACACTTAACGTCAAAAACACTTAATGTCAATAACGTTTAACGTCAATAACGTTTAACGTCAAAAACGCTTCATGTCAAAAGCGCTTAACGTCAAAAACGTTTGACGTCAAAAACACAACATCAAAAATGCTTAATGTCAAAAACACCACGTCAATAACGCTTAACGTCAAATACACTTCATGTCAAAAACACTTAACGTCAAAAACACAATGTCAATAACGCTTTACGTCAATAATGCTTTACATCAAAACACTTAACGTCAAATACACTTCATGTCAAAAATGCTTAACGTCAAAAACACAATGTCAATAACGCTTTACGTCAATAATGTTTAACGTCAATAACGCTTTACATCAAAAACGCTTAACGTCAAATACACTTCGTCAAAAATGCTTAACGTCAAAAACACAATGTCAATAACGCTTTACGTCAATAATGCTTAACGTCAATAACGCTTTACATCAAAAACGCTTAACATCAAAAACGCTTAATGTCAAAAACACAACGTCAAAAACGCTTAACATCAAAAACACTTAACGTCAAAAACGCTTAACGTCAAAAACACAATGTCAAAAACGCCTAATGTCAATAACGCTTAACTTCAAAAACGCTTAATGTCAAAACTGCTTAACGTCAAAAACACTTCACGTGAAAAACGCTTAACATCAAAAACGCTTAATGTCAAAAACACAACATTAATAACGCTTATTGTCAAAAGCACTTATCGTCAATATTGCTTAACATCAAAAACGTTTAACGTCAAAAACACTTCATGTCAAAAACACTTAACGTCAATATTGCTTAACATCAAAAATGTTTAACGTCAAAAACACTTTGCCAAAAACACTTAACGCCAAAAACACTTCGTCAAAAACAATGAACGTCAAAAACAATGAACGTCAATAACACTTAACGTCAATAAAGTTTAACGTCAAAAATGCTTAACATCAAATGCAAAAACGCTTAACGTCAAAAACACTTAATGTCAAAAACACAACGTCAATAACGTTTAACGTCAAAAACGCTTAATGTCGAAAGCGCTTAACGTCAAAAACGTTTGATGTCAAAAACACATCAAAAATGCTTAACGTCAAAAACACCACGTCAATAACGCTTAACGTCAAAAACACAATGTCAATAACGCTTTACGTCAATAATGCTTTACATCAAAAACACTTAACGTCAAATACACTTCATGTCAAAAACGCTTAACGTCAAAAACACAATGTCAATAACGCTTTACGTCAAATGTTTAACGTCAATAACGCTTTACATCAAAAACGCTTAACGTCAAATACACTTCGTCAAAAATGCTTAACGTCAAAAACACAATGTCAATAACGCTTTACGACAATAATGCTTAACGTCAATAACGCTTTACATCAAAAACGCTTAATGTCAAATGCGCTTCATGTCAAAAACGCTTAACGTCAAAAACACAATGTCAATAACGCTTTACGTCAATAATGATTAACATCAAAAACACTTAACGTCAAAAACGCTTAACGTCAAAAACACTGAACGTCAAAAACACTGAACGTCAAAAACACAACGTCAATATTGCTTAACGTCAAAAACACTTAACGTCAAAAACACTTCACGTGAAAAACACTTAATATTAAAATATGCTTAACGTCAAAAACGCTTAACGTGGCTTAATGCATTAAGACTGTGTTTTAAAAAGACCAAACTCAGTAAACACATTATTAATAAAGCATACTATGTACAGACAAGCAGATGAGTCCAGAATAAGAACACAATGCTTTTAATTACACGTTAAGCGTTTTCCTCCCATAGAAAACCGTTATAAGGAAAACGCTTAACGTAGCTTAATGCATTGAAACTGTGTTTTTGAAAACACCAAATTCAAATGGTTAGAGGTCTAATGGTTAGAGAGTTGGGCTTGTAGCCTGAAGGTCATGACTCGTGGGTTCGAGTCTCAGGTCCGGCAGGAATTATTGGGGGGGGTGAATAACCAGCACTCTCTCCACCCTCAATACCACGACTGAGGAGAGACCCTTGAGCAAGGCACTGAACCCCCAACTGCTCCCTGGTGTGTGTGTGTGCACTTGAATGGGTTAAATGCAGAGCACAAATTCTGAGTATGGGTCACCAAACCTGGCCACATGTTACTTCACTTTTCAGAATACGAGCGCTATTATACCAAATACTGTTTTAATCCATTCAGCCAAGTTAAGTGTTTTCCTCCCATTAGAAAAACACTTAACACGTAATTAAATGGATTGCGTTCTTATTCTGGGCTCATCTGCATGTCTGCAAATAGTATACTTTATTAAAACCCTCTGGTTGTGTTCGGACTCCGGTCACGCCTTTTGTGTTACCGGTCAAAAATGACCGGACTCCAAACAATTGCTTATAAATCTGTCATTATGCTATATTATCACCAAATATTGGATTCAATCTTTTTGTCAACTTGTTTTCTTTCATTTAGGACTGGTTTTGTGTTTCTATTTGCTTCTGTTTAATCGTAGGCCTCATTTATCCGAGAGTAGGTACCTCATTTTTTGAGTGAAAAAAGCATTTTTTATGAATAATTTTCACAATATTAAACAAAAAATTATAAAAATTTGCACTGTTTCTCACACTAGTGTACTTTAATGTTTAATCAGGAAGTTTGCTTTTAAATGCTTTTATTTTGTACAAAATTGCAAAAAGTCACACTCGTGGTGTTCCCGGTCAAAAATGACCGGACTCCGAACAACTGCTTATAAATCTGTCAATATGCTATATTATCACCAAATATTGGATTCAATCTTTTTGTCAACTTGTTTTCTTTCATTTAGGACTGGTTTTGTGTTTCTATTTGCATCCGATTAATCGTAGGCCTCATTTATCTGAAAGTAGGTACCTCATTTTTTGAGTGAAAAAAATATTTTTTTATGAATAATTTTCACAATATGAGAGAAAAAATTATGAAAATTTGCACTGTTTCTCACACTAGTGTACTTTAATGTTTAATCAAGAAGTTTGCTTTTAAATGCTTTTATTTTGTACAAAATTGCAAAAAGTCACACTCGTGGTGTTCCCGGTCAAAAATGACCGGACTCCGAACAACTGCTTATAAATCTGTCATTATGCTATATTATCACCAAATATTGGATTCAATCTTTTTGTCAACTTGTTTTCTTTCATTTAGGACTGGTTTTGTGTTTCTATTTGCATCCGATTAATCGTATGCCTCATTTATCTGAAAGTAGGTACCTAATTTTTTGAGTGAAAAAATAATTTTTTATGAATAATTTTCACAATATGAGAGAAAAAATTATGAAAATTTGCACTGTTTCTCACACTAGTGTACTTTAATGTTTAATCAAGAAGTTTGCTTTTAAATGCTTTTATTTTGTACAAAATTGCACAAAGTAACACTTGTCAAAAATGGCCGGCCATTGAAAGTGAATGGGGAAGAATGAAAGAAACAACTAGTGTTCAGGAGCATGTTGTGCTTGCAAACAAAGACCTTGGACCTTTGCATGTGTGGATGCATTTATACTCAAGCTATCACACACACACATGCGCACACACGCACGCGCACACACACACACACACACACCCATCCATCCATGCATACAAACTATTTTATTACACCTATTTCATCCTACCCTGAACTGCATGCAATATCCTTTTATGAATAAAAAAGGATCTCTCTCTCTCTCTCTCTCTCTCTCTCACACACACACACACACACACACACACATGCTCAGACTGCCTTGTCTTTAGCCTGCATTGACCTCAAAAATAATCTTTTCTTTCACCACATATTCTAGACTACGGAGCCCCTTAGAGCTCATGGTGGTGGAAAGATTTCGGGGTGGGTGAAAAAAATTCGGGGTGGGAGGAAAAAATATTTTTCAAATCTTTTGCGTTCTCTCGCAAAGATGTTTGCGTTCTCTCGCAAAGATGTTTGCGTTCTCTCGCAAAACTTTGCGTTCTCTCGCAAAGATGTTTGCGTTCTCTCGCAAAACTTTGTGTTCTCTCGCAAAACTTTGTGTTCTCTCGCAAAGATGTTTGCGTTCTCTCTCAAAGATGTTTGCGTTCTCTCGCAAAGATGTTTGCGTTCTCTCGCAAAGATGTTTGCGTTCTCTCGCAAAGATGTTTGCGTTCTCTCGCAAAGATGTTTGCGTTCTCTCGCAAAGATGTTTGCGTTCTCTCTCAAAGATGTTTGCGTTCTCTCGCAAAGATGTTTGCGTTCTCTCTCAAAGATGTTTGCGTTCTCTCGCAAAACTTTGTGTTCTCTCGCAAAGATGTTTGCGTTCTCTCGCAAAACTTTGTGTTCTCTCGCAAAGATGTTTGCGTTCTCTCGCAAAGATGTTTGCGTTCTCTCTCAAAGATGTTTGCGTTCTCTCTCAAAGATGTTTGCGTTCTCTCGCAAAGATGTTTGCGTTCTCTCGCAAAGATGTATGCGTTCTTTGTGTTCTCTCGCAAAGATGTTTGCGTTCTCTCGCAAAGATGTTTGCGTTCTCTCGCAAAGATGTATGCGTTCTTTGTGTTGTCTCGCAAAGATGTTTGCGTTCTCTCGCAAAACTTTGTGTTCTCTCGCAAAGATGTTTGCGTTCTCTCTCAAAGATGTTTGCGTTCTCTCTCAAAGATGTTTGCGTTCTCTCGCAAAACTTTGTGTTCTCTCGCAAAGATGTTTGCGTTCTCTCGCAAAGATGTTTGCGTTCTCTCGCAAAACTTTGTGTTCTCTCGCAAAGATGTTTGCGTTCTCTCGCAAAGATGTTTGCGTTCTCTCTCAAAACTTTGTGTTCTCTCGCAAAACTTTGTGTTCTCTCGCAAAGATGTTTGCGTTCTCTCGCAAAGATGTATGCGTTCTTTGTGTTCTCTCGCAAAGATGTTTGCGTTCTCTCGCAAAACTTTGTGTTCTCTCGCAAAGATGTTTGCGTTCTCTCGCAAAGATGTTTGCGTTCTCTCGCAAAACTTTGTGTTCTCTCGCAAATATGTACGCAAAGTTTTGCGAGGGAACGCAAACATCTTTGCGAGAGAACGCAAAGTTTTGCGAGGGAACGCAAAAGATTTGAAAAATATTTTTTCCTCCCACCCCGATTTTTTTTCACCCACCCCGAAATCTTTCCACCACCATGAGCTCTAAGCGGCTCCGTACTAGACAAAACATTATGACAATATGTTTAGAGGCTTTCGTGTTCTCTCAGAGTAAACAAAAGTTTACAATTAAATGCTAGAGCATACAAATGCCTCACAGTGCCTTGCTTGTCATTTACACGAGGAAGAGACAACTGAAGAAGAATTTTACAGTGACGATGCATTGCAAGATATATTGGAAGATAAAAATATCACTGGACAAGCTGAAAACCTTGCAACAACTGAAAAGAAGCAATCTTCTGATTTTGAGGACCCAGCTGAAGTTGATGTAACGTTCTGGTCGAGGGATGGAAAAAAAGTCAATGCAGGCCAAAGACAAGGCAGTTTGAGCATTTGCGTGCATTGTGTGTGTGTGTGTGTGTGTGTGTGTGAGAGAGAGAGAGAGTTATAATATGAGATTCATAAAAGCATATTGCATACAGTTCAGGGTAGGATGAAATAAGTGTAATACAATAGTTTGTATGCATAGGTGTGTGTGTGTGTGTGTGTGTGTGTGTGATAGCATGAGTATACATGCACGCACTGGTCCAAGGCATTTATGTTTGCAAGCACAACATGCTCCTGAACACTAGTTGTTTCTTTCATTCTTCCCCATTCACTTTCAATGGCCGGCCATTTTTGACAAGTGTTACTTTGTGCAATTTTGTACAAAATAAAAGCATTTAAAAGCAAACTTCTTGATTAAACATTAAAGTACACTAGTGTGAGAAACAGTGCATATTTTCATAATTTTTTCTCTCATATTATGAAAATTATTCATATAAAATGCTTTTTTCACTCAAAAAATTAGGTGCCTACTTTCGGATAAATAAGGCTTACGATTAATCAGAAGCAAATAGAAACACAAAACCAGTCCTAAATGAAAGAAAACAAGTTGACAAAAAGATTGAATCCAATATTTGGTGATAATATAGCATATTGACAGATTTATAAGCAGTTGTTTGGAGTCCGGTCATTTTTGACCGGGAACACCACGAGTGTGACTTTTTGCAATTTTGTACAACATAAAAGCATTTAAAAGCAAACTTCCTGATTAAACATTAAAGTACACTAGTGTGAGAAACAGTGCAAATTTTTATAATTTTTTGTTTAATATTGTGAAAATTATTCATAAAAAATAATTTTTTCACTCAAAAAATTAGGTGCCTACTCTCAGATAAATGAGGCTTACGATTAATCAGAAGCAAATAGAAACACAAAACCAGTCCTAAATGAAAGAAAACAAGTTGACAAAAAGATTGAATCCAATATTTGGTGATAATATAGCATATTGACAGATTTATAAGCAGTTGTTCGGAGTCCGGTCATTTTTGACCGGGAACACCACGAGTGTGACTTTTTGCAATTTTGTACAACATAAAAGCATTTAAAAGCAAACTTCCTGATTAAACATTAAAGTACACTAGTGTGAGAAACAGTGCAAATTTTTATAATTTTTTGTTTAATATTGTGAAAATTATTCATAAAAAATAATTTTTTCACTCAAAAAATTAGGTGCCTACTCTCAGATAAATGAGGCTTACGATTAATCAGAAGCAAATAGAAACACAAAACCAGTCCTAAATGAAAGAAAACAAGTTGACAAAAAGATTGAATCCAATATTTAGTGATAATATAGCATAATGACAGATTTATAAGCAGTTGTTCGGAGTCCGGTCATTTTTGACCGGGAACACAACGAGTGTGACTAGGTGAAATAAAACCCACAAAAAATTACGAAAATTCTAAAAAAATTTATGAGAAATACTTGTACCCTATGTGCGCAAAGTCAGTAAGTTTGAGTCCAATGCGATAATGTTAACTAGTATTTTCAGGAAAAAGAAAAAAAATTTCTTGTCAATTTGACCCGAACACAACCAGAGGGTTAATAATGTGTTTACTGAGTTTGGTCTTTTAAAAGCACTGTTTTAATTGCATTAAGCCACGTTTTTCACGTTAAGGGTTTAGAATGTTGCTGTGTGAACGACGGACTCACCATGATTCCTGCCGTCCCCAGAAACCCTCCCAGCACCAGCGGAGCTTTCGCGTTGAAGACTTCACCGATCAAACTGGGACAGCTCTACACACACACACACACACACACACAAACGGATGAGCGCCTGCACTCCTCTAACTTCAAACAGCCAGAAATCAGAGCAAGACAAACCGGAAGTGACTCACAGAATACATCAGTTTCTCCAGGAAGCTGCCGTCTGGACAGGTGTCACGCACAAGCGGCTCAATCATTCCACCGATGCCACAACAGTCGAACTGAAACACAAACACACACACCTGTCAGACCACGTGTGTGTGTGAGTGTGTGCGTGCGTGTGTGTGAGCGTATGTGTGTGTGAGAGTGCGTGTGTGTGTGTGCGTGAGAGTGTAAGTGTGAGTGTGTGAGCGTGTGTGTGAGAGAGAGTGTGTGTGTGTGTGTGTGAGCGTGTGTGAATGTGCGTGAGAGTGTAATTGTGAGTGTGTGTGTGAGCATGTGTGTGTGTGTGTGAGTGCGTGTGTGTGTGTGTGTGTGTGTGTGTGTGTGTGTGTGTGTGTGTGTGTGAGTGTGTGTGTGAGAAAGTGTGTGCATGTTTATGTGGTTTATGAGGACACAAATTTGTATAATGACATGGGTATGACAGAGGTATTACAATATGAAGGTGGTTTATGAGGACACTGCCTATGTCCCCGTAATTCAAAAGGCTTAAAAAACATACTAAATGTTTTTTTTTGAAAATCTAAAAATGCACCAAGTCTCCTGTGAGGGCTACATTTAGGTGTAGGGTTGGTGTAGGGCAATAGCACACACAGTTTATTCAGTATAAAAACCATTACGCCTATGGAGAGTCCCCATAAACCACAAAAACCAACGTGTGTGTGTGTGAGTGTGAGTGTGTGTGTCTCTTACAGCATTGTGGAATAATTTGAGGGTCACGGCTTGACCTGGGCTCCCGGTGTTGACATACTGGACGTAGATCGTGGTATAGAAGTTCACCAACTCTTCTGACACCTACAACACACACACACATTAAAACCAGCACTATTACACAGACACGTGTGTGTTTGTGTGTGTGTTTTACCCGGTCTCTCCACATGAAGGCCATCACACCAGCTGTGATTTCAATGATGATCAGAAAGGTCAGCAGGCCAGAAAACTAAATATCAGAAACACAGAAATGTTTATTCAGTACATACCCCTAGACTATCTCATTCAGAAATAACTCTATTCTAACTCTCAGATTTGGGAAGAAGAGAAGGGTCATGACTTCTCCAGACAGGTGTGTGTGGATTTGACCAGTGAAACCTGATGAGGTTTGTGTATTACTGCTTTGGGAACAAACGTTGTTTTGATTCTTCACACATGCTGTTGTGTCTGCAGTGATGCTCACCACACCGAGAGCTGTTTTACTGTTATTACAGGCACCGCAGTCACCAATCACAGCCACCACCAGCATCAGGACCCCGGTGACCACCAGCACGGTCACTCCTGCGGACACACACACACACCCTCAAACACCAGCTATATTTCACACCAGTCCCAGAGAAACAGCAGCAGAACTCACCAATGTTGAACTGAGCTGTGTTCAGATCGATGTCGAAGAACCCTCGGGTCTCTGCACCGAACCGGAGCCACATTCCCAGAGCCACCAGACCGAAGCCCAGCAGCTGAAACACATTCAGCACAGCCTTCATCAGAAACACCAGCAGCTAGGCACTCACACCGCAATAAACAGCTCTGCCTTCGCTGCGCTTCATGCCAAAGAGCTGAAAGTGAAACTAGCGCTTAATTTCCATTTGCAGTAAATATGAATCAAACTCACAGCGAACAGAATGTTGAAGAGGATCAGGAAACACTTGCACATCTGCGCGCAGCCGTCCATCGCAAGCGACTGATTTCACTGCAACAAAACACCACTTTTAACAAAAATAATGACCAAACTATGTCAACTTTATTATGTTTAAATCACTTAAAGAATAGAATTTGAGAAGCATAACACATATATCCCACATGAAAAAATACTACAGTAATTTATAGTAAATACTAGTGTTTTTGAACCGTACTTTACTATAGTATGGCTCAAAAACACTATAGTATTTACTATAAATTACTGTAGCATTTTTTGGGTAAATTAGCTTTTCATACTTAGATCTTTTGTCTTGTTTCCAGCCAAACTATCAAAAAATTCTTAAATCAAGAAGGATTTTCTAGACAAGTAAAACTTGTCTTGTTTTCAGAAAAAAAAAAAATCTAAATTAAGTGATTTTTTGCTTGAAACAAGTAAAATAATCTGCCGATGGGGTAAGAAAAATAATCTTGTTTTCTGTTTGACATAAGATTATTATTCTTATTATTCTACAATTATTTTGACTTGTCTAGAAAATCCTTCTTGATTTAAGAATTTTTTGATATTTTGGCTGGAAACAAGGCAAAAACATCTAAGTAAGAAAAGCATATTTTGCAGTGAGGGTATATTATACTACAATACAGTACAGTTTACTGTAGTAAAAACTAAAGTATACTACAGTATTTATTACAGTTTATCAGTTCACTATAGTTAATTCAGCAGTATGCTGTAGCATTCATTAACAAAGTGTTGAAAGTACTATAATATATACAGTATACTACAGTATTTCCTATAAATGACTACAGAGTTGATGTGATAAAGATAAATAAACTTGCCTTGTTCAGTAATGAGGAGATAAGAAGCGCTCGCGTGCTGCTGCTCTCTCTGCAGGTCCTCGCTGCTGTGCGCGTGCTCGCTCCTGAGGCGCGGCGCGGCGTGCGCGCTCATTGGTGCGCCGCTCGAGTGACGTCAGGTGTTTCAGTAGAGCAGAATCGAAACCATCGCCCACATAAACAGAAATTTATGGGCTCACTTCCTATTTTCTCTCATTTTTTGGTTGAAGTAGACTCACTGCTTAAATCCTTTAATTTAATTAGCAATAAGAAATGTGATAGATTCCTGAAAATATATGAACAATTGTTTTATAATGGCTCTGATATTCAAGAGTAACCAGCTTTCTGTCATATATTGTTTAT
Organism: Barbus barbus; assembly: GCF_936440315.1. NCBI lineage: Eukaryota > Metazoa > Chordata > Actinopteri > Cypriniformes > Cyprinidae > Barbus > Barbus barbus. Next base: position 11,381,874 of record NC_136725.1, read on the forward strand.
TTTTTATTTATTTATTTATTTATTTTTTTAATCTTTTGTTAGTTTTGTTCCCTTATGTAGAGATATAAGGCATTTAAGTTGTAATTACTCTGTAACCTTTGTCTTTGTTTTACCTCTTCTATGTTCTCCTGAATGTATCTGTATATTTACACGGTTCTTCAATAAACAAAAAAAAAAAAAGAAACCATCGCCCACAGAATAAACTTGTTCATGCCTTTATCACAAACAGGGTGGACTATTGTAAAATCTGAGCCTATCACACCAGTCCTCAGGGCCTTACACTGGCTTCCAGTTATATTTATGATTGATTTTAAAGTACTTTTACTCGTTTATATATCACTCAATGGCCTAGGACCTAAATACATAGCAGATATTCTCACTGAATATGAACCTAACAGACCACTCAGATCATTAGGATCGAGTCAGTTAGAAACACCAAGGGTTCACACAAAACAAGGGGAGTCCGCTTTGAGCTATTACAGATGGAACCAGCTTCCAGAAGAGATCAGATGTGCTAAAACACATTTAAATCCAGACTCAAAACTCATCTGTTTAGCTGTGCATTTGTTGAATGAGCACTGTGCTACATCACAACTGACTGCACTGCATTTCATGTAATCATTTTCATTTTCTTAATCATTTTAAATCAATTTCTAAATCATTTTAAATGTTTTAAGTTCCCTATTTAATATGTTGTGATTATTATTTTTTTATGATTATTTTACTTCCTTTTATGTAAAGCACTTTGAATTACCATTGTGTATGAAATGTGCTATATAAACAGACTTGCCTTGCCTTGACTCAGTTTTTAATCCTTCAGTGATTTTTTTCATATGCAAAAAGTGTGTGTAAGTATATCTGTTTTGGGAAAGGTCGCATGTACTGAAGCTGAATTTAATTGCAGGCTCCCACGAGAAGCATAACATGATAATAGAAATAAACTCAGTCTAAATGATGACTGCTGACCAGAGGTGGGTTATAAAGAGTTAGACTTACTTCGTTACATTTACTTGAGTTAATTTTTTGGGCAACTAATACTTTTAGAGCAGTAGCGTAGCCAGAAACGGGACTCTGGGTGTGCATAAGAAAAACTTGGTGTGCCACATTTATTGCCAGATTAATGTGCAAGAAAATCAGACTCTGCGTAATGTTACAGAACAGACTGGGCTAGTATAACACTGCGGTCAGGCCAGCCTCCACCTTGAAAAACACGGTCATTCTAGCCGCACGTTATTTTAGTGGTGCGCGCATATACAGGGCTTTGCGGTAATAGCGTGTAAAAACTCAGATCAAAGGAACAGCGATCTCTGGCATTCATTCAGACAGTTTCTCTGTCAATGAATGAATGAACGAATGAATTAATAAATAAATAAATAAAAAATAATGAGTTTAAAACGGTCTGATATAAATAAATAGACCAATTAATATGAAAAAACAGTCTGATGAGAAATAACAAAATAAAAGCCTTTTACAACTTGCATTTAACCATTTTTATCTGTAAAAACATAGTTATAAAAATAAAAACCCCTGTCTCCACAAAAAACTCCCTGTTTCCACACACCACTTTTAATTCAGATTAATCATCCACTACCCCAGGGTGTCACTCAACCAGTTTCAAGACAATCTGATGTTGCATTACAAAATAAAAAATCTCATATATGACCAGTTTTGTCTTTGATTTTAGGTAGCTCTAAAAAGGAAACTCCCTGTTTCCACAGACCAGTTTATAGTTCACCACCCCAGGGTGAACTCCAACCGTTTTAACTGATGTGTCATTTCAAAATAAACGTAATATGCAAAGTAGCAAAATAAAACGAATATGCTGTTTTGTCTATTGGTTCAGGTTGCAACAGAAATTAAACTCCCTGTTTCCACTCAACATGTGCCAGTATTCACTAATGTAATATATAACGAGAATGAACATTCACAATATTGTTATCATGGGCACTTAAAAATATTGTGAAAATTATTTCTTACAAATTATTTATATATTTTTGGATTGAATTCATTTGATATTATGTTATCAAGTTTGATTGTGGCAGTTAGCTGTATTTGTTAGTTATATATATATTTTTTACCTAATCAAAATAACCCAACTGTAGTTTGTTTGAGATTAATTGGAATGCACAATGAAATTAGTTTAAAAAATATTATATATATATTTATATATGTGTGTGTGTGTGTGTTTCCTTTTAGATCTATCTGAATTTAAAGACAAAATTATATATGAGTATGATTTTTTTTTTTTTGGGGGGGGCTTTTATTTTGTAATGCAACATCAGATCGTCTTGAAACTGGTTGACGTCACAGCAATGAACCGGCTACTTGTCTCACAAATAAATCAATAGAAAGCTTGAAATGTCTATTAAACGAACCAATTAAAAAAAAAAAAAAAAAAAAAAAAATCTAATTAGGCTACATAGCTGGAAAAGGTGCATTTCTCTATTCAAGACACGTCAATGTGCAACTTCATCTTTTCAGCCGACACTGACTGAGAAGAAAGCACTAGTTTATTAACAAATAATTAAAATGTTTTCTTTCCCCCCAACACATTCATAATCATCACTTTTGCCAGTGCAAGCTTTATGGGCACAATTGATTATATTAATCAGTTTAATATAAACGTGTGACTAGTTGACTAGAAAAATCTTTAGTCGGGGACAGGCCTACTTGGCACAAGAAACCGATCCGTTTTTAAAATAAAATGCTGTGACATTTCGAAAAGTACACCTGCTAATCACGTCACGTTATATTGCAATGCACGAGTTATGCATGCGTAATGAGTTAAATGTTTTTAATTTATTTAATTTTTTATGTGTGGGGATGATATGGGGGTGCTGGAACACCTGCCAGACCCTCCCTAGCGCCGCATGTTTATTACGATTATAAAAAAAATAATTCTGCTTCTATTTTTAGGTGTGCCAGCTGCCTCTGTCTGGCACACCCACCCCTGTTTTAGAGTATATTTAAAAATGGGTACTTTACTCTTACTCAAGTACATTTTTAGTAAAAAAACGGTACTTTTACTTTTACGGACCAGTTTAGGACCAGCACATGTCCAGCTCAAACCAGCATCCTATGCTTCGAAACATACCATACCAGCATATGCTGGTTTTTTCAACAGTTTTGTTGCTTAATATTTTTTGGAACCTGTGACATTTTGTTCAGGATTCTTTTATGAATAGAAAGCTAAAAAAGAACAGCACTGATAATAAATCAGGCTGATAAAAATTCTGATTTGCATCACTGAAATACATTACATTAAAAACACATTTAAAGTATTTTGAATGGCAGTGTGTGTGTGTATGTACTGTATGTATGTGTGTAAAAGTTGAAAATCTTTTAACTTGCCTCTGCGTCTTTGTAGTGCTAACAGTTATTATTTACTGCACTTCATTCTTCTTGTTATTTCCCTACAGCGGCTAATGAACCGTAAGTCTCGCACATTCACAGAAAACAGCTTACTTCTGCATAAAAAAATAAGGTGGATACAGTCAGTAGCGATCACTGTAGATCCGCAGTCTGTAATCAAATAATCCCTTAGAGGACTGTAGTATCATTTGTTAGAACGATTATATGAAAAGCATGCACTGTAAAAAGTCGTTCAGTGCTATTGTCCATATGACTTAATTTTAAAAACTATATTTATTCCAATAAATAAATTTATTTTTGTTTCTTTGTTTTTTTTTTGAGTTATCAATAAGTAAAAAGTGTGAATATTTTCGTAACTTAATATTTTCTATAATAAAATTAATTTAATTGGACTTCACCATAAATTGATTTTACAAAACTCATTTTAAAAGTTTATACCAGACGTAAAAAGACACGACCCGCCCACCTGCAGCAACGGAAGAACAAGCAAATCTTTCAGTCTCGTCTGTTCCAGGAGTTTATTCGAGCAGGGTTTTCCACGGAGACGGATAATTTATACTTCACGTACCCCATGTAAGTAACTCTTTGTATTGTTAAACGTTTGATTTTACCCTAATTAACGTGTTTGTGTTGTGCAATCTGCAAAAGCATCGCTCTGTTTCCTACAAACTTTTGCGACCGCCAAATTCGAAAGTGCTCCATCTCAAACAGCTCGTTAACTTGAGCCACATACTGTATAAATCTACGTGTGTGTGCGCTGTATAAGTAATGTTGTCTTTGTGTGATAGTTTAATGTTTCAGAGGTGTTTGTAACTTCAAAAACATTGTCGTGGCTTCGACATTGGTAGTGGACACACAGACACACACGAAGCCACAGTTAACATTAACGTTAGCTGAGTGATTATCAATTAGTCCAAAGCTGTTCAATTATGGTAAAGCAAATATTCGGCATAGTTCATCTTTCACAAAAGTGTATGCTCAAAATGTACTCTATGCATAGGCCTAACTCATAACCCAAATTTCATATTTTTATTGCTCTGTAATTATTGGGTGCAGATGTCTAACCCCTGTCTCTTGATATATTTATATGAATTTTGTTGATGCATTTTAAAACCATTTGTTTAAGTGAGAAGATTTTGACTTATTTGTATTAACATCCCTCCTCCCAATATTGTAATTAGTTAACTGCCTGTAGGTGCTGTATGATATCATTACAAAAATTCAGTGGGGTTTTTACATGAGGTTTCAGATTAATTTCTAAAATAAATTCTGCAATTAACTAAAGTTAATCATTCTTGTTTTGTTCAGCAGGAGAAGACAGGAAGTGGTTGCCAAGTCTCCTGGTGTGGCAGAATTTAAGGAAAAATGGCCTGCCCTCTTCGAACCATTCCCGGTAAGTGACTTATCATTCAGTTTTTCCTGACACAACTCACTTCTGAGAACTTCTTGGAAATTGTGACTTTGACATGAGATAGTAGACTCAGTTCAGATGTTAAATAAAGTTCAGATGTTGCTAATCTTTAAACCCCCTAAAATAACAGTCAAACATTTGCTGTCCTACAGGTAAACTAGGAGTTCTGAAGATGTACTGCGGTTCCCCTGGAAGCAATGTTTATGTCACAGCTGGACAAGCACACCCCAAAGCTCCTCGAGCTCTTTAGTGCCAAGGGAGGAGCAACTGGCCAACACGTCAAAAACTTGATGATGGAACTGATACAGGTGGGGCAAAAGTGGTTACAAAGTTAAAAGATACAATATTAATCAATTGAGTAGGTTGTTTTTCAGTTATCTTGCTTGTATGGGTGTTTTTGTTTGTTTATTAGACTATTTAGAAAAAAAAACTGTCTCAAGTGTTATACCTATTAATATATTATAATGAATAAAAAAGGAAAACTAATACAGACCTAGGGTAATGATGGCATTACAGGGTTGGAGTGAATTTACCAACAAAAATAATTGATTCATTATTGTTTTATTAACTAGGAGCCAAGTGGCACTGCAGTGAAGAAGAGAGATGTCACTCTCTTTGAGTATATGGGAGAGAGTGGACAGGAGCTCATCTCTGATTACTGTGTAAGTATTGTCTCAAAGCAGGTTTGGGTCAGTCTGGTGAACAGGTTTAAATTGTGCTGACTGTTAATGTGAACTGACTGAACCAGCATTTGGCAGATAATGGTGGAGTATTTGTTTTTCATCAACAAAGGAGATTGTTTGTCTTAAATACTTTATTTTTTTTATCTCAAAGGGGGCTGCAGAGACCACTTTTCATGAGGACCTGAAAATGAAGAATATGAGCATCTATGTCTGCCGTGAGCCAGATGCAGTAGGAATCATCATTGAGGGAATACCAGTCCTTACCAATCTTGGAAATCTGGCCAAAGCATGCTGCTTGGGTTGACACATGCACTTAATCCTGAGTATCCATCCAAGGTTTCCAAAACATTTGAGGTGTTTCAAAGACTTTTCGTGGGACTTGACACACTGCGCCCAAGACCAAGCCCCAAGTTCATGACTCTGAAAAACAAGCTCCTTGCCTAGGCACTCAGACATGACTGTCACTCTGCACTTGTCTGTTCAACATCATTATACATTGGACATAACGTTGAATTTTTCAGGATGTTCTAATGGTTTGTCCTTGTCATATTTTATACTATGCTGCAGGTCATAATTTCTGGTGTGAAAAAAAGTTTATATTTTATACACACAAAATAGCCCTGCTGTGAAGCTGCACTTTAAAAACTGGTCAGTTAGTGGGATCAGTGAGATGTTTAACTAAAGAGGTTTCAAAATATTCACACACGCTGTGAAGGTATTATACTAAGCTGTACTTTTTAAGTTGAGGTCAGATGCTCATGCTTGTGATCTGTGATGTTAGTGTTAAAATGTTTCAATATTATGTACACACTGTACTGTAAAGGTGTTTTACTAACCAGCAGTTTATAAGCTGATACAGATGTTATTGATTATTTACACTGTCCAGCTCATTGCTACTGTTTGGATATGGCAATGCAATGATTTAATAAATGTTGGAAATTGACATAGTAGCAACTAATTATTTGAAGCCGTTTACACTTCCAAAACAAAGAAAGGGCAAATTGGTCAAAATTAATAAATCAGAAGACATTAACTAGTATTTTTTAATTTAAATGTTACATATTTTAATTAAGTCTAATGTGTATAATATGCTGATATTTTTTACATTGATTGTACTCAATTTATTGGCTTTTTCTGAAAATGCTACTTAATATCTTTGCATACATTGAAATGCATATTATTAAGTTGCCCTTACTCAAAATATCAGTTAGTTCACTAAACTTGCAAAAAGTAGTTGGAAAATGTTGCCTTAATTTTATTGAGTTAGATCCAAGTAACAGTTTTAACAGTGTGGATATTTTGTGCGTGTATGAAGCTTTGGGTCTGATTCGGGCTCAAACTGATAAGGCAATGTTGAGGCCTTTATTTACAACACAATACTATCCGTTAAGGAGTGTAAGTTTCCTGACAACCTGTACTAGAGGCGGTTTAGCCAATCACAGCACCCTGGGCCAGCTGACCAATCAGAGCCCATTGTGTATTTCTGAGGGTGGGGCTTCATAAAACCAGGAACTCAACTGACCCTTTTAGGAGAACGGAAACTGCGGTGTAGAATAAAGGTAAAATGTATGAAAAATAATGTGATTTTTTATTTTTTAAACGAAGCATGAACATGTTACAGTGCACCCCATAAACACAATCAAGCCTTTGAAAATAGCCAGTCCACCACTCCTTTAAATAAATCTCTGTACTCCGAACCTCTTTGTCCTTCTTTGAGTCGCGGGGAGCTGGAGCTGAACCCAGCATCTTGAGAAACAGCTGGAGAAACGCATGGATGGCCAGTCCATCACAAGGCTTTACCAAGTTGTTTTTATTAAATTTCCCTTCTTTCGATGTAACATGAGGTGAAAATGTTCAGTTTTATTTCAGCGTAATCACAGTTTAACTCTGTGTGGCTCAATTTACCCCTCACTGGGGGAAAGTTGAGCCAAGATACCACTTTTTTTTGGAAAGCCATGTTTTGAAAGCAGTTTATTTTACAAGGTGATTATTCTCAAGGATGCTGAAATGTATGCACATATTTAAGTTGGACCCGTTACTGTCATGTGCTCGCTTCAAACACACCGTAAGTAAAAACTATCTTATAAAACTAATCATGCTACAAACATACTAGAAGCATGCTAATCATGCTAGCAACATGCTTGTAACATACTAATCATGCTAACAACATGCTAGAAGCAAGCTAATCATGCTAAAAACATGCTAATCATGCTAGTAACATGTTATCAACATCTATCTAATCTATCTAAATGTTCAAACTTCAGGCTTTTACAACTGCTTTAAGCTTTCAGGCTTGACTTTCTCGAGCCAACCTAAAGTTTGTCTTGACAATTTTTTTATCTAGTTTAAATTTGATCTCTGAGAGCATCACTGTGCATCTGCTGGATCAGATGCTGCGACTGTTTCTGTGTGAATTGTTGGTTTGATTGAGTCATGGGTTTGTTGATTTAGTCCTGCTTTATCTTCCATTCATACACACATCATATATATTTAACAAGGTTTTTAAATTTTGAAAACTGCACTTTTTAGATGCTTATTCATGCAAATTATGATCTTCTCAGAGCATCACGTGTTGTAACGCCTGTAGATCACAGATGATTAACAGATCAACCCTGACCTCTGAGCAGCTGAAACACACTGCACCGTGACGGCTTTGTGGAAGTGTCTTTAATGTCTCACAGTAAAAAACAAACGTGCAACATGAAGATTTTCAGCGTACAGCAAGATGAGGTCATAACAGTTAGTTAGTGCGTAACAGAGTTGTGCACAATTCAGAATCGAAGAAATGACTACGATCCACAATATTAATGCAGTAAAATCAAAAGTCTAATCAGCCCGTATGTTGAGTTTGAACGTGTTTATGAGTGATTCATGCTGACAGATGAAATGAAACATTACAAGCAAATCAGTTTCTGTCAAATTCATTCAACTTTAATTAGAATTATGCATCCTGTTTGCAGCCTCAGTTTAGATTGAAGAAACAAGTTGGGATTTGAAGCCATTCAGTTCATTTCTACATGATGCACAACACACACACACACACACACACACACACACACACACAGACATGTTGGTTTTTGTGGTTTATGGGGACTCTCCATAGGCGTAATGGTTTTTATACTGAACAAACTGTGTGTGCTATTGCCCTACACCAACCCTACACCTAAACTTAGCCCTCACAGGAGACTTTGTGCATTTTTAGATTTTCAAAAAAACACCATTTAGTATGTTTTTTAAGCCTTTTGAATTACGGGGACATAGGCAGTGTCCTCATAAACCACCTTCATATTGTAATACCTCTATCATACCCATGTTATTATACAAATTTGTGTCCTCATAAACCACATAAACATGCACACACACACACACACACACACACACACACACACACACAGGTGTGATTCCCTTGACCTTTGACCGACAAAAACATTCATCAGTCCATCAGATGGACAAGTGGAGGCTGAGGCGGGCCTCAGTAGATGGAAAGAGATGAGTAGTAAGGCATCTTCAGACTTTTTATTTAAAGCTGCACACCAGCGCCACCAGCTGCCAGACAGAGAGAGAGAGACACTGTGTGGAGACTTTTATGCAAAAACTGGACCTGAACCTGATAACATAGGTCCAAAGTCAAGTCTAGTCAAGTCACCGTTATTTATATAGCGCTTTTAACAATGCAAATTGTGTCAAAGCAACTGCACAATATTAGAATAGGAAAATAGTGTGTCAATGTAAAATGACAAGATTAAACACTCAGTTTTCAGTTAAAGGCATTTCCAAAGGGCAATGAGCATGCCTCACAAAAAAACCTCCCAACCAAACTGTAAATAAAAACGGTAGAGAATTAGATTCAGGCCTGTACATACTTAATGGCAGGATCAGAGGGGACTCTTTAGGGAGGTTCACGTGTTGTTCAGGTCTTGGAGCTAGTGTAGTTGACTATGCCATCACTGACATGGACCCCTCCTCCTTCAGGGCATTCACTGTCATACAACAAACTCCACTTTCTGACCATAAACAAACTAACATTTATATTAAAACACATCACTAACTAACACAAAACATACGCAAAACCTGTAAAATGTATTAAATCCAGCCAGGATACAGATGGGCTTCAGACAGCACAGACAAATGTATTCAAGCCCTCAATTCTGAAGAAATAAAAAATCTAATCACTACATTTATTCACAAAAAATTGAAACAACTAAAGATGGTGTTAATTTGGCTACAAATGAAATCAGTGACATATATTTTAGTAAAAAATACATCAAAAGATGAAAAATGGTTTGACTCAGACTGCAAAACATTAAGAAAACAACTTAGAAAATGATCAAATATGAAACATAAAGAACCAAACAACGCTGACATAAGAACTGAACACTGTTCAAAATTTAAAACGATACAAAGACACAATTAGAGCAAAAAAGAAACACCATCTGACCAAAAGTTTACAAGAAATAGAACATTCAATAAATCATAATCAGTTCTGGCATATGTGGAATAATCTGAGCACAACAAAACCTCAAGACTTGCCAATACAAGATGGAAACATTTGGACAAAACATTTTGAAAATGTATAAAAAGAAATCCCTCCAAAACAACTCATTAACAATTCTGATCAGATCAAACAAAGTCTACAAACTTATGAAAACATAATTAAAAATGATCAAAACCCTCTCGACTTCCCAATTACACATGAAGAATTGATGAAAAAACTCTAAAGCCAAAAATGTAAGAAACCTTGTGGCCCTGACAACATTCTTGGTGAAATGCTGAAACACAGCACACCTGAGCTTCAGACAGCTGTGCTCAAATTATTCAACCTTGTACTTAGTTCAGGCTGTTTTCCTGACATCTGGAGCCAGGGACTTATTACCCCTATTCACAAGAGTGGAGACAAATTAAGAAATCCATACTATATTGAAATAATGATCATCACTTCAACCCTGTTATCATTTTCAACCCCGTTATGCAGAGTTCAACCCTGTTATTTGACAGTTTTTATTAATATTTTCGTGATAAGAAGACAAATTAGGTCAATGTTTGTTTTGCTGTGTGCAGAATTTACAGGACAGTCGTAAAAAATATGAAAGCCTAATTAAATCCTAATGTTAATGCATATTTTGTGATAAGATATGAAGACCAATGTTAGATGCAGTTTTCATGACCTGATTTGGTATTCAAATGGTGAGTATTTAAAAATAAAATTCTACATGCAATAAATGATATCAAACAAGGGACATCTCATTGAAAAGCTTCTACAAAAATTTACTTGAAAATCTTTTTAAATCATATTTAAACAGGGTCCAAGTGGTCTGTGACGGGGTTGAACTCCAAAACAACTTTCAGTAAGAAAAAACACTCGATATCGATTAGAATTTCATGCCTGAGGTGGGAAAATGTATTTTCTTAAAGGTTTGACTAATCCACTATCACATGAAATGATCAGAAATATAACTATTTAAGGTATATAAAAAAAAAAAGGTATGACCCAAAAGGCACCCAATTCAGAGAATCACCCGTGTATTAGCTAAATGTCATAGTTTGTTAAATTATGCAAGATGAATTTCAAAAGATTGCGCACACTTATTATAGCAATACATAGGAGATCATTTACAGTACATTTTATTTTATGACTTTGGATTGTATTTTAAAGCCAACAATCGAAAACACCCTCCAGCTACCAACTAAATATTTAGGTTTGAGTCAATGTGCGGATTTTTCTTTCATTAGCTCAGTTATTAATATTATTAAAATTGAACTAAATCGATTATATAAATAATCTATAAATGAATCTGGAAGTTGCTGTAGCAGTTATGGTTTGTAGTTGTTAATCCTCCCTCCCCTGGAGCGCGTGTCCATCGAGAGCGCTCTTGCAAGAAACAGTGAACGCGCGCTCCCGGTGCTAAACATGGCTGCTCTCAGTAAGTCCATACCGCATAGCTGCTATGAGATAGGACACACCTGGAGTTCCTCATGCACGACCTCCACCCTGCAAGTGACAGCCGGAGCTCTGGAGGTCTCCTTCAAGATATATGCTCCTCTGTATCTGGTGAGTGTATCAGCGCGGATCTGTCCGTTCATTCGCCGGGGCAAGGGCGCAGTTAGCCCGGCAGCTAACGTTACACCAGAGTCCTGCGGGGCGATGCGAGGCCCAGAACAGTCGCAAAGTTATTTAGAAATAAATACACAGACGTAGTTCTCAGCCCGTCATGTTTTACATTTAATAGCATTCAAAGTAGAATAATGTCGTTCGTCTGATGACACGGTCAGATAAGCGACAGAGAGCTGCTGGATGGATGTTAGAGATCAAACTGTCAGATGGTCCTCTGCGAAAATTTGTGCAATACTTTGCCTTTTTGTTTCGTTCTTTTGAATATTGATGCGTGTCGCACTTAATTTGATGAGAAACTGCCAAGTTTGTATTTGCACAGTCAGTCTCATTAAACTGTAACTGTTTATCATTAGTCTTCACCAAAGCTTGTTTGGTAGCAGATTTAGGTTATGATGTTTTATTTGACTAGAATTTCCACCAGTTCACATTAAAACGGCCAAATAGTTGGATTCGTGAACAAATCGGATCTTTTCAAAGATTAATTCACGAATGTTATTATGTTGATATATCGTATTGATATAGTTTATATTGAAACTGTTTATATTGGTTCTTTTAGATATAACCTGTTCATAAAGATCATGGCTTTTTACAGTCGAGTGAACCAAGAGTAGAAATTGAGGTAAACTGAACATTTGACTGACTGGTGGAAAGTGAGCCCTGAAGGTTAATTCCACTTAACCTCAGGTTGTTGGCTAAATGCCACATTAGTAAATATATTCATCAGAGAATGTTATCTTGTATTTACTTGACTGTGATGACTTGGTAATTGGCGGTCAGTCTTTATAGATCTGACAGAGGGATCATCATTACAGCAGCCCCTCACTGCAGAACAAAGATCCAGGGGGCTGGGTTGGATCCACATCTAGGGCGTGGAGATGGGCAGGTTTAGGGGTGGGGATGGGTGGATTTAGGGACCAGGGGGTGGAGACGGGTAGATTTAGGTATATGTAAGGTGGGAGGAGTTGGATCTGTATCCAACCTCGCCCCCTGGATCTTGTGTTCTGCAGTGAGGACCATCTCCTTCATTGTGTCAACTTTGGATGTGTCATTAGCTACCATTGCAAAACTGTAGTTAGTGGTGCAATACCTGAACTGTAGGGTTGCAGAGTTGGCATTCAATTCAGTTTCACAAAAACTATGGCTCAGTCAATCAATAGACAGTAGGTCAGTGGTATTTGGGTGATAAACCGCAGAGCGTAAACATGTTGCCTACAGAAACCAATGAGTTACAGCCAATGTCTTTGCTTAAAATAGAGCACTTAAAGAAAAAAAATATGCACTGAGAGCTAAGTCAGAAATGGATTTCCTTGAATAACAGAAAGTTTCTCTAACATGCACTTGAATTTTTCCCTGTGTTCTAGATTGCAGCAATTTTAAGAAGGAGGAAAAAGGATTATTACAAGAAAAGACTGCTTCCCGAGATCCTGCAATCTACATCTTTCCTGACCGCAAATGGAGGCCTCTACATTGCGTTTTTCTGCATTCTCCGGTAATCTTAACAAAATTCTGCAAACAAACAATTCTTGAAAACATTTGCCATCCCACGTGTGGTTGTTTGAACACGAGAAACCTTTGAATCCCTGTCCTTATCAACTGTTTAAAGTCTATGCAGATATCCGTCCAAATAAGATTGTAAAGACCTTGGACACATCAAATAAATTATGCACTGGGATTTATGACTGGCATTCAGCATGACCAGACCACTCACCTAATTTGTGAATGAATTATTTTAATCTCTTCTAAATGAGACAAATATTCAACCGTGATATTATCCTCAGCTGAAAGCACGTCCATTAGCTTATGATTATAAATGACTAGCTATCCTTTCCATTGTTTCCTCTGTTATTCAGGAAGCTGTTGGGACGTTTCTACTCCTGGTCAGCCGGCTTTGGGGCGGCACTGCCAGCCTCATACATCGCCATACTAATAGAGCGGAAAAGCAGGTTAGCCCTGACATTCCCTCACAGATTTCCTTTGCTCTTTGTTTTCCAAATTTACACTGAACTTGCATATGGAAATGTACTCTGATGGAAAATAGTAAAGGCCCATTCACACCAAGAACGATAACTAGATATTAACTATATTAGCATCCACACCAACAGAAGGTTGTCAATTAGCCCTTTCACACATACAGACTTGTCCTGGAAAATTACCAGTAAATTGCCATAAAGAGATCATGTGTGAACAGGACCTTTTCAAAAATACCTGTAAATTCATTCTGGCAATTTACCGGTATGAGAAGTTGTAACATTACCAGTAAATTGCCGGAATTCTGCTGTGTGTGAACGCAGAAAGAAAATTACCAGTATGAGCACGTATGAGTTCAGAACGCGCTGACGTAAGACGTCTACTCCGGGCCAATCATAACATTCTGACACAGATGACGCATTCACTCCACACTTTCCCATGTATCCGCCCATGTCTGTCGGACAGAGCTTTTCAACTGTTCACATTTACTTAAGAAAAAAACCTGGATACTCGCCAGGACGGCCATTTTTGTGTAATTCTGTGTGTATTTGGCCACTTAAGCTCAACAACAAACTATGTAAAATAACTCAAAATGATACATGCTTGGCGGCTTTGGATGTGACTGTGAGCGCGCAGCCTTGAAACAGCCTCTGGAGCGTGCGAGTACTGATTGTCTTAAAAAGACGTGCAAATTATAAATTTTTGTGACGATGCAACAATGACCCGATTAAGCAAGTTACAATTTTGTCAACTGTCCCGAAATGCGAGCGAAAGTCTTGGATCGGTGTGCAGCAGCTCGTTGCAGACGAGATGCGCTGATGTGAAGCCGCTTTGATAGAGTGAAAGAGAGAATCACTGAATCACTCACACTGTTTTCAAATGACTGATTTAATCTGCTAGTTTGTGTGGATTTATTTACTCGTATAACCTACTTGCTATCTTGAATAAATGTTTGCAAGAATTCCCCTCATTATAAACTTGAAAGCTGCGGGGATGAGTAAAACTATGTAATATACACACAATCCCCCACGAAATTCTGGACATGATTAATTATAACTAAAATTAGAAATAAAATGTCATTATTTTTTTAGTGTTTTTTTCCCCCAGGCCTGGAAATTGCTGTTTTCAAAATTTAATAAAAGCAACTGATGCACGCTGTTAATCACTTAAGCTGCCCACCAATGTGATTGGGAGAATGCTTCTTTACCTCTCCCTAATCCATCACCCCACTTTGTTCCGGGACCTCAAAATTTTCAAATTAAGCACTGGTTTGTAGTCATCTATTACGATGTCTCTTGGACAAAAGCAGCTGCATGAATGCAAAAGATTGAAACAAAAATGAACCCATCAACAAAAAGACTGACCGCATATACCCCTTCATGTTTACAAATACAAGCGCAGCCATTGGAGGTTAATGATGTCACACAATTTACCAGTATTTTGGAATGGATGTGTGAATGGTGCTTTTCCGGAAAAAAGACGGAATGTTGTTGCCTGTGTGAACAGCGCATTTTTTAATTTACCGGTAAAGTCATTCCGGTAATTTTACGGCAATTTACTGGTATTACTGTGTGAAAGGGGCTAATGTTCATATTGTTCATCAGCTGGAAAAAATGCTTTGAATGTGATTCCAATTATATTGTTCCCCTGTGTATTATTTTTATATCTGCTGTGGGGACTTCACTATTAAAACAGAATTAGAACAATTGTTATAACTTCATTGTTATAGTTTACATCCTTGCTGTGAGTAATGACAAGTAAAAATGATGACGCAAAACCTCAATTAGTTCTTATATAATTTGTCTTCTCATTTAGGAGAGGACTCCTAACGATTTACATGGCGAACCTGGTAAGACGTTCAGCATTGCTTCTTTTCAGTTCCGCTGCGTTATGTCTGGACAGTTCTTTTAAAGTTGCATGACCATTTCCTGACAGTAGTCAACATCACATCTGTTATCTGTCACTTGTGTTACTTTTTCTGGAAAGCTGTGATTCAAGCTGTCTGTTTCAAGGGAACCTCGTCTGATTTTGATCTTAAGTGCTCCGTGTCATTTCCAGGCAACAGAGACGATTTTCCGGATGGCTGTCACAAGGGGTCTTGTTAAGCCTATGAAACATGGAGAGGTACGTTACAGTTCATGTTACCGTTCAGAGGTTTGGAATTTTTTTTTTAAAGAAATTAAAGCTTTAATTAATTTCATTTTCAAATGAATGCTGTTCTTATGAACTTTCCATTCATCAAAAATATATCATGGTTTTAAAATATTAAGCAGCACAACTGTTTTCAGCATATATAATAATAATAATAATAATAAGAAATGTTTCTTGAGACCAAATCAGCATATTAGAATGATTTCCGAATGATCATGTGACACTGAAGACTGGAGTAATAATGCTGAAAATTCAGCTTTGCCATCACAGTATTTAAATTTAAGAATAACTGTTCTTTATTTTTATGTATTTTAAATTGTAATAATAATTTCACAATATTATTATTTTTTTTTTTACTGTATTTTTATATTAAATAAATGCAGACTTTTTGAGCATAAGAGACAAAAACAAACAAACAACAAAAAAACATACTGACACCAAGCAAGCATTAGTGTAAATGGACCTTATTCCATCATGCACTGAGATCATTTAGTGCTAATGATGCAACGCACTTTACATACTTGCAAAAGCTTTATTACTTTGAACTAACCTTGACCTGATCATAAAGTCTGATGTGATGTCTGTCTCATAATTTCCACTTTTTTTTTTCCAGGTTCTTCTCTTCTGCTTGACTGCATCTCTCTACATGTTTTTCTTCAGGTCAGTTGGTCAGGTTACTGCCTCTCAATCCTGGTCCTGGAGGAAATAGGAAAAATATCGAAACTCTTTGGTCATTTTTGAGCGAGATGCTAATGGTCTAATCCGATTCAATGATCTATGCTAAACTAAGCTAAAAGTGCTACCGCCAGACCCGGAGTTCGGCTGAATGGATTCAAAAACGGTAAAACTCAACTGTTTAACCCTAGGGGAGTTGTAAAATGAGCCTATTTCCAAAAAAAGTGGAGTGTTCCTTTAAAGTTGCGTTGCTGTCTACGGAGGGTCAGAGAGCTCTCAGATTTTATCAAAAGCATCTTAATTTGTGTTCTGAAGATGAATGATGGACATGAGGGTGAGTAATTAATGACAGAATTTTCATTTTTGGGTGAACTAACCCTGTAACACATCTTCTCATTAGAAGACTTGCTGAGGTCTTCCAGGAGCAGGATTGAGATGGACAGGCACTCTCCTCTGTACAAATAAAAACGTAGTTGTTCAATTACAAACATTGACCCTTATAACTTCCTATCTTCTTGTTTTATCTTCAGATGTAAAGACGGACTGAATGGCTTTGCATTCTCTGCATTAAAGTAAGTTTATTATCGATTTACATGACTTTACATAGTTCTTAAATTCCCAAGGATTTGCCATTAATACTAAGGCCCTAGGAAACACCCTGTTAAGAGCATAACCAACTCATGTTAAAGGAGATTATGTGTCTGGCTGCGGCAGATTTATAGTTGGCAAAGAAGAGATCCTGACACACTCTTGTCTGGCTGAGCATGCGTATGGACAGGGTTCGGAGAGAGACACGCAGCCGCCGGATGAGAGACCGGAGCACACACCTGCCTCCAGGGGGAGCTGCATCAGAGCATTTACACGCAAACTCCTAGACTCTATGTGAGTGAGAGAAATACACATAGGAAACATACATTTCCAACATGTAAGACTATGGTATTTTTGACAGAAAATGTAGTTCAATCCAATACCACCAGATGAAAACTTACAGTTAAAGTAAACTGTATTTTATTTATATATATATCAAGAATCAGTGTATGAATCTCAACAACGGTGACAAACAGCATAAACAGATCAACTCTAAACATTAGAAAACAAGCTACTAAAAGTCACATAAAAATAAAAAAAATATAATAATAATAGTAAGAATAAAGGAAATTACTAAGAAAATTCAGGTAATAATTTATTCACACCGCAATGCATCATGGGAGCCATGGATGAAATTGATTGGTGGCACCCAGAATGCACTGCAACATGCTTTTTTGATTGTCACCGTTGTTGGGATTCACAGGTTGATTCTTGATATTTGTGTGTCTAAATAATACTCTTTTCAAAGATTTTCGAACAAACTTTAAGAAATTCCTCGGCTTGTATTGAAAATGCTTGTAATCCTATGCTAATGAATCACAAGACTGTTATAATATATATATATATATATATATACACACGCATATATACTTTTTCTCTTTTCTTGTTTGTCTGTCTGTTATAATTCTGTTATAACAGCAAAGCAAAATCTAAATTTAAAAACAGAAGGGTCAAGAGCTCAACTAAAGCAAACACTGACCACTATAAACAATCACCACTCAATGAATCTCTTAATTATCTCATTAACTTTAACTCTGCTTCTGTGTTAATTTAACACTCTTATTTTAACACTTTCACACTCTTGAGTGTGGTCTCACATGTACTCCCAGGAGAGTTAATTTCACCCTGGATTTTTTGCTGTGTACCTAAAGTAAATAAAATGTAAATAAATTAAAAATAATTTGATCCTACAGCTCCAAACTTGGTCTTAGAGGGCCGGTGTCCTGGAGAGTTTCGCTCCAACCCTAATTAAACACACTTGAACCAGCTAATCAAGCTCTTACTAGACACACTAGAAACTTCCAGATAGGTGTGTTAAGCCAGTTGGAGCGAAAGTCTGCAGGGCATTGGCCCTTCAGTATCTACTTTGAAGACCCCTGTCCTACAGGGTTGTTACTTTGCACATGCTTTTTGATCATTACAAATAATAATGCAAAATTATTTTCTTAGAATAGAAGATATGCTGTCTCTCGCATCACATACATTATCAATAATTGAGTATGTGGTTTTGAAGAGGATCCTTTTTTTTTTCTCATTTGGACTCGGTCTTGACTTGGACTCAAAATTGTTCGACTTGGACTTGAGCCTCTTTGGACTCGGTCTAGACTAGTCCTGGTCTTGGACTTGACAAAGCTGGACTTGACTCCAGCTCTAATTATTACAGTTTTAGACATTTTCTTCTATTTTATTATATTTGGAATGTAATTTATATGATGGCAAATATGAATTTTCAGCATCAATGCTCCAGTCTTCAGTGTCACATGATCCTTCAGAAATCATTCTAATATGCTAACTTGGTGCTCACAAAACATTTCTTATTATCAGTGTAGAAACAGTGAGGCATTCTTTAGGATTCTTTGATGAATAGAGTGTTCAAAAGAACAGCATTTATTTTTTATTATAAAAGTATTAATGTGTATATATAACAATAGTGGGTAAAAATGATGTTTTACTTGCATTTGAAACTTGGGAGTTAATTTTCAGTCCTGCTTGTTCAACATTCAGCTTCATTTTCATGCATGAATGTTCCCCTGCCTCATATTTTGTGTTTGCATTCATTGTGTGTTGTCCCCTTTAGATGCAAACATGGACCCAGGCATAGATGTTGCAAACACTATCAAGACAACTGCATCTCCTACTGTGTTAAAGTAAGCGTCTGAGACCTCCTAACTTACCATCTTTCAAACCACTCATGTTTGTTCTGAGCATTTGTTTGAATGGGAGAGAGAGAATGTGAATTCATAAACGTGTTGCGTTTTTCTGGGTTAAAGGCTCTGTCGATATAGCAGTGCCCTTTGCTCACTAACTTGACAGCTGACATGAAGTTGCGAGATGTTTTCTGGAGAGCAGCTTCTGAGATGCTTTGTGTTTTTTGAAGGGTTTCATCCGAATGTTCAGCGTGGGTTACCTCATTCAGTGCTGTTTGAAGGTTCCATCAGCATTCAGACAGGCCTTTACAAAACCCTCTCGACTGCTCTGGCTGCTCTACAACAAAGAGAACTTCCAGCTAGGAGCTTTCTTGGGATCTTTTGTCAGTATATACAAGGTACTTCATCTCCACTAAAATCCAGTGCTGTTTTTTTTCTACAAGACAGCAAGTTTCTCTGCATCTTATAGGGGGGTTTGTTTTCTTCACCTTTCTCATTAACTTTTTTCAGTAGTGAATTTTCTCTCTCTCCCAACTCACTCCTATTTTATGAAAGGGCACAAGCTGTTTATTGAGATGGATGCGTAACCTGGACGACGAGCTCCATGCTCTCATAGCAGGTAAAGAGTGTTTTGAACCTTTTTCCCTTTGCATAGCCGTTAGAGGTTCTCATCACACCTTTTTCTCCATTTATCTTTTCAGGTTTTCTTGCTGGCACCTCGATGTTCTTTTACAAGAGCACCACCATCTCCATGTACCTCTTCTCCAAACTAGTAGAGGTAGCGATTCTCTGGATTTTTAGTTATTATTATTATTATTATTATTATTTTTTTTTTTTTTTAAATGAGTAGGGCTTGCTTCTCAATGATTTATCTGGTGTCCCAGAGAATTGTGAATAGACAGAATTTATAGGGTTACTCAAAAATTTTAATTCTTGAATCAATACTTATAATTTTAAAACCATGTTATTTTAATTTGAGCTGCTCTTCTTCATACAATAACACTAGACCTGTGAAGATCTGGCAAAAACCACCAGAATATATAACACACACACACACACACACACATACACACACACACACACACACACACATATATATATATATATATATATATATATATATATATAACAATATGTAAAAAAAAAAGAAAGAAAAAAAAAAAAGTGAGAGCTTTTTTTTTCTTCTTTTTTTTTATGGTAAATTACCATAAAGCAATATGCATATTAAAATAAAAGAATTATAAATATAAAAGAAGCTATATTTTGACCCTCTCAAAAGCTATATAATAGGTTCCTTTAAAACATAATAGTAATAATAGAAATGCTTTAAAGATTGTAAATTCCTTAAAAAAAAAAAGGAAAAATTAAAATAACACACAATTATATTTATATATATATATATATATATATATATATATATATATATATTATTTTGTGGTCAGTAAATTACCATAAAACCCTTATATATTAAATATGATCCATAAACATGCATGGGAAAAAGCTAATTATATTTTTATACTACTCATTTGAAGGTTCAATAAATATTCTAATTTCAAAATGAATTTCTATATGGGTTGCAGTATAAAATGTGTATACATAATATATGTGTATGTATAGTCTACTAATAATCTATTCACTATGTTTTTAGACATTGTATTTCAAAGGGATCGAGGCAGGCAATTTTCCGTACTTCCCTGAGGCCGACACAGTAATCTATGCCATCTCCACTGCCATCTGCTTTCAAGCGGTAAGTTTTAAATTTACCTAACTAAAAGCACCTTCTGCATAACCAAGGACACTTTTACACCAAGGGAAAATACAAAGCACATTAAAATGCAGAAGATGTTTGTGCCGGTGTGACTTATTGATGACTCGGTCATGAACTGAATGAGAATCACGCCAAGTGTGTTTTTAATTTAACGAAAGATAGCACTTTTAAGTGCACTTTAAAAGCCAAACAAAATCAGTTTGTCAGATTTTAAATTATAAGGAATAGTTTTGGTGGGTCAACATGATAGAAACATGCCCATAGTTAAATGTTTTTGTATGATACATCCTGGGTGTTTCTTATCAGGCGGTTATGGAAGTGCAAAATCTGAGACCATCGTACTGGAAGTTTCTACTGCGGTTGACGAAGGGCAGGTGTGTATTAGTGAAAATTATGATTAATAAGTCTCATTATGCATATGAATTCTTGAACGCATCAAGTTATGGATTTCTCTGTCCAGGTTTGCTCTGATGAATAGAAAAGTGCTCGACATTTTCGGGACAGAGGCTTCCAAACACTTTGGTGACTTCACACCTAAACTTGACCCCAGATACGTGCTGTGTCCCATCGACATGGACGTGCAGCTGGGCTGACAGGCCCATGGGTATCTGTGAGACGTCTTCCCAGAGACCAACCATGACACGAAGGCACGGAAAGCTCTTGCACACGATCTCTCTCTCTCTCTTACATTCTCTCGCCCTGGCGCTCTATGTCATTAAATGTGAAGTGAAAGTGTGAAGGCAGTTATGTTTACTTTGATGTGGATCTGAAACATTTTGCAATGTAATTACCGCAGGCAAGATGTGACCTCTTTGTATGCACAATATCAGCATCGATTTGTCTGAAGATGATTTGAAGTTCATTAGATAATGGTTGCTTATTGGATTTTCAAGGACAGAGTGACAGAGCAGGAATATGTTCATGCTAACTCAGCAATTCCTGGACTGCTTGGGATCTTTCTTTTTTTTTAAAATCTAGGTAGGAAAGTACCGAGGCAGTTGTTTACAGCACTGTTAGCCACCTCAGAAGGTGATGCTGGATTATTTTTGGTCGTTGTCATTTCAAATCCTACCAAAACTGATCAAATCAGTAATTAACTGTCTGCCATAGTCAGGATATGCGGGTTAAGCCATGTAAAAAGACCTTACTGACAGCACGGTTGTGTATGATCTCTTCTTTGTCTTTAGTGTACAAATAGGAATATATTGAGACCTTCTCATAAGTAAAGGTTTTATGGAAAGTTATTAGTACAGAACTTAACATTTATTACCCACCTTTTATTGCAGATTTAATAGTCACAGATATTGTTTCAGGAGAGAAAAGCAGATTAAAACTCATCCTAATGGACTTTCACCTTCACTTTCAGTAGCAGAGCTTTTTTTTTTTTTTTAATTAGCAATAACAACATAGAGTAAAATCTGACAATATAATCAAAGTATTGCTGTGTGTTTGAAATGTAATTTATGTAAAAATAAAGAGCCTTAAAAGTCTTTGATGTTTGTATAAATGCAAAAGCTTTATATTAAACAAATTCTGACGAAATAAACTTCTAAGAGTGTTTTATTTAATTACATCTTGTGCTAAGACAATCTAATTGTGACCTATTAAAAAACAAAAAAAAAAAAAAAAAAAAAAAAAAAATATATATATATATATATATATATATATATATATATATATATATAAAATAACGGAGTTTTATTGTACAAAATTTTGACATGCCCCTCCTAAATTTTGTTTTGGAGTGAATTGATAGTTTGACAGATATGATATTTTGATGAGTGCTACATTGCAAAAGTAGCTGATTCGTGTAAACATCCACTGGAGGGCGATGTTATACTGCGTTTAAATCGCAGGTCATCTAGTATTTCAATCCATCAATTCTCAAACATTAATAAGTGTTTATTTTTTATGTAAACAGAGCTTAAAATAGTAGTATCTTTATTTCTTGTAGTAGCCTACACATGAATTTGACTGTGTGCATGCTTAATACTGAATCTTTGTTTATATGCATCCAAAAAATAGACTTTAAAAAAAAAACAACAACATATTTTCATTGTGTAATGTATATGGGCTTCGAGGACTACATTCTGAAAGTTTCTACCGAGGAGAGGTTTTTGTCATTGTTGCTCTTAGTATTCAGTTCACACGATCCTGACGCCTGTCTGCGAAATAGTTACAAATGGCTTAGTCTTGTCCTCTCACTTTCTCATTGTCTTCGTCTACAGAGAAGCCTTTGTGTGAGATGTTTCTCAGACTTTACCTTTCTGTCCAGTCTCCGTCCCTCTGAGAGACCCAGTGTGATATAGACTCATATCTAATTCCCGAGAGAGGATCTGCTCATGCCTGCGTTCAAGGCAGTGAACAATGATTCATTCGAACTGGCAGAGAAGTGAAAACTCAGAGCCGCCCAAAAAAGATACTTGACCTCCAAAGTACATTTATTCGTTTGCCAGACTTTTATCCAAAAGTGAAACTCTCAGTGCATTCAAAGCGCGCATTTTATCAGTGTGTGTTCTGGACTCGAACCCGTGACCTTGAGATTGCTGACATGCGTATCAGTTGAGTAGAAATAAAATAGCATTCTTTGAGAAATTAATAGAATTTCCAACTCCGTTCTAATGATGGAAACTGAGTAGAATTAAATGGGAGATGCTTTTAAAATTGTCCTTGCTGCATCTCCAAGGAGAAATGTTCATGTGATAGCTGATAACTCTGGATGATTATTAACTCTTTATTATTCATCATTATGATCATTATTAGTTATTTGATAACCCCAGAAACTGCTGGTGTGGACAGACTTCATCTGAAGGACAGGTAGGATATCCAGATATCCGTTTGTTGTTGTTTTTCAAGTTAAAGGAATAAATAAAACGACATTTTTATTATTTTCAAATGACATTTGTAGGCCTATATTAAAACACGAGAGTGAATGTGCAGGATAAGAATTAGCGGAAAATGTTTCTTGTCTTGTCACAATCACCTGAATAACGCAAATGAAGCCTGTATTTTCAATTCAAAACGGCGAAATGTGAAAAAATATCCAGTAATTTGCATCACATGATATTACTTCTGGTCGTTTTACATTTCTTGCGGTCAGATAATAGCTAAAAGGATAAAAGTCCGATTTTTTTATTTTATTTGATTGGCCATCCCAGTCACTTTGACATTAATATGCACTTAGAGCTCTGAGACAGAGCAGCCTAAAAATTTAACTTTTAAAACGTTTTATCATCCTAACAACAAACAGAGCAGCATCAGTATCATTAATAATAAGCAACAATTTGCCCATTTCTAATTATTGGAAAGGAACCAACCCCCCCCCCCCCCCCCCCCCCCCCAGTGTCTAATTTCATCTAATAATTTCATCTAATTTCGTCTTTAATTGTGCCAGTATTTTTACAATGACCTTCAGCTTATATCACGTGGTAGATGTAGCAAACTTTCTCTTGATACACGTCCTTCATGCTGAGATTTCCCACAGGGCCTTTAAAAATAACCAGTTGATCTAGAAGTTTTGGTGAGCACTTTCCAGGTGCTGGCCAATCAATCATTTTCAGCTGTCTCCATGGCAACTGAATCTCATCAAACAGTGTGAAGTACCTCCGAGGATGAGAGTGTGAATGTGCAGCCAGAGTGTGTATTCATTGAAAATCATCTCCATACTGTACGTGCAGCAGCCGAGCATTACTCAAAATGTGCAGAAGCTGCGACGTTTCACCTTACAAGGTTACTAGGAGCACTGCAAACTCTCTTTGTCTCAGTTTCCGTGTTGTCTCTCTTCTTCACACTTGTCTGGGACCCGATCCAGATGAATCAAACCCAGGTGCAATGTCAAGCTGTCATGTTTGTTAGAAACCGGCAAGAGGTGTGTGTGTGTGGTTAGCCTCAGATGCACACCTAATCATGGCATGTCCTTTCTTGCCTCTGCCTCCAGGTTGTCAGGATCCATGGCAGAATGAGGCCACACAAACGCTCTGATCAAAGTGATGCGGTTATGTCTGCTTGCTGTTGTATTGATGTCGGTGAAGTCGTCTTGTGTTGTCGCTACACTTTGGATTGATTTGGCTTGAGAATATTTCACCAGCTATTACCGTCGCAATACACCGTATTGAGTGGCCTGGCTGACCTGCAGGGATTTTAATATATGGACCGCCGCACAAAATCTATAATAAAATCTAATCTACTTAAGCCTATTTTAACACATTTATTATATGAGACCCGGGATGTTAATGAGTCTTGCAGGTATCGAGTGAGGAATACTCCAGGCAGACTGTTGAGAAGATTAATACTACTCACCACATTTATTAACTCATAATCCCTTGCTCATCTGAAGTCTGTTTTGTAAAAAGTAATGGGACATTTTACATTGCAGTTTATTTGATTTTTAAATCACACACACCAAGGAAAGCCAATGTTATTATAAAGTGGTCCCTAGAAATATTTGGACATTAAAATGTATATATATTTATATATAATTTAAAATAATCAAACCAAATGGCATTTACTTTTTAAAAAAAGCTGGCACAATTGCAAATTTTTATCTCACAATTCAGACTTTTCTTCTCAGAATTGCGAGTTTATATCTTACAGTTCTGAGAAAAAAGTTAGAATTGTGAGAAAAACGTCTTTCACCTGTGAGATACAAACTCATTGCTAGCTATAAATTCAGGATTGCATAAATGAAATCGCAATTAGCCTACATTTTTCGTTTTACAATCCAGTTGCAGAAACAAGCTTCTATACATTACACAGCTACTTTTAAACCTGACTCCGGTTGCTTTTAATGATACAACCCTTTTGATTTGATTTTTTGTTGTTTAAATATATTTATTGATCAAGTTTGAAAACACTTTTAGCTTTTAGTATCTCTTATGAAGCTGCAAACTTTGAGAAAAATATTGTGAATGAATCAAAAGGCAAACGCTTTCAATCACTGCTCACCTCATCACTACTAAATATTTGATCAGCTCTCCGTAGCTTGTTCATCTCAGAGACTTCCAAATTCATTCTTTCTCTCTTTTAATTACACTCTCTTCCTATTAGACATGTCTGGAGGGCAAGGCCCAAGAGTGCCAAACAGAACAGAACGGGACACATTATGTCCTCTCTCATTCACTGGTGTTCTGTCTAATTACAGGAAAGAGCTGATTTCTACACCTCTGCTCTATATGCAGAATCCACTAAACCTAAACTGCAGACGGTTCTTGTTTCTCTCATAACCGTTTGGATGCAGACTGAGTCATTTTAGCTGTCTTCTGATCCCTCAGCAACCTAAACAGAGTTAAACATCACACATTTCCGCTGAATGGACCTCATAAACCTGCAACATAACCATAAAATCTAGGACAGAATGTCACCCCCACTGACTTTGTCTGGTGCCATGGAGTGGATGAAGAGGCCGAGGCAGACAGGAATGAGCTTATTGGAGCCAGTGAGTCACCAGAGCAGCCAATATAGGGCATTATCTCTGGCCATGACACTGTTATTGTGTTTTGTGGAAAAAGCTGCTCTTTTCTTGGTCACTTGGGTCTGACTGTAGTCTTACTGTCTCGGGTTCACAATCATGGGCTTTAGGCTAGTTTTGCTGCAGGACCTGGATTTTACACTGGACATTTAATGGTGGCAACAGAGTAAAACAATTTTGTCACACAAAGGTTAACAAAAATATCCTTTAAATCAAACATTTTGTTCATTTATGGGTCCAGAAATATGAGCCTTTTAATTAACCATGCATTATGTAAAAACATAGCAAAAGCTATCATAGCCTGTGCAAATCAATGGGGATATTTGTTGCTATGGCTTCATTTTTTGGTAAATTTGTTTAAATTTGATTATATATAAAATATTAAATAATTAATAAAATAATTAAAATAAAATGCAATCAATATAAAAATATTATTTATTTATAGTTTTATTTTATTTTAATTAATTAATTGGTTTCCAGAAAATAAATGGTCTGCCTGGCCACCTAATAATTTGAGTATTATTAATGCTATGGTATTTGTTAATATTTTGAATTGGCATTTATTTTTAATATTGATTTATTTTGTTTTAGTAATTTGATTTTATTTTTTAATTTGATTTTTTCAAATTTGTATTTATCTTTAATTCATATTTATTTGAGTTTTAGTAAGTTTAGTACTTAGTTTAGTAGAAAAAGTATTTCAGTTTTATTTTAATTTTTAACATATTCATAATTTATTTAATATATTTATTTAGTTGCCAATTGTCATTTAAGTTTTTACAATGCAATACAATAATTTTTAATAGTTTTTAGTTAACAAAAACAACAATGCCACCAGGTTTAGATCATTTTATTATTTCAGGTTGCAGTTTATATAGCAAGTTCAGTTTTATTTATTTTTTTACTACAGACATTCTTCCCTTAATCTAGTAGTACATGCAGAGCAGACTGGCCTCAAGAGCTGTTGTAATTCTCAACAGGCAGCCTATATTGGACAGATGTGCTCTCTGAGCTCTGACTGCGTGTGCAGGCATACTGTACCATCTGTACCTCATTTCACATGAATCTATATTCTATATTGAGCACTGGCTGCTCTTGATTCACTCTAGTCCGTTGAGAGTCCACTCTGGGGTCTATTTCAAATGTCCCACTTAATGATGGAAGGAGGTGTGCTAGTCTTGCCTAAAGGAAATGAGAGACCTGTCGATTGAAGAAAACGGCACACAATAGAGATCCCTGCAACTCTGTTGGATTGAAAATGATCAATGAGATTCAAAATATGAAGCATCATTTTGAAACCAAATCTGTCTTTTTTTCCGAACTAACAAAGGATATATAATCTTTGAAGTATATTTTGAAGGGCTTACCTAACACTGATAGATCTCATTCAGGAAAACAGAGGCATGTCACACACTTCAGCAATAAAGATTAGGTCTTCAATCAAGTCCTGTGCTCTGAGCGCTTGACTGATGTCACCACACATCCTCCAGCACTGCACTTTGTGTTAGCAGCGTGTTTTGACTGACATACATTTAGAGGGCTGTCAAACGCCTGTCACTTCAGACAGCAGACAGGAAGTGTTTTCATTGTTTCCTGAAATACTCCTGAAAGTTGATCCAATAACAGACACAACCTGCATCATGACTCCATTCATTTCCTCCTCATCTTTAAACAGAAAATTAAACTACAGTCATTTACGCAATAGGAGTGACTCACCAAGTTTATGAGAAGATTGACATTTTGACGCATTTGGAGATTGTACTAGATTTATAGATTTTCTGAAAAAATGGTTTGTGGGTGGTTGCTAGGGTGTTCTGAGTGGATTCTAGGATTGCCATGCTGTTGCCAGTGTGTTCTGTGTGGTTGCTAGGGTTTGTATATAGTTTTTCTGAGTGGATTCTAGAGTCACTATGTGGTTGCTAATGAGTTGTGGTCAAATAGTGGGGTTATTATGTGGTTGCTATGGTTGGTTTTAGTTTGCTAGGATGTTCTGCGTGGATTCTAGGGTTGCTATGCAGTTGTTAGGGTGTTATGAGCCACTGGTGGGATGGCTAGGGTTTTCTGAGATGGTTCTAGAGTCGCTATGTGGTTGCTAAGGTATTCTAAGTGGTTTCTAGGGTCACAATGTGGTTACTAAGGTGTTGTGGTCAAATGCTAGAGTTGCTATATTGTTGCTAGGACGTTCTAAGTGGTTGCCAGGGTTGCTCTTATGTTTCTAGGACATTCTGGGTTGATTCTATAGTTGCTATGCAGTTGTTAGGGTGGTATGAGTGGTTGCTAGGGTGTTCTTTGTGGTTGCTAGTGTTTGTATATGGTTGTTCTGAGTGAGTTCTAGAGTCGCTATGTGGTTGCTAATGTGTTGTGATCGAATGCTAGGTTTGTTATGCAGTTCCTGGTGGATTCTGAGGTTACTATGCAATTATTAGGGTGTTGTGAGTGGTTGCTGGGGTTGCTATGTGGTTGCTAGGAAGTTCTTTGTGGATTCTAGGGTTGTCATGCAGCTGTCAGTGTGGTTGTATATGGTTGCTCTGAGTGGATTCTAGAGTCGCTATGTGGTTACTAGGTTTGCTAGGATGTTCTGGGTGGATTTTATGGTTACTATATGGTTGTTGAGGTTGTGAGTGGCTGCTAAGGTTACTGTCCAATTGCTTGGGTTGCAAAGTGGTTGCTAGGTTGTTTTGAGCGGTAGCTAGGGTTGTTGCTAGGTGGTTGCTTTCTGAGTCAAGTAAAAGAATATCATGTAATTAATTAATTAATTAATGTTAGTTATCAGAAAATCCTGTTGATAACCCTGATAATGGAGTAAACACTGGAAGTCTAAGTTGAATCTCTTTAAAGAATGAATTTCTTTAAAAAGCATTTTTAAGCCATCAACCCTGCTCACATCTACCCACTAACTAGGTCAATGTGTTTTTCTTGCTAATACCAGTCAAAGCGATTAACTACTTTACAGAGAAACCGTCTGAGAAAAGAAGAGAATGGGCATCATAATGCACAATATCTGGCTCTTCTTAAACACCTAAACCCACACAGCTCTCATACATCTGGATAGCCAAGTGTTATGAAGTTCATAGATCAAAGCATCTTTTTAAAAGTAAATGAGCTCTTGTGTCTGTTATAATTTAATCTCAGCTGATCCAACAAGAGAGACCACAAACAAACATTAAACAATGATCAAATATCATATTCCTATTAGAGCAGTGCAAGTAGTGCAAATTGTCCCTTCGCGTGGAATTTGATTGACAGGCGTTCTGACCAATCATAACACTGAAATTGTCATTTTGTCCGACAAACAAATGAGACAGGAGAGTAGATTAACATGGCGTCTTTCTGTGGTTGAAATAAAATACATTCTGATCTTCTTTCATGTTTAACATACTTTAAGTAAATATGAAAAGACGATCGGTTTACGTGTGCCGCTTGAACCGAAGCGCTACAGCTATCTGTCACGACACATTACATTAGAGCCACAAGATGGCATTTATTGTTTGAATTTCTTTAAAAAATTACCAAATTTGAAAGCTAAGACTTTGTTTCATACCAGAAGTAAAAAATGCAAAAAAGGCATGAAGATCTGATGGTTGAAACGTTGTAATAAAAAATTTTATGGAGCAGTTATAGCAGTGTGTGGACATTACTTTTGTATTTTGCTTCATACCAGAAGTAACCTGCTCTGTCTTGTCTGTCGGCATGTTGTCAGTTTCTTCTTTGCTCCGCGGTCTTTTTTATTGTGAGAGAACATGATGTGCGCCGTGAGAGCAGCATGGCTTGTCGGACTTAGCAACAGTAACTAAGGAGGGTGGGTTTTTGCAAAGGGTCTGTATAGAATGGAGGAGGACTGCATACTGCACAGTGTACTACTGACTACTCTTTAAGAATAGTTTGAATTGTGATAAAATAATACATTGCTACATTGCTGTCACATGAACATTGTGTTTAAGTCATTGAGTAGTGTCAAGATGTATCATATGCATTATCATGATAATTATGGTTGTTCTTTATTTGTACAACAGTTTGTATAAAAATGACATTTTTGGCAGTATGAACAAATAATAGATCAATGAAAATTGACATTGGTTAATTTAGATTGCATTGTGGGTTTTAGTATTCCATGCGATGTTCAGATTTTAGCAAATGTGCAAGATCATCCAAGTTTTGTATGCATATAGAACATGTAGTACATAGTGCACTGCATACAGCAAAAATAGTGTGTGATGGAATGCTATTCTAAATATGATATCTTTCTATAGTTTCTCACACACAAAGTTTCTCCGTCCATGAAACCTCCTGTGAAACAGTCTATTTTCTCACATTTGCTGTGACACTGACTGATAAGATCGGGACACGAGATGAACTACAGTTGGATATGTGTTCTCTTTCTGTTAGTTTTAATCTTTTACCTATCTTTATCTCTCTGTCTGTCAACATTTTTCCTCTCACTGTGTGAGTGGTTTGAATTGCACTACTGACTACCAGATGGATGGCACTCCAGATATAAATGTACTTCAAGAAGTGAGAGAGACATTTTAGAAACTGCTGTGTCCATGCACATATTGCCATTTTTAAAGGCAAGATATCTCTATTTTTACACATATTTGTGTGTGTGTGACCCTGGACCACAAAACCAGTGTTAAGTGTCAATTTTTTTAAATTGAGATTTATACAATATCTGAAAGCTGAATAAATAAGCTTTCCATTGATGTATGGTTTGTTAGGATATGACAATATTTGTCTGAGATACAACTATTTGAAAATCTGGAACCTGAGTGTGCAAAAAAATCTAAATATTGAGAAAATCGCCTTTAAAATTGTCCAAATGAAGTTCTTAGCAATATTTACAGTAAGAAATTTACAAAATATCTTCATGGAACATGAGCTTTACTTAATATCCTAATAATTTTTGGCATAAAAGAAAAATGGATAATTTTGACCTATACAATGTATTGTTGGCTATTGCTACAAATATACCCCAGCGACTTAAGACTGGTTTTGTGGTCCAGGGTCACATATATATATTTGATATTATTAATAATATGTAATAACATAATGTATTCTATTTTAACATATTTTGCCCATATTTGGTCTTCCCGTTCCTGTCCTCGTTTCATGTCATCATTAGTTTGTTAGTCCCCACTTGTGTTATTAATGATCTAGTTTAGTCTCCCCTTCACCCTGTGTTTCTCTGCCTCTGTGTCCAGTCTGATCGTGATTCAGTGTTTATCTGTATCTCCAGCGATCCCTGAGTCTTTTGAAGAAGCTCCTTGCCTCCTCATTCCTGGCTCCTACGTGTGTTGTGACAGTATCGTTATTGTTACCTATTTTTTTTTCTCAAGAATTGTGAAAGATGTTTTAGGGCCTGTACTGCCCATTGTCTTTTTATATGCAATATTTATTAATTTATTCTTTTTCTTCTACCACAAAACTTGCTTCAGCATTTTTAAATCTTGATTTTTTTGTTGGAAAATCTTGCTTGATGTTTAGTCTGGTCCAATATCCAGTAATCTGCTCTAATCTGCTCTAATCTAATCTGTTCCTTATGTAATATAAGCACATCAAAATCTTATTTTCAGGCTGAAGCACTACATGAATGCGGAGAACTGAGACAAATCACAAACAAAAACACTAGTAATGTTTTTTTTTTGGCATCATAATAGCTACCATGTTTATTTTAGCAGTGCATTATTTCTTTGGATGTATCATGGCAGTACTATCACAATCCTTGAAGTGCCTTTGAGTACATCATGTCCTATACACGGTTTTGCCACAGTATGGGGAAAAGTCATGAGAAAGAAAGGGCTATTTCTATTGCTATAAGTCTGAACAATGCAAAGTATGTGAGTGGGAGGATGTTTATGTGTGCTCATCTCCATCTAACCGTTTGGGTGTGTATGTGTGAGTGAGTGAGTGAATGTTGCTCTATATGAGAGAGATTCAGCGGCTGTGTCAGGCTGTGTGGGTGTCTGTGTGTGGGATGCTCTCTCTTGCAAAGCTAATGTGAAGTGTTCAGAGAGCTCAAGAGAAGCGCATAGAGCTTTTAATAAACATAGGTAGCCATGCAAATGTCCACTCCCCCATAAACGCCACATTTAAAGCTCCTCTATTCTATTTCAATAGCACCACCCAAATGCCAATTATGTCATTAAACATCTTGTTTGATCTAAAAACGTCCTGTGCAGGATGTGCAAAATTTCACCCTTCCGACTCGATTTTCTGCTTTCATCTTTATCTCTACGTATCTGCGAGAGTTGCAGAAATCGACAAAGGCATGGGGATGTTTCAGCAAATTAATTCGGCTGTTTAATTAGACTGTTTTTGATGAAGTGCTGAGGAGGAATCTGCAGCTGGTGTCTGTCACAGTTAGAGAGGAGTAACACCCTCACTCCCTCCGTCACATTCACTCGTTTTCTCTCACCCACAATCCTTCTCATTCGCTCACTCGCTGGAATCCAAAACTTATAATGAGCAGTCTGCCTCCAAAGCTAGTTCCTGTGCATAAATTATTTTAGCATGATATTCTGCTGTTGAAATCACTGTAATAACGAAAGGAACTATTTTAGGCAGGCTAAATGTTTGGGAAGGACTTCAAATGTAACGTTTTACGACTTAAACAGCGCAATTATTATTGTTGCCTATTTAGAGTAAAATTTCTTCTTTAGTAGAATTACCTTGATAAGGTATTTTCATTTTCACTGTTCATGGAGACGTCTATTTGACATCTGCATTAGGCCTAGGCTACGTCTATAGGACGTTTCCTATCAGATGTCAAATAAATGTCTATTAGTTGTCTTTAAGATGTTTATGATTTAGAATGTATGTAAAACGGACATCTTACAGACATCTGTCAGATTTTTGTAAACAGCAGATGCTTTCCAGATCAAGTGATCTTTAACAGACATCTTGCAGACGTACGTGTGCTAGCTATAGCCTACGTAAATAACACTATAAGATTCCAGCGATAAGTAATCTGTCAAGCAGTTGATAAGTACAAAATCTAATTTGTAAATATTAAACAATTTTAACATTATTAAAAAAAGTGACTGAGTTACTTAACCAATAGCTACACCCGATTCACTAAACGAGTCACACTGTTTTTTGAGTGTGAATGGGATTTGGAGCCTCATGATTTAGGCTAATTGTCATACTCAATTATAATTACATTAAGTAGAGAAGCTTGATTCAGTGACTCATTTTGTGTTCATAACGGAAAAATACTGGCCTACTAAAGCAACAACAAACAAAGCGCTTTGCGTAAAGGCTTCTGAATGAATCTTTTTGGTTTATAAATTAAAACAGAGTCATCTAAGTCACCCTCCATTAACAACCAACCCCAACTCCCCTGTTTTGCTCCTTGGTGCAACGAGACGTTTTTGACATATGAGTTGTTATAACTTCAGAATCTGGGTGTAATTTTTGACAGGTCCATGTGTTTGAACAGTCATGTAAAATCTGTAGTTCGTTCATGTTTTTTCCATCTTAGGAACATTGCGAAGATCAGACCTATGGTTTCAAAAAAAGAGATGGAGATGCTTGTTCATGCATTTATGTCTGCACGGTTAGCAATATTCTGTACACTTGTTTGAACAAATCTTCTATGGATCGATTACAAGTTGTACAAAACGCGGCTGCAAGGCTTTTGACTAGGACCACAAGGAGGTCGCACATTACCCCTGTGCTTAAGGCCCTTCATTGGCTTCCCATTGGTTTTAGAGTGCATTTTAAACATTTGGTCATTACTTATAGAGCCCTGCATGGTCAGGCACCTTCTTATAACCATGATCTATTACATGCACACTCTCCTGGCCGGTCTTTGAGGTCTTCTGACATAGACCTTTTAACTATTCCCAGAACACGTCTTAAGACAAGGGATGACTGTGCTTTTTGTGTCATGGCTCCAAGGCTTTGGAACTCTCTCCCCTTGTCATTGAGAACTATGTGTTCTGTTGAAACTTTTAAAAAACAACTAAAGACATATCTTTTTTGGATAAGCTTTTAACTAACAATATGGTCTGGAAGCACATTTTTGTGATATTTGGTGGTATTTGTACAGCTGGTACTTTATCTTCTTTTGATTTTAATCGTTTATTGTAAAGCACATTGTGACTCCTTGTCTGTGAAAGGTGCTATATAAATACATTTTACTTATAACTTCAGAACACTAAACTGTCCAAAAATTAATCAAATATGCACAATTGACAGAATTTCTTTTTTCTTCTTCTTCCTCTGTTTTTTTTTTTTTGTAGACTTATGAATATGCCCAGCCACTGCAGCCAGTCAGGGTGACCTTGTTCCAGGACATTTTTTTTCAGGAGTTTTACTTTCAGAATAAATGCATCATCGTGACTAACAGCCCAAATAACAGCAACCAAATAACTCGCCAGTTTGGAGAGAAAAACGACATGTTTAGAATATCTCAGGCTAGTTTGAGAATGAGAACCTTACTTTTCATCTCACTCTCTCTCTCTCTCTTCTTGCTCAAGCTCTTATGTGGAGAGTAATGGCACTCATATGACTATGAGCAGGAGGCAGGCCTATGCGTTTTTCCAGCAATCTGTGGTAGTCAAATGTAATTCCTGTGAGAAAAGCAGATGCATGTAGTCCATTAATAGGACACAGAGGTTCTCATATCACTGTTTTCCTCATCC
The DNA here is from genome assembly GCF_936440315.1 of Barbus barbus. NCBI lineage: Eukaryota > Metazoa > Chordata > Actinopteri > Cypriniformes > Cyprinidae > Barbus > Barbus barbus. Next base: position 11,416,858 of record NC_136725.1, read on the forward strand.
ATGAACACCTTGTGCAGCACAAATAAACAAAACACACTTATTTGAGCCTCATTCTGAACGCATGTTTAAAAAAAAAAAGAAAAAAAAAGTGAGAGCTAGGCACATTATTAATTAAATCAGTGTGTTCTAAGTGAATTCTCTAAATTTTGGGCATCTATAAGTGTTTCAGTAGAGCAGATTTCCAGGAAGCTGGTATGAAGTGCCTCCTCGTGCTCTATAAGGAATCAAAACACAAAGATATAGCCTGCAGAGGCAAAAAAAAGTGGCATGCAGTTGTCATGGTGATAACAGAGTAGAATATAGTTGTAGAAAGAACTACAAGGCTGTTATTTGTCTAGCCTTCCCACAGTCCGTTATCCCACCTGAGAGATCACGTTTATGTTGTTATACACCCATTTAAATATAATTGGTGATGATAACTGTTATATTAGTAGTGCTAATCCTGCAAGAATGAAGTCAGTCAACAAAACAAAGGATTTTATTTTATTAAGCTACTCTAAATGTACACATTATATGCACATTTTTCATTGAATATTTGCCATAGCATAAAAATGTTTCTTTGTTACATTATATTGCAAAATCTTACAAAACAAAACAGACTTTCATATCTTGATGAAATAACTCACGGATACATATTCAACGATACAATACAATCCCATAACACAACACCTCCCACACAGACATATAATATATGAGAATAAAAACTCAGTGTTTGCAGCAGGTCCAGATGGATATGGAAAGGCAGTAGATCAATATACACATTAAAGGATTTGAATAAAGCACATGGTGATGTAGGGAATCATGGGAGATTTATATAATGTCAATGAGTCATACAGTGAATCACTGCAAAGGAGATGTGAGATGCAGAGAGTGAAATAGGAGAGGGATGAAAATGGAAGGATGGTAGTAGATAAGAAGTGCCAGGATGTTCAAGGAGACAGAGCGGATGAGGGAAGAGGTTGGCAGCTCTCTTTTTCAGATATAGTTTGAGAAATTGGTTTAGTGCAAACAATTAAGAGACATTTCACTTTAATTATAAATAGGTGTTATTGCAGAATGCATGTTCATATCCTGTAAATTAAAACCACAAAAAGCCCGTAAAGTAGTATTTATCTTAGCATGACAGTCCTTTAACACTGTCAATATGGTAAAATATGCATACTATAGAATATCATAGTAAACTGGTTTTAATGCTGGTTAAATGCCCTGTCCATTGGTTGTTGACTGGATGAAGGCAGACTGAATATTTAAATTAAAAATTTGCATGGATGAATTGTTCATAATAAGATCAATGCATTTAGAAAATATGTGAATTTTCATGGCAACTTTCACAAAATTAAAAATAAATTTATTTAAAAATTAAAATGAAATAAACAGCTTTTAAAATCAACTGCTGTCTCTTATGAGTAAACCAAAGCACAATATTGATGACTCCTACTGACTGACTGAATTTTGTCCACTCAAATGCTCTCTAGAGTGAATATTTCCCTCCCACTAACACTACCTGCCACCAATTAGCAAGTAGCAAATAACCGCCTGTTTCAAAAGTGAAAATGCATAACCCAAACGTAACACATCTTTAAAATGTTTAGTGACATTAGATCAGAAATATAGCTGAAATGCAGAAGCAAATCACTTCTGAAAGTATCTTGACAAGGGTGTTGCACATTAAAGACAGTCCAAAAAGTATAATGTTATTTTTCAAATAACACTGGGGTTATTAAAACTCAGTCCACCAGAAATAGTAACTATATTTTGATGTACATACTGATAAAACCTTTCTGTTTCTGAAAACATAATCAGCTGTCTGTGTCGGTCAGGAAGATGTTCTATAATCTCTCATCTTGTTCAGTCAAGCGTGCCAGTCCAGAACTCCCCAGGTTTTGTTAGACATAAATAACACAAAAAGACCAAAAAATGAAAGTGCAGCTTCAAACATAAATACATTTACTCTGTGTGCAAGCTCAAAGTGTCTGTAGTTTAATGCTGTAACTAACGGACAGATCTCTGTGGTGGTTGCGGCTCATCACTGGTTGACCACCAGGGTGTGAAGGTCATCCTCTTCAGTCCAAGGACCACCAATACTGCTGCCATAGATTGCTGCCACCTTCTCAGGGTTTGAAACATGCAGAACAGGTCATTTCTTTATCAGTGTGGAGCTGAGGAGAGATGGTATCTGGAACCACTGATTTCAAGATATCATTCTCAGTGGCAATTATGTGTTTCACAAGGAAGTTGGCAGCTTCATTAATGTTGATGTTTTCCTAAAAGTTAGAGAGAAGGAACATACATGAAACATTTTTTAGACAACCAGGTTTCAGATAGTTTGATTTGATCATTTGGAAATAAGACGCCATTGAACTTGACCTGTGAACAGTAATGAATTATTAAAACCATAAAAATGCTACTAGATGGAGGTTAATTTAAGTCTGCTTGGACAGTTCATTAAGGATGAATGGATAGAAGTGCTGAAATATATAAATAAATAAATCCCTTTGAAACCTCTCTATTGGATTTAATGAGAGCGTCCCGATGTACCAACAGTCCATTCTCCCGTTCCCCCTTAGCAACTGCTCTGCATGTGCGTGGCAGGTCTAATTAGCATGCAAATATTAATAACCTTCAATCAGAAGCTTTAATCAAGCACTAAAGGCTCTGACAATACAAGTTCTGTCAAAAGATATTTATTAGACCGCTGTCAGTGGGATAGAACAGCCATTTTATTATACATATAGGTGGTCCTTGCTAGTGGTAGCTACCATGTTGAGATCACACGACAAACAAAATAATCCTGATAGTGATCGGCTACAAACAAACTCTCCCAACACTTTTAGCTGCGGAACAAATTTATTAGACAATAGGTGTCCGTTTAAAATCTAAGATCTCTCTATAAATGATTACTATATTTACATACCAAGGAATTTACATGGCACTCCAAATAATACAAGTGTGCATATAAAAATCAAACAAACAAAACACAGTATTACCTTGATACCATGTCTTTTTAGTTTAATTCCTACATGAATGCACTAATTAGAGAATATACTACAATGGCATATCAATTTACCATGGTATTAGCATCTGAAACCATCACTATACTATGGTACTATAGGTCAATAGACAAATATTCTCTGTCATTACTGTTGCTTCATCTAAAATCATACCAAAATCTTATGCCTTACCTTAGCAGATGTCTCAAACCAGCCCACAAATCCATTCTCTTTGCAGTACTGGTCCATCTTCAGGCTGTTGTTAGTCAGAAAGTCTCTATTTTGGTCGCACTTATTAGCCAGGAGCACTGTGGCGATACTCTGGCCATTTGAAAGTGTTAATTTTGAGTCCAGATCCTCCTTCCATTTGGAGACAGCCTCAAACGTGGTGGGTCTGGAAACATCAAAAACAATGAACGCCCCCATGGCCTCCCGGTAATAAACCCGCGTCATGTTCCCGAACCGCTCCTGACCTTCCAGTGCAGATCGAGAGGGAGAAAAAAGGTATAAAAAAACTGAAAAAAGCACGACACAACAAGCCAAATACCACTACTATTTAAAGGTTTGCGGTTGGTAAGATTTTTTTTTTTTTTGTTTGAAAGTTTCTTATGTTCACCAAAGCTGAATTTGTTTGGTGGAAAATACAGTAAAAAAAAGTAATATTGTGAAATATTATTACAATTTTAAATAACTGTTTTAATATATTTAAAAAATCTATTCCTGTGATGGAAAAGCTGCATTTTCAGCTCTTCCAATTTTCAGTGTCACATGATCCTTCAGGAATTATTCTAATATGCTGATTTGGTGCTATGGAAATATTTCTTGTTATCTATGTTATAAACAGTTGTACTTTTTTCATAGTTTTTTAAGGATTCTTTGATGAAAAGAAAGACCAAATGAACAGCATTTATTTGAAATGAAAATCTTTACTGTCTTTCGATCAATTTAATGTGTTTTCACTGAATTAAAGTATTAATTTATTGAGAAAGTAAAAAAAAAAAAACGGCCAAAAACTTTTGAACACTATGCTGAATGCATAAATTGCTTATACATAGTAAGATATTTTAAGTAGCAGCTCATGGTCTCAAATTCAAGAGCCTGTGCTTGCAGGCTAAATAAACCTATCATTATTAGATTTAGTATAATGAATCTACTGGTGAAGAACACATGACTCTTTACAATTCTTTGTGCATGCACTTTCCTGCAATGCACATCGTTCTGACCGGTATCCACAGCAAACAGGAGTTGTTCTTATTCAATCGAATATGCTCGTTACGACTGACTTTTCCAGCAATTGGCACATTCCATCTGTGCACCTTTCTCTTGTCTGACTCTGAATGCAGCCACTCATCTGGGCTGCCAGCATTATAAAACATTCCCTAGGACAGCTGTTTCTCTCAGCTTGTTCTGTTATTTGTTCAAAATTAGAATCAGGAGATGTGTGTTGATCTCCGTGGGTCTGACAGCAGTCTGCTTCGCACTTGATGGACCATGAAACAAGAAATGCTGTATTGGTTTTGTTAATCCATATGGCCGTTTGAGATATTGCACAGGTGTTGTACAATGAAATATGAACAACGAATAAATCATCAATCAAGTCTAAATAATTCTTGCCTTTGCTTAATGTGTTTATGAACAAAATGCAATTTTCAGATTTGAATAAGAGTTTTTGCTGCTATCGATGACTGAATGGGAATGCCCATTCAGAAAGTGGTACAGTCACCTAACTTGACAAAATGTGCATGCATTTGATGAAAACTATTAGTCTCTAACAAGGAAAATGAACTCAGCATGTTTCACTTCATGAAACTGTAGGTCAGATGACTTCCTGGGCAGCAATGAGGTGTATATGAAGCTCACGAGGAGTTTATGATGATGCATGACTACTGAGTCATGTCAGGATGAGAGTTTAACAAAAAGCCAGTCCTAACGGGAACAGTATAGTAATGATGAAGAACAAACCCTTGAGGTCCTTAGTCCGGTTTAGACTTACTGTACTGCATTAGGCCTCATACACCTTATCCTAACTAGACTTCCTCAAAAAAGTTTTTGTTTTTGCTATTTAATTTATTAAAATTTGCTAAACACTAAAGTACCATTGTTACCACAGTTAGTTAACCTACTACAACTACAGTGATAGGCTACAAACAAACAATGACAGAAAGATTTAGCTTCATATACAGTAGCCTACAGTTTGAAGGCTATATACTAATTACTACAGTAGTAAGAATAACTCTGTCCCATGTTATTTTGGTGCAAACTGAAGTTACCATGGTATATACTTACGTTTATATAGCCTATTAAATAAACAAGTAAACATCTTAAAGAACTACATTGGTTTTCCATGTTGGCTATGTTTCTCAAAGTCTTTTTGTTTTTAAAATATGCTGATGTTTCGAGCAGGTGTGCTGTTTTAAAGTGAAATTTACCGAGGACTGAGAACAGTAATGCTGGAAATACACACTTCCCGAGATTTTCCGACAGTTTCATCCACGTGCTTCATCTCTCAATCTCGCTCACATGAGAGACCTTTCCAAGCGGGCACGCGGAAAACCAGTTCTCAGCGGCGCGTGCCCGACACGCGAGGAGCGAACAGGAACGAGCACAAGTTCATGGTTTGGGATATTTTGTCGCAGAACAGGATCAACTGACATTAACGACGTTAAGCCGTAATGGACTAATTTGATATTGACAAAGAGCTGCTTTTTACAGTTTCACGGATCTTCACCTTACAAAACCAGCCCTTAGGAAAATTAACCATGATTTTACTATAGTAAAAGTGTAGTAACCATGTCTATAGCGGAATGATTAACATTTGTATAACCATACTTTTATTACAAATACCATGGTTAAACCATGGTTAGTGTAACAAAATCATGGTTAGCTGCTGTTTTTTGTTTTGTTTTATTTGTAGTAAAACTATGGTTAATTTTCTTAAGGGAAAATAACTAATAATTTATCAACGTTACAAAACTTTCTCGATTTTTCCCTATAAAATGATAACGTTAACAATATTTTACCTTAAATTATTCCTTATTAAATTATATTACATAGAAAAAAAATAATTATAAGGTAGTCAAATTTGAACTTTTAATAATAAAACCTTGAAATTTCTTGTAAAATAGTCCTATACATTTTTAACCTATGACCTATAACTTACAGTAGCCCATTTTCCATTCAAATGACTAATATTTTTACAGTTTATGTCGTGTTATTAAAGACACTTGTGGCTAACCTCTCAGTTTTATTGTAGTAACTGTAACTATTACATTTTTGCTGAATCTATGGTTACCGTATTAACTGCTTTTAAGGAAAAATATACATGAATATTTAGTGACATTTCCATCAAGCGAATTAAGATGTGTTAAAAACAAAAGCACCTTTTGCATTTCAGCATATTTTTAATAAATGCTGACACGGATATGTCTTGGCTTTGACACACTGCTATAGCCTACTTTCTGTTACCTGCGATGTCCCACAGCTGCAGCCGGACCGTCTGTGAGTCCCAGTTCAGAACTTTGAGCGCAAAATCCACCCCGATGGTCGCTCTGTAGTTAGTGGAGTACGTCTGATGCACATACCGTTTGATGATGCTGGTCTTCCCTACTCCCAAATCACCGATGACAAGGATTTTGTACAAATGCTCTTTCCGATTGCTATGCATCGCTGAGGACATTTGTGTGTCCAGAGTTTATCGCACTAACTAGTCATCTGTCATTGAACTTAAACTGGCACCGCCCAGGGCGTGGGGACACTTGTGACCAGCTGTCGGACAAACTCTGTTTTAGTGCTCGTGCACTAAATATCCTGCCAATTCAGAGTTTGGCAAAGCTATCTATCTATCTATCTATCTATCTATCTATCTATCTATCTATCTATCTATCTATCTATCTATCTATCTATCTGTCTATCTGTCTATCTGGTGTTATGTAACTGTCTGTCACTATCTATCTATCTATCTATCTATCTATCTATCTATCTATCTATCTATCTATCTATCTATCTATCTATCTATCTATCTATCTATCTATCTATCTATCTATCTATCTATCTATCTATCTGTCTGTCTGTCTGTCTGTCTGTCTATCCTAACATAAAGAGAGAGAGAGAAGTACATAAAGGAGAGACTATAGAGGAGGTGTAAGTGCATTCCACACTTAATCATGGAAACTGTGAAAATAACACAACCACGCAAACTCCAGTCATGGTGCATAGCATCTCCAAAGACTTCATTTTGTGATTATATGTACCCACATTGAATATATATATATATATAAATAATGATTAAAGTAAAAACATTTGTAATTGAGTCCCCTTTTAATAACACTCAGGTAAAACCAATATTTTTACACGCTTTGAAGAGAAATAAAAAAGGCTTATCCACACCATAACTAAAACCTCGAAGTAACGGAATTATATTGCAAGCTACATTCATCCCACTGTCACAAAGCTTAATCCACTATGACCATCATATTGAATCAGCACAAATAGTTAGTAGAAAAATACATCACACGCACACACGGCTGAAACCTACATTCTATGAATGTCTTGTCAGAAAAGGCAAAGAGCGAAAAATGCAAAAGACTTTTAGAAAATGTACAAAAGTTCTCAAAAGAACATTAAGCACTTATTTCAGCTAATGGCACTGCTTTGCATGCAAACATGTGACCTTAGTACATTACACCTATTCAAGAAGAATATTGCACATTGATTAAAAGAATAGATGTCTGTTGGTAGGTACAATGTGCATTCCTACTAAGTCTAAACAGTTTAACTTAAATAAGTTCATAAAGTTCATACAAAAATCCTATCTTTAATTGGAGACTTTCATGTGGTTTATAGGCTTTATCAATGAAAACTGTAATGCCCTGTGTGTAAGAATCATGTCCACAGTGTAATAAGAATGTGAATTTTGTTTTTGGCTCATCTACTGTATGTATGCATTTGGAACAAAAGCCTGAGTGGATTAAACAAGGAAATGATTTGCAAATGGAATTATTATATTTTTGGAATCGGCCCTGCATTCATATATATTGCTTTATGTATAAATAATCTGTTAACTTACATAACTCTTCAAAAGTTTGGGGTCAGAAAGTTTAAAAACAAAAATGTTTTAGAAAGAAGTCTCTTATGCTCAACACGGCTGCATTTATTTGATGAAAATACATTAAAACAGCAACACTGAAATATTATTACGATTTCAAAAAACGGTTTCTATTTTAATATATTTTAAAATGTAGTTTATTCCTGTGATGGCAAAGCTGAATTACTTCTGAATTACCTTCAAAACATCATTGTAATATTCTAATTTGATGCTTAAAAAACCTTTCTTATTATTTTCAATGTTGAAAACAGTTGTGCTGCTTAATATGTTTGTGAAAACATTATTTTCAATATTATTTTGTTACTTTTGGTCAATTTAATGTATCCTTGCTGAGTAAAAGTATTAATTTCTTTCAAAAAATCTTGCTCACCCCAAACCTTTAAGTGGTAGAGTAAATAGTTGATTTTTATTGAATCTCCCATTAGTTTGTATCATTTTCTCAAATGCCATCTTTCAAATTAAAGTTAAAAATGTATTATTAAATACTTCAAGTAATACTGGGACATGTTCATATAAATAAATCCAGTCATCTGAAAGACATATTATCTATATTAAAGTGTTAGATTTGTTCCATATCTGAATAAACCTGCCCTTACCACTATTTGATTTATTATGAAAAATATAATAATAAATATTATTTTATATGATGTTATATAAAGTGGCAGAACATGCAACCTCTAAACTAGGGAAATAACAAAAATGAACAATATTTAAACAAACTACTTCGTGCTCAAAGGCTTCATTTGGTCCTACATTCAACCGTTTGCGTTTCCGTTGTATGTGAAGAACCGTGCAAGATGTTCAGGCATCTTGCTGACAGGCAACAAGAGAGATAAAAATGTCATCGCCTGAGGCAGGAGTTTTGTAATTTTTCCCACCTATGTAGATTGATGTTGTTGGAATGTTATTAAGTAGCTGTAAAGCCATGAAGTACACAAACTGACCAACATCAGAAACTTCTTGCCAAGAAGGACCATAAACTTGTCAAAGCGCTCTAGTGCACAAGAGCATATCAAGTACATCCTTAATTATCTGAAGAGCAGTTTGGTGAAGTGCCTTCCCCTACGCAGATCGGGATTTTGAGGACGGGCTGGATTCCAAGCACCATAAAACGCCCTCAGCGAGTGCTTCTATATTAAAAGTTTACACTCCTTGACTTTTACAGCTGGGTTTTGCAATCTAAGCAGATGCAGGATCTCAGTAGCTGCCTCTCGGTCTCCTTCCTGCGCTCCGAATAATCTCTCAGAGCGAAGAGGAGCTCTGGCTGTAGTGCCGAAGCATCAGCTGGTCGTATATCGGGGAGCAGGGCTCGCACAACGGCAGCTCCGAGGTTGGCGATGTGGGAGATTCGCTGATCGAGTCCACGGATGAGTCTCTAAACGGCGAAGGTGGTGTCAAGGCGCCCAAGTCCTCAAAATCAGTGGTCCTGACTGCACACGAAGAGTCGTAGGTGCTGTCAAAAAGGCTGGCAGGTGAAGCCCGGCTACTCCCACCGGCGATGATGCCCCCAGCGATGCCAACCGCGGAGCGAGGGTTGGTGTTCGCTGCGGCCACCACGTCTGCGTAGGTGGTGACGGTGGTTGGATGCGGCCTTTCTTGTGGGTGGAGACAGAAAGTAGGGGAGCAGGGTCTGGGGACCGGGGCAGTGGCGGCGTTTACGCCTGTTCCCGGCGGTGAACCGGGCAGCATCATGCTGTTGAGCTCACTGATGTTAGCCGTGAATCGACTGACCACACAGCTGATCTGATCCATGATGCAGGTCTGGGACGGGGCGCCGAGCTGCAGGCGCTCCGTCAGGTATGAGGGTATAGCCACTACTGGCGCGCGCTCTTCGTCCCGCTCTTCCATTTCCCGTCGCTGCATCGAAGGCCGCTGGCACACGGTCAGCAGCGGCGAAGGGGTCCGGGGGCAATAGGTTACAGGGTAGCGCTGTTTTTTTTGAGACCCGTCGTATGCCAGCTTCACCCCAGGGTCTGGAGGCCGATCACAGCCCTTTGAGAAGGGCTTAATAATGGCCGTCTGGTTGGCCTCTTCTTTTTTCTTAATGTGGATTGAGATCCGCTTCCACAGGTTTGGCCTGTAACTTCTCTCATTCTGTGCCCAGGTCACTGTTTTGCCATTGGAACTGTTTAAAGAAAACAGCAACGTGTATTTAAAAATCTGTATATAAATAAGTTATACAAACTATAGATTTTTATTAGTATTTTAATATATTTACACAGTCACACCCAAAATTATTCAGACGCCAGATATAATTTTTGATATTTTTTTACTAGTGGGTACAGTACACTATTGTTTTATTTATGTGAGGATTAACCTGACTATGTTTTGCTCAAGTGTTTTTTTCTTTAATTGCTAATGCGACCTTTTTACACCACAGACTGAACAAAATTAAGCATTGCTTGGCAATTGGTTGACCTAAATTAAAATCTAATTGTGTACTTAAATTTAACAGCTGACAGCTATTCAACCTATTTTATTACATACCTTTCTATCAAAGTTATCTGACATTATCAAGATGATATTTTATTGCCATTTTCTAAACTATAGCGAATAAACTGTGATAATGTGAGATAACATTACAAATATTATATATATATATATATATATATATATATATATATATTATTCATAATATGGGACTTTACCGACATGTCTATGAAACAAATTTGAGCTGATATGGCTACTGATAATAATCACTACAAGCTATAAGGAGATAATGTGGAAAAAAATAAGAGAAAATTGTTAATTGACTGCAAAACACCATTTAGATAAACACCCACATTACTACACAGTGTTTTATGTAACAATAAGAATGAATAGAGGGTTTTGTGCCTCTGCGTGATGATAATAAGTAACTTGATTGTCATGAAAATGATGCTAAAGTACATGCTAGCATATATCAATTGAATAACTATCTGCCTTTAAAACACATAAATTTAGACTACACTTATGGACTTTAGTATGGATTTATTCAGGCCACAGAATCACCTTTTTTAAAACGGTGAAGAGAGACCATCCTCACAATGCTGCTACACCCTTGCTGCCACATTACCCCTGTAATGTGTAACACTTACACCACAGCTTAAAGGCAAGAGAGATTAGATCCTGCTATTAGCCATTCCATTCCATCTATTCCAAGCACAATTACCACCCTCATCCAATCCTGTACGTCAGACAGGAAATCTCTAACTTCACTTCCCCTAATGCACCTGGGGACCCATCGACCCAAATGTGCGTAACTCCGTAGTTGCTCCAGGAATGATTCACAGGCATACAGGGTAATTGGTTGGGGCTTTTTTTTCTCTTTCGAGGGGAATATTGACAGGTTTTTTATGTGCTCTAAAATATGCTCAGTTGGGGAGTTGATTCATTTTCAGTCTAAACTCATTTTCATCCTCAAAAGAAACCTTTGGTTTATTGTAACCTCTCATACATTGACTAAAACGCTAATATTTTTGGTAATTGTAAAAAAACTGAAAAACCAAAACAAAACAATTAATGTGAAAAAAATTCTAAATAAATATTATAATATTAATAAATAAATATTAAAATATTTATATAATAATTAAAATAATAATATAATAAAATATTATACATATTAAAATATTAATAAATAAATATAAAAAATAAATATTAGATGAAAAAATAAACTACAAATTAATTACCTCTTAATAGTAATATTAAAAAAGAAAAACAAATAAAATTGACAAATGCATAACACATAACAAACTAACTAAAAATGCTAATTAAATGAAAATATAAAACATTTATATTAAACTGTAATAGTATCAATAAAAAATACTAAAATATAAATAAAAATCAAATAACACTGGCCTCATACTGACCTGACAGTGTCTGTGCCAGAGCCTCGTCGTCTGAACAGGTTAGCCAAGCTGCTAGACCGGCTAGCGGCTGAGGCAGCTTTCCCATCACCCACGTGCATCCTCACAACCGTCGATGTGGTGAAAGCACTGCGTACGTTCCTCTCAGGTTTGGCCAACATGATGTAGACTTTGGGCACAAACATGCAGCACAGCGCAGTGGTAGCACTGAGGCTAACGGAGAAACACATGGTGATTATCTTGTAGTTTGACCCAAAATAAATTGGCACGAAAGCCAGCCAGATAATGCAGGTGGTGTACATGGTGAACGCGATGTATTTGGCCTCGTTGAAATTGGCAGGGACGTTGCGGGTCTTAAACGCGTAGAAGGTGCAGCTGAGAATAAGCAGCCCGTTGTAGCCCAACGGCGCCACCACTCCAAGCGTGGTGGTGTTGCAGATGAGGTGCACCTCGCGTATGGACGGATAGTCGTAGATCACTTGTGGAGGTTCCATGATGAAGAGCGCCACGATTATGCCCAGCTGAATCAGGATCAGGATGAAGGCGATGACCAACTGGGCGCAGGCGCTCATGAAACGAGGCTTCTTGGTGCAGATCTTCTTCTTGCTGCCTGCAAGGATGCGAGCAATGCGGTTGGTCTTGGTGACCAGGGCCGAGTAGCTCATGGCCGGCGAGAGCCCAATTCCCAATCTCTGCAAGTAACAGTAGGCCACGTGCGGTTTGACGATGAGGCAGAACGTACACAGGTAGCCCAAACAGATGCCAGCCAGGATGATGAAGCACAGCTCCCTGCTGGAGGACTTCACCACCGGCGTATCATGGAACCTGATGAAGACTAAAGTGACGAAGATGGTGGCGAGCAGGCCGAGGCAGGCGAAGACCACGGCGGCGATTGGCTCAGGATCCCCCCACAGAAGGTACTGCACTGGGATTGGCTCACAGCCTGAGGGGCATGAATTAGAGACATAAATGTAATTAGTAGGGCTGATTTAACATGTTAACTGGAAAAAAAAATTAATGCATTAAAAGTACTTTGGAAGTGTAATAGGTTACATATTACAAGTTACCCTATTTAAAATGTAATAAGTAGTGTAACTATTTCAATTACTTTATTAAAGTAATGTAACTAATTAAATTTGATGACTTTCCTAAATTTCTCACAAATGTTTTTAACTGTTAAAGGCCCATTCACACCAAGGACGATAACTATAATGATAACGATAAAGATATACTTCTAAAAATCGTTCTCAATATTAAAAAATAGAAGAGTCCACACCACAACTATAACGATAAAGGCACAGAGAAACGATATCGTGGAAATCACTTTCAGAATGATTTTTTCCAGCTGATGACCCAATCAGAATCAATCTTGTTATAATGAGCTCGAGAATTTAAAACAGCAGACGCGCATGCGCTGAGAATAAACAGACGATAACGTTCGCTGGTGTGGACACTAATATCATTATCGTTATAGTTATCGTGTGAACGGGGCTTTAATCATTTGGAAACATTTAAAGCAGGCAGGGTTAACCGTACAGGAGTACTCAGCACTGATTACTGTCAGACATTCAAAATCCTTTTTCACTAGAATTAATATTATAATAATTTAATTTTAAAGCACAGTCAGCATAAAATTATACTTTAGCACCTATTTTTACATTGAGATTGTTCTGAGGTTAAATACTGATTTAAAATCATAATAAGAAAATTTTGCATAGCTATAACAGGAAAAACTGCCATCTAAGAATGCCTTTGAAAAAAACAGTTAATCTAAAAAAAAAAAGCATAAACCCAAATAGGAAATAAAACAGTCATTTGTCTTATTCTGTCTTAAACTCCTGAAACTCTGGTGTCTATTTTGAAGCAGTCAATGCAATTCGGGAAAAGAAATCAATCATATCTGTATGTGTGTGAAAATATTCAGTTTTAACCCCCTTTGCAGGTAACTGTAATTTAATAACACATTTTTGTCAGTAACTGTAACAGATTACAACTATATTTGTTTTGGGTAACACTTTATTTTAAGGTGTCCATGTTACACGTTACATGTACTTATTATGGTAATAACATTTAATTATGCATAATTACATGCAAGTAACCCCAAGCCCAATCCTAACCCTAACCCTATAGTAAGCACATGTCGTTAATTAACATTACTCAGTACTTAAATGTATAATTTAACACAGATAACACAGTAAAACTAGAGGCTGAATTACCTTACAACTTTATAAAACAAAAAAAGAAAATGTGCAAAAATAAACAAAACCATCCGTTCAACCAAGCGCCATGCATTATGCATTAGAGGCTGACAAACAAGTGCTGATATATTTAGCATGTGCGATTTGCATCAACAGACAGTGAATGAGGATGAAACTGAGTCTTGGTTTGGATAGCTTTTAATGAGGTTGGTCAAATGACACTGGAGGTTTGGTTTGTTTTTACAGGTCAGATTCACAAACTAGCAACACCAAGAGCTACTCTGGAAAGTGACGGTTCTGATTATCAAAGGCTTTTGTGAAAGTGCCTTTAGGGTAAGTGAGCGAACTCGGCAGCCATATTTGTAATGCCCCTGGGCAGCTATTTTTAGTCATGCTCTGAAATCTCTATAAACATTTGTCGAAATTACACTTCAATAACTTGTTTCAATCAGGAATAAAATATGATACCAGCTGCACCATAAGCTGTACTTCTTAAGCACTAAAAACAGCATTTTTGAGGCTGTTCCAGCTAAAAAAAACTGGCATTAATGCTCATATTTGAGTCTAAACATGAACATTTTACAATAAGGTTCAATTCATTAACATTAGTTTGAATCAACATAATTAGATTGAATTAAAAGAATTATGAATAATACACTCACAATGACCAAACATTTTTACAACATTTATTAGATCAGGGATTCCCAAACTTTTTGGCAGCTGAACCCCTTCGAAAAAAAATAAAAAATTCTTGAAGTATTTCAAAATATTTTCTTGAAGTACCCACTTATATTTTAAGTAAATATTTCAGTAATGTAACAACACATTTTCATGGTCAGAGTTCTCTGATGTAGTTTTTTTTTAATACATTTTTTTATTTTGTTTTTATTATTAATTAATAATTTCCATATTCATTTTACATTTTTATTATTTAATTAACTATAATATTTTCATTAAACCCACTTTTTGGAAACCAAGATTAACATAACATGTTAAATTATGAATGTACTGTTGTTTATTATTAATTCACATTCATTCATTTACTAATGTTAATTTATACAACTCAAAATGTTTAAACTATCTTAGCATATGTAGAAATTAACATTAATCAATATCAATAAATGTGTTTATTAATTACTAATATAGCTCATACTTCATGATATCTAATGCATTAACTAATGGTAAAGTATTGAGATTATTATGAAGTGCAGATTCTTTATATTCTCTTATATATAAGCATTAGCATATATGCAGATTTGTTGAACCAGCCTGAAAAATAAAAGTAAAAAAAAAATTAATTGGATGTTTTAAAAGTAATTTTAACATTTTAATTTCTCTGTTATGGAGTCTTTGTCTTTGTACAGTGAATAAATGCTGTAAACAATAGTATACAATCCAAAAACTACTAAATTAAAAAAGAACTGCAGGTACTCAAACTCAAAACCACCTGCTACTAAATGTCGAAAATGGGCATTAAGGCTCTGCTGCATGAACAGCAGAATGGCCTCGGCTCTCAGTAATGTACTACATGCTGAGAGACTGCTGCTTCAGGGCTTACGCTTGACAGCAATTCTGGAACATTCTGATGGGGACCCCCGCCAAGTCCAAATCTCTGTTTTTGGCATTAAGTTGCAATGGTCCAGATTCTCAAATAATGCTCTAAGAGATAAATGGGTCTCCAATGTTATTCTGTGACCCAGATACTTATATCACACACTGCTGTACGAGATGATAAGCTTATGTGGCTGGTCTGAGAAGTTTAGAATCATGGGTAAATGATGGCTTTGACTTCTGGATGAACTACAAGAAGAACTACATTTTGCTCTGAAGGTGGATGTAGATTCACCTGTGAGGTCATCTGTAGGCCAGAATCCAAGCTCACACATACGACAGGTGTATTCATCAAACACAAACTCGTTTTCTTTACACGGAGTGCAGGTCCAGCAACAGCTCACCTCACCTTTACGGATAACCTGAGGTGGTCAGAACAGAGAGGTCAAGTTATGTAAGTTATAGATTTCTGTGAAGAAAATACTTGCTCTCAAAGCCGCCACCACAATGCCAAACTGTTGTGGGTGGTTGCAGTGCACTGCTATGCGGTTGCTACAGTGTTCTAAGTGGTTTTTAGTGCATTGCTGCGTGGTTACTAAGGTGTTTTGAGTGGTTGCCATGTGGTTGCTAAGGTGTTGTGGGTGCTTAAAGTTCTACCTCCAAATTTATATTATAATCTGCTCTCTAAATATATGGCTTAGGCTCCTGTGTCAGCATAAATCAATGGGATATTAAAAAAATAAAAAATAAAGCAAGTAATACTATTATTCAGGAAGGATACATTAAAATGATAGTGATAGTAAGTAATAGCAAAGTCATTTATAATGTTACTAAAGATTTACATTATTGAAATAAATGCTGTTCTTTTGAACCTTCTATTCATTAAAGAATCCTGAAAAAAAAGTATAGTTTCCACAAAAATATTTAGCAGCTGAACTGTTCTCAACATTGTGTATTAGAAATGCATAATAGAAAAGAATGATTTCTGAAGGATCATGTGACACTGAAGACTGGAATAATGATGCTGAAAATTCAGCTTTGCATCAAGGAATAAATTACATTTTAAAATATAATAAATACAAAATAGTTTTTTTAATTTTAAAAAATATTTCACAATATTACTATTTTTCTGTATTTTTGATCAAATAATTGCAGCCTCTGTGAGCATAAAAGACTTTCAAAAACATAAAAAAATCTTACCAGCCCCAAACTTTTGAATGGTAGTGTACAATAAATATGCACATATACACTTAAATAAAACACATTTAATATAAAAACACATATACACTGACATTACACATTTTCTCCTCCAAAGATTCCTTTACTGTCTTTTTCACCTTTATCTGAGCTTTTTCACAGGGATCACTGCACACCGATCTTTTGATGGCACTGCTGTTGGCCCAAATCTCCTCGTCATCCATCTTCAGCCCTCTGTTGTCCCAGCTGCCCACATGGATGTAGCTATAGTCCTCCTCACTCATCTGTTTAAAGTTCATGATTTCATACCTTGAAAAACACACATAAAAGCACTGTTATGGGCATGAAACTTTTAACCCAGCATCATTCATGTTTTGCTTATAAAGCCATTCAGGCTGAAGGAAGGTATTTTTGAAAATCACAATGACATCAACTAGAGATTGTTTTCATTCTCTTTGAAAGGAGTTTAGAAGCACATTCTGACTTGTGTTTGGAGTAGAATATGAATGATTCCTACCTCCCTGGGGAGTCTCCGTTCTCATCAAACAGCACTACTTCTCCCGAGACGCCAGAGAAGTTTGTCCTCATGAGGAATTCTAAGAGTTTACCTCCATCAATCGGCCGCATGGCTTCACACAGGCCTGCGTAGCCAGGACACAAAGACTTCTGCATGGCATGTAGGCCATAAGCCATAGAGTAGATGGCATTGATCACAAAGCCCATCTTCGTGTCCTGAGCGTACTGGTGTCGGAGCGACTCTTTCTCTATGAGATGGTGTAGTGAAAACAAACAACAGAACAAACAATATATTGAGTTGTAAAGGCACTTTTTGTAATATCTATTCAGTGCTTTCATCTGCCACAGTAAAGTCTTTGTCCACATTATATTTTTGTTGATAGGTACATGATTAGATAGATGAATAAAAGGACGGATGGACAAATAGATGAAGTAGTGGAAGGACAAATGGATGGCTAGATGAATAAATGATGAATACTTGAATTAACAGATGAATTGATGAAAATGAAAGAGTGATAGATGGATGCATGAGCAGATGAAGCAGTGGAAGGACAAATGGAAGTATAATAGATTAATAGATTGACAGATTGATGATGTATATTTGAATGAATAGATGAAATCGTGGAATGAAAGATGGATGATGGATGAATAAAAGAATGAATAGATTAACTGATGGAATGAAAGATTTGGATGTATGGATGAATGGATGGATGGATTGTGGAAAGACAAATGGATGAATAGATGAAAGAATATTTTGACACATTATTGGATGGATGATCTATACATGACTGAATAGATGAAATGATGGAATGAAAGCTGGATGGATGGATGGTTGGTTGAAAAACAGACAAAGCATTGGAAGGATGGATGGATGGACGGGTGAATAGATGAAATAGCGGAAGGACAAATGGATGGATGGAGGGAAGGATGGGTGACTGGATGGATGGATGATGAATAGATGAATGAACAGATGAATTGATGGAATGAAAGATTTGGATGTATGGATGAATGGATGGATAGATAGTGGAAAGAGAAATGGATATATAGATAGATGAATATATTGACAGATTAATGGATGGATGATGTATACTGTACATGAATGAACAGATGAAATGATGGAATGAAAGACTGATGGATGGATGGATGGATGGATGAAAAACAGACAAAGTATTGGACAAATGGATATAAAGACGAACAGATCGACAGACTGATGGATGGATGATGAATAGTGGAATGAGAGATTGATGTATAGATATTTGGATGTATGGATGAATGGATGAAATAGTGGAAGGATGGATGAATATATGGACATTAATATATGGATGATGTATATACAGTATGAATGAATAGATTAAATAAGGTAATGAAAGATTGATGGATGGATGGATGGATGGATGGATGGATGAAAAAGAGAAAAAGTATTGGAAGGAAAAATGGATGTAAAGATGAACAGATCCACAGATTGATGGATGGATGATGTATAGAAGAATGAATAGATTAAGTGATGAAATTTTGGATTGATGGATAGTTGGATGGATGGATGAATGAGCAAATAAAACAGTGGAAGGATAGATGATTGAATGAATGAAGAACAGTTGAATGAATAGATAAGCTGATAGGTCGATGGACGGATGGATGGAGAGATGGACACACAGACAAAAAGATATAGAGAGAGGATGGATGAATTGATGAAAGGACAGATATCCAGGTAAACTGTCCCAAACTCATGTAAGCTGTGGTGAGTTCATGTGAGCACATCTTCCACTCACTGGTACAGGTCTTGTTGTATTTGGTGCTCTCTTGAGGATGTCCCTTCAGCCGGCATTGGAAGCGGTGCTGCCAGAACTCAGGGAACCAGGGGTTCCGGAGGTTCGTGTCCGGCTGCAGGTTCAGGTAGTAATCATCAAACCATGTAACGTAAGCAGACTGCAGCTTGATAGTGATTCCCCCTGCTGCCTCCCTCTGGAAGCCGTCAGTGACATCATAGCGGTCTGCCCAACCATCGCTGTAAAGTGTGCAAGAGACAAGTGAGTAATGAATGGCTTTTATATAGAACAAACCCCCTTGAGAGACAGTCAGGGAGCCTCCCGGTCCAAACTGACCCACATAACAGCAAAAGCCCAGTAGTTATGACCAGGTTACTCTATGAATTAGGTCTTGAGGACACAGCTGGCCAGTTTTCCATAGTGACAGATTCATAATAATTACAGATTCTCTCCATTAGATATATGTGCTCCAAATCTTCACCATTAAGCATCAAAGACAACAGACGAGTCGTACCTTCTCCTTTCATACAAACACAAGAAAAATAAACTACACTTTTCAGCATCCACTCCATCTATATGTTCTTGAACACTTCCTAAACTCATTGCGCTAAATGTTATACAACTCAGCAGTGTGTGGGCGGTATCATTTTTGTTCTCATGGTAGGTAAGGAGAGGCTTTCATAACTTGTCCTTGGAGGCAAAAGCAATGGAGGGAAGCAGAGAGGAGCATGTTAGTAGCAGCTTGAATCATCTCATGGAAAAGAGCTGAACAGCTCAGTAAACCCACACACTGACCCCAGCAGGTCAGCCTCCCTCTGCCCACTGTCGCTGCAGGAAAACTTAAAAAAAGACAACAAAAATACCAAAGCAAAGGCGCTGCTGCCTTTACCAAGATGTCTGACAGCATTTTAGAGCACATTAAAACATACCTCAAAATTAGGGTTGGCCGAATATTTGCTATATGCATTTGATTTTTTGACATTTACCAACAAGTAGGACATTTCTCTCTTGTTCTTTGTGTTATGAGTGCACTAAAAGAGAGATATTTTAACAGTGCATGTTATTTAAACCTCAATCGAAAATGTGCAGATTGAATTTGATTCATTATCAGTCATCTTTTGAACTGTTAGTTTAAATGAATAAGTTCAAAAATACTGATTCATTTATTTGTTTGTGTCGGCATGCAAAGATGTTTATGGAATAATTCAAATTTCAATGAAAGTTCCTCATATTGAATAAAAACCATAAATCCAGCCCAATGCAAACACAATAATAACATCACGAATATCATCAGAAGTCTGGAAAATGTTGAGAACTGTTTGCTTTTTTTGGTAAAATCTTATGTGCTTTATAGTGAAATAGTTACTATATGACTACCATTGGATTTCATAAATAGTCTTAAAAAATAAAAATAATACTTTTACCTGTGTAACAGATAATAATTATCAGTTTTGAAATTATTTTTTGTTTACACTTTACAATAAGGTTCCATTTGTTGACATTAGTTAACTACATTAAATAAATATGTGAACTAACAATAAAAAAACTTAAAAAGCATGTATTAATTGAAGTTAATATTAATTTAAACATTCACTAACACATTATTAAATTCAAAAGCTGTACTTGTTAATATTATTTAATTGACCTGAGCTAACATGAACTAACAAAGAACAGTTGGAATTTTATTAACTAATGTTAAATACTGTAACAAATGTGGTGCTCATTATTAGTTATTGTTAGTTAATGCAGTAACTAATGTAAAATAACTTATTACAAAGTGTTACCTTTTTTAATTCAACCAGATGTGGTCTGGTTTTATAGCATGAAAAATGACAAAATCTGTATTCAGAGAGAATTAAAAAAAAAATAGTAATAATAATTATATAATGTTTCTATGCTTTATAGCGTTTCACAAAAATAAAAATAAAAATATTTCTGTGGGTGTTTCACGTTTTGGAATCTACACAGATCACAGTTTTAATCTGTTAACAATAGGCCACAGAGGAATAACACACACACACACGTTTATGTGGGAAGCTGCTGTATTAAGGACAGAAAATAATATCAGATTTACACCAACAAATGCTGCAAAGAAGCTGCAAAGTGAAACTGATGATTAAATTAGGTTACCTTTTTATCCATCCCCAGCCCTCATCAGCAATAGATCAGCTCTGGTGCACACTTCACTGATGAACATTTTGACAGATAATACAACAGAATACAATAGTGTCCTCACACTCACTAGAGACAGATGGCTGGGCACAGTCTGCAAACTGCTCATTAGTAAATAACTGAAAGTCATTCAGTTGTGAAACGGAGGAGCCTAGACATCACTGTTTCCATGGCTGTCAATAGGCTGCTGAGTGGGGATGTTGACAAACAGCCTTTGATAACAATTGTTTTTGTAAGGATCAACTCATACTGTAGTCCCATTTGCCAATATGCCAATTTTTAATTTTTAATTTTTTTTTGCTAATATATATTTTACATAAATATATTTTCCATATGCTTTAGTTACTCGTATTTACTCCTATATTTGTTGGACATTTGTAAAATATATTTTTTTTATATTATTTTAATTTATATTGTCCAACTAAAAAAATTAATATTAATATTTTAATTTGGGAAATTTATTTTCATGCCCCTTGAAATACATTTTGTAATATATTTTGGCATTACAAACAAAATGTATTTTTAATTAGAAGATTACACTGGTTATAACCTATTTAGTATGTATTTTAAATATATTTTGGTAATAATATATTGGTAATTTTAACAAATTTTCATTGAATTGAATCAATGAATTAATGCTAAATAAAGCAAACATGCATGCACCAAATCAGAAAGCAACCAATATACCAAATAAAGCACATGGAGTTTTTTTGTTATTGTCTTGAGACAGTTTATCACTTTTGTAGCCACATAGAGATCAAGAAACTGGAACAGAGACACAGTGGCCATATTCTCACTGAACCAAAGAAAAAAACTCAACATTCGCTACCTTCCCTGGAGCTGGTGTCTGACACCTCATCAAACACACACACACACACACACACACACATACACACACACACACACACACAAACTCAGTCATCCACTCATGCACACGCAAACACATCTCACCCACACATACACACACACACACACACACACAGAGAAACACACACTGGCACCCCCATAAACATGGCATCTTCTCTCAGCACATCCAGGCTGTGTGGAATGCCCAGAGGCCCAGAATAAAGACCATGACACCATTTTCTGAAATAGATCCTCTTTAAATATTCAGAAACTACATAAATAAGCAAAATATAGGCCCCAACCACAGAGCAAATCTGTTAAACTTCACCAAAACATTGATTTTCCAGATGCATACTTCGATGTCATCTGATTCTAAAGTTATTAAAAAGAGCTGATCTCAAAATAATGGAGTTTGTTTGGGCATTGTAAAAATACCCCAAAAATCGGATAGAGTGCACTTCCAGAATTATTATTGGATATATGAACAGATTACATCAAAATTCTAAATCTCACAAAAATAATTATGCTTTAAAAAACATTTTCTCCCAAACATTTTGAAATATTATTGATGTTTTTCATTGAATATTATAAATAAACTGACAAACAAGCAAATAAATAAATAATGATGCACATCATGCTTTACATGCCATCAGCAAAAAATAAATAAATAAAAATGGTCTGTGGGCGTTTCACGTTTTGGAATCTACACGAATCACAGTTTTATTCTGTTAACAATTAACCCACAGAAAATGACACATGCACGTTTATGTGGGAGGCTACTATATTAAGGACAGAAAATAATAGCAGATTCATGCCAACAAATGCTATTTATTTGGCATATGTTTCAAAATATTTTGTTGAATAAAACCACTTAATTTACATATTGCTATTTTTAGGTTGCAACTGATATATTAGTAATTGTATTTTTTCCTCTCATTTCCATTTAGCAGAAGGTGAAGTCAATTTATTGTAAGCTCAAAAAAAGCAAAAAACGACACACTTCACCTCTAAAAGTTTATAAAACACGTCGACCAATGAGTGAACGTCTAATTATCCAACCGAAGAGCCCCTGAACAGAAGCAGAAATTGGAGGGATTATTCTTAGTTTAATATCTCAAAGACATAATACATTATTTCAGTCCGTAATATCCATAAGCGATTTATTAATAGAACAGCCAGAACTGAATTGGGGATGAAGCTAAAAATAGGTAATTTAGTTGTCACACTCCAGGAGATTAAAAATGGGAAGAATCATTTCTTACTTCATTTGACACTATGAATAGCACGTGCAAATTTTTCAAGATGTCGATGCCTAGTCAAACTCAAAATATTGTTCTCACAGGATCTGTCACATACAATAATTTTTTTGTCAGTCATTGAATGTTGAATTAGTAATCTTTCACAAATAACTGAAGCGTCTTTGATGTCTTTCTTCGATGAGAAGAGAACCTATTAGGTAAAGTTGACTTGTGTAAGAGTGTTTAAGAGACCATCTGTACTTGTAAAATCAGATCTAGCATTACAGAATTACTTCGGTGTGAATGAACCTCTCAAGTCCTCATTACAAAATCAAACAGGCTTACTCAAGACCTTATCATAACATGACTCAAGTGCCTATCACTGAAATAAACATAAATCACATACCTTGCTTCAGCAGTGGATGACTGTGATGGTGATGATGATGATGATGATGGTGATTGCAACATTTGTGGTGATAACAGACAGAAAGATGAGCCTTGCTTCCATGTTTTTGATCCATCTTGCTTTTGTCTCTCTCTCTCTCTCTCTCACACACACACACACACAAGCAAAGAGTTGCAGATGATGATCAACAGGTGTCGGTGGAAATTCAAAAGGAATCTTTGAAATACCTATAGAATTGGCTCATGGCATGACCCTATCTGACTCACAATCTCTCTGGAAAAAGCACTAAATGAACACAAGATAACATGCAGTAAAGATGCAGAAGATAGGGGTGACTGGGGCTAGTTGACACACTGGGAAGTCATCACATGAGGTACATCTCAGTAACTTTAAGGTTTTGAATTTGATTTGAATTTGAAACTTGAATCAAAATTAGTTTAAGTTGTAATAAGAGGCTGCACTGACCCCAGATTTTTGAATGGTAGTGTGAAAATAGTTTAATATACACCATATAATATGACAACATGCCCCAAGGAAACTTTTTCCTGGGCAATTACAGTGAAAAATTTTAATTGGATAGTCATGACTCTATGGTATGTGTCTAAACAGAATATAAAATTAAAGAACAAATATACTCCAAACAAATTGTACTCTTGAGAAATAGTCACTGGAGTAAAACATGTGGCAACTTCCCTCCGTCTCCTCTACAATATCTCCCAAGTATGCTAGTTGTTTTTTTTTCTGCTGCAGTAAGTGTTATAGATGTACAGTAAGCTTTTCTAAAACACCACCTACATTTTGAGGAAAAAAAAACAAGATTTGTTTTCCGAACCTGCCAAGAGTGCTTGCCATAGCTCACAGGCACCATTTCAGAAGTGTTTTCTTGCCATTGCTTTGATAAGAAATGTCTGCTAAAAATATAAATCCATGTGCATAGAGTTCATAGTTTGGGTAACTCACCTGCCAACCAACAGAAACTCTCCAACTAGGCGGCGGCGTCTCATGGCCATGAGGATGCCACGTACGGTCATGCCCTCGCAGAAACACGCCACCACGCGAGCTTTGGGCAGGTGACTCCTGAGCTTATCGAGAAGACGGTCGAAATTCTGTTCTCCAGCATTGCTGTAGATCTTGTCAGAATGGGCAATACAGATGCCCTCCTTTGCTGCCATGTCTTTGAAGGCCTCCATTCCACTCTCTCCGTAGTTCCCTGAAGATTGAGAAGTTGAATGAATTTTAAGCTTGAAGCATGTTCAAAAACTTTGGGCCATCACACCATCATATCAGTTTCAGTTTGTGGATATTTAAAGGATAAAATCATTATATTGCAGTATATTATATTATTATTTTAAAATTATATTGCCTATAAAGTATATTAATATGAAATATTATTTTATTATAAACATTTATTTAATAAAATAGTTATATCAAATAATTTATTGCTTTTAATATAAATTAGTACATATATATACATATATATATATATATATATATATATATATTAATATATATTGTACAGCTATAATGAAACTGTGACAGAAATGGCCATTACAAACGTCATTTTGATTGGTCCTCAAAACAATCCACAGTGAAATGTGATGCTTAACCTGTTAAACCCGTGCTGAAATGGCCTTGTTTAAATCTTCAGGAGAATATGAAAAGCTGTAGATGCTACATACAGTCAGGAACAGCACACATTTTAGATAACTCTCCCACATTTTATTCTCATCATTAGTTCTTGTGTTTACAAATAAAATCTATCCAACTTTCTCATCATTACCATGACCTGGGTAGGCCAGTTGGGGGGAGTTTGGTACAGTAGATTGAACACTAATTTCGAGGAATCATGGAAATTTTGATTTCTCATGAAATGACCTTGTACTACTGAACTAAAAGTAATTGAAATTGAAACTTCATATTTATGGCAAAGTCTCTGAAAATATAATTTATGTTCTATAAAAGTGCCCTTGTTCTGTGCTTTGTTTCCTGAATATGTTCAGTAAGAAATAAAAATAGATTTCACTTTTTCATGCTTTGAAAAACTAATGAAAAACAGGCCATGGTGCCCCTCTTTCACAAAGCGTCAGGGGTAAACTCCCCAAATTTACATAAAAATCAGGTCACCTACTTTTGTGTGAGGAATGTTCCCAGTCTTCACACATTTTATGAGGTGCGAATTTGATACAATTGCAAAGATGTCTTGATAAAGAGCAAACATACACCTTCATTTCACTCAAAAACAGTAAATCGACTTTCACCTATTTTTACAAATCAGTGCACAAGCATCCTAATTACACCCGAGATGATGCGTTATGATAATGGAGATTACAGGGATTAAAACAACATTCACAAGATCATTCAAGTGATGGAGCTTTGCTAAAAATATTAGGAGTGAGCGTAATAGTTAGCAGTCTGAACTCGTAACCTAAAGGTCGCAGGTTCAAATCTGGCTGAGGTGATATGTGAAACGTAAGGTCACTGAGATCCCCATCACCGTCACGTCCCAGAGGAAAACACTTAACCCCAGGTTTCTTTTAGCACTCCAGAGAGTAAGCAGTATCTGCAAGGTGAGAAATGTCCATTACTGTTCAGGAACTATACCATGAAAATATGGAGGGCTTTTGCTAAAAATGCAGCAGAAATTGGTCATTTCTTGTATGCAGTACATTTTCATGTAGTCATCATATATGTCTCAGTATTTTTATAATAACCATTCAAAAGTTTTGGGTCAGTAAGGTTTTAAAAAATAAATTAACACTTATATTCAGCAATTATGCATTAAATTGATAAAAAGTGACACAATTCCAATGTTACAAAAATTCAATTTTTAAATGTTTTTGCACTTTTTGTTCATCAATGAATCATGGTTTCTATAAAATAATTAAGTAACACAGCTGTTTGTTCATAATAATAAGAAATGTTTCTTGAGAAGCAAATCAGCATATAAGAATGATTTCTGAAGGATAATGTGACACTGAAGAGTGAAGTAATGATGCTGAAAATGACTTTGCAATCAAAAATATATTACAATAATATATCTTAATATTACAATAACATAATATATCTTAAATTATACTAAAACAGATGACAGTTACTTGAAATTGTAATAAAATGTCATAATATCACTGTTTACTCTAACACTAATACCACTTTTTTACAGCATTAGTAGGCATAAGAAATCTTAGCAAACCACAAACTAGTGTCTAAATTATAAAATGTGAAATATTAATATTAAATATTATTGTAACACTTTAAATACTTGTAAATAATGTTTAAAATATTATAAATTAAAAATATGATTTTGTTATTATTTAACTAACAGATGCAAATTACATCACCCTCCATTTTTCTGACCCTCCATTTTCTTAAAATTTAATGGAAAAACAAAAATACAAGGATCAAGTATTAGCAATGAATTTGGAGGATTCTGTGATGTTTTGTGCTTTGTCTTACTTTAGAACATCCTGAACGGTTTGCTAGAACTACAGAAATCAGTACGATGATACCAAAATAAAAAAAAGAAATAAAAAGAAAGAATGAGTATTGCCTTTACTGAGCAATATTTTTTATAGTTAGCATCCTTGTTTTGTATTTTCATTGTGTAAATAATCAAGGGATAATTAATCAAATATAAGAGCATAACCTATGCATAATTTGACTTGACTATCAAACACGTTTCATTCTTCATCTCTGTGAAGTCTTTGATTTGAGAAGTGTACTTCCAAATGCGCATAACTTCATCTCTAATCTCTCTCCTCAGGGAAGATCTTCTTCAAATCTTTCCCTCCATTCCTCTGTGCCAGTTCGGTGAATTAATTCCCTCGCTGCACTCAGACTTCACTAGAACCTTCTGTCTCAGATAAAAATGGATATATAATAAAAAAAAATAGAGTTACATAATATTTTACAGGCATTTCATCAATAAAGGGCAGAAAACAAGTGGTCCTGTAATTCAAAAGGTTGGTCACAAGAAGCAATAACAAATGTTATCTCATAATAACAGAGATATTCTGATGAACTCAACTTTTCTTTCCCTCCTACAGAGAGACAGACGCTGCAGCAGCGACAAGTCTTTAAACAGTGTGTTCACACACACAGGAAAATTCATTAAACGCCCACATAAACTGAAAACAGAGCTAAAGATGCAAATGATCATCATGATCACCTTTCACCTAATGATTTCTGTTTGTTCTATGGTCTAAAAACAAAAGCGCAGCAGCAATACAATACATGAGCATGTCTATTAACCATTCACTCTGTGTACGCTGTATGCAAAGCATCATGGGGTGTTTTCAAACATCAAAGACACTCTTGAACACGATGAAACAATAAATAGACAAATCTGCAGATAGGTATGATGCTGCTTGACAGATTGTCTGAATGGCCTTCGTTTGAAAGGAAACTTTTGCATTTCAATCCCTATAATAAAATATGTTTTTATAAAAAGACAGTAAACCTCGCTTTCATTATCATGCGTCTTCAGTAATTTCACTGGTTATTTTCAGGTTAAACTAGGGCGAAAACACCTGTTCACCTAATCAAATGTGACTACAAACATTTGTTCTATTTTATCAATAGAGCCCACAAATTACAAATGACATAGTATGATATAATACAAATGGAGCTACAGATGCCAGCAAATGAATCAATATTATGGAGTATTTCACGGCTCCTTGTTCTGTATGTGGGTGAAAACTGGGGTGGGCTCCATATTTAACTACCTGCTGGCAATTAACACCTGTCTGTGAGGTCATCAATCTTCCAAACCGCTTCAACAGTTTGTAACATTCAGAAAACAATGAAAGAGGGATAATATTTCATATTTAAGTAAAACTAAAACCATGAACAACATTTTTCATTCCTTGAAATAAAATAAACAGTAGATGAAATAAAATATATGTGATCTGGACCACAAAATCAGTCATCTGAAGATTTAGCTGAATAAATAAGCTTTCTGTTGATGTATGGTTTGTTAGGATCGGACAATATTTGGCTGAGATACAACTATTTGAAAATCTGGAATCTGAGAGTGCAAAAAAATCTAAATATTGAGAAAATCGCCTTTAAAGTTGTTCAAATGAAGTTCTTAGCAATGTATATTACTAATCAAAAATTACATTTTGATATATTTTCAGTAGGCAGTTTATAAAATATCTTCATGGAACATGATCTTTACTTAATATCCTAGTGGTTTTTGGCATAAAAGAAAAATTGATCATTTTGACCTATACAATGTTTTGTTGGCTATTGCTACAAATATACCCCAGCTACTTATGACTGCTTTTGTGGTCCAGGGTTACATATATATAAAACAACTATTTATAATATATACTGCCTGAGTTAGTAATATACAGTAAAGTTTGCACTCAGGTTACTATTTAATATCCGTTAGTTAAAACAAACTGTTTTGTTACTTGAAGTTAAGAAAATTAAAAATGATCAAATATACAATATATTATATAAGAAACTGCAATTAAATATATTATAAAACTTAACTCCCTTTAAAAGGATAAAAAGAGAGAGAAAAATGGTGTTAAATCTTTTGTCACCAAGTGTAATAAACAAGTACATAAAATGATTAGCAGATGCATGGATCTTGACTACAAGTGGCGCCTGCTGCATCAGAGACATAAACTCTTTATGAGGACTCCTTAAAAGACATTTCCCTCTATGAATAATAAAGAGATTTCGCTGTTTAGACCCAGATAAAGGTGAACCACAATCGACAGTGTGATACATTATCACCTAATAAAATCCCTCTGGAAAATCTCTCACTTTGAGAATGTGGAAGATTTAACACTTTAAATAATAGTTTACGTGCTCTTGGAGACTTTTGTGAAATACTAATGCGAGGAAGAAATTAAACCTCCAGAACTAAAAAATGAATAGGCTCAAAAGAAAAATAAAAGAGTTGCAGGGCAGATTTAGCACTTTTAAGAAGCATTGTGGAAAATCTCATAGTAACCGTAAAGAAAAATGCTTCCCCGAGGAAAGAGATCACGTACCTTCGGTGTGAATGGCAGATACGTAGGTCCAGTTGTATCTTTTGACGATGTCCACCATCGCTCTGGCCTGCTGGGCGTCAGAAGGCACCACCCTCATAAAGTACTTGTACAAAGACTTATCGCTGAGATCCATACTGGTTGCCGAATACGCAATCTGGGGAATGTTGAAGAGCTGAAGGAGATTCTGAACCTGGATGGCCACAGAACTGGATCCAGGTCCGATCAGGCCCACAATGGGCTTCTTCCCTTTCATGGGAGTCCCTCCACCTTCAGTTGTACACTTAGACATGCCTTCTTCCTCCTCGGCTGAGACTAGAGTGTCACGGATGAACTCGATGCTCTGCTCCAGAGCCACGGCCGAATGCCAACAGGAGTCTCTGATCTCGCAGCCCAGCGTGATGTTGGGTAGGATGTGTGGGTCCGCGTTGATGCGGTCCAGGGTGTGCATCATGGCCTCCACCCGCTGGATGCCATACTGCTCGCGTACAGCGCCGCACTTGCGCTCATGAACCTTGTCAGCCGGCGGCTGATGATGGACGGAGAAAAGAGCCCCGATGATGATGTCGCCGGGAATGTGTGCCAAGACGCGTCGCTCGCTGGCTTGGGCCTTTGCTAAAATGTCTGGCCGTGTAGGACCCAATCTATCTCCGAGCAGCACAAACACCAGCAAATGTAAAATCCCCATTTCCTCGGCCCTCTCAGATCAGAGTGTCGAATACTGGTAGGTCCCTCAGGGCATCTGAAAGAGTCACAAGAAGCAGAAATCTTCAGAACAATATCCCTGGAGATCATCAACCTCCCACTGAATCACAGAGGTGCATATTTGTGAGAGTCGTGATAAGGATGAGCTGTCGCCAGGGCAACGTCTTATTCTAAAGTCTGAGGATTTTTCTGCCTTCCTCAAAATATCTCAAGATCAGGAGGAAAACAAAGTTGAAACGCACATGAAGAGGTTCTGGTAGATCTCAGTAATGAGATGCATCATTAACAATGACCTGTTGGAAACAAAGAGCATGTAAATCTTTAAATATGTATTGATTCTGATTCATGTATTCGTTCAGAATCAAAACCTCAGAGATTTTCCACAACACCGAGACCCAGAGGATAATGATCTTATGCAGATTTGCAGCCAGTGAATATTTATATTGCCTCTTTAACCTCTTTTCATTACTGTAAATTAATTATTAACTTCAGGTCAATGCGTTACACAGTTTAGAGAAATAAATACAGAATTCCCAAGAATGATTTTTAGTTACTTACATGTGAGCCATTATATCATAAAACATATTGTGGTATTTCCTTCAGTTTACAGGGTCTGAGGGCTACATCTCATACCTTTACAGATCACTTAGGGAAATCCTACCATATGTCATGTCAAGAAAACACGGGAGAGGGATTTGGGGACTGTTTTTGATGTCTAACCACAATTTATAGTACTTTTTGTTGCAATAGACTGATAGAAACCAAGTGTATGAACACAGAACCTCACCTCTGTGCTCAAAATGCAGAGTTGGTATTGGTATATAGACACACTATTTATGTACTTCTACTGCTAGGTTTTTCTCTCTGATTTCAAAGAAACTACGATTAATTTTTAAACAGCAGCACTGTATATCTTCAGCTTTCCGACTGATTTCTTCTAACACAAAATTGTTGGACAAACTTATAAAGTGCATTCTGTTCAATTGGATCCGTGACAAACCACCAACAGTTACTCAACAGTACAGAGAAACGCATGCTGCATAGAAAGCTTGCTATAGTTGATGTACTTATTTTCTTTTTTTGTAGCTGCTGTAACTTACATGATTTTTTCTATGTGATTGTTCATTTAAACAAGTTAGAGACAAATTAATAACTGAAAACGGTGCCAAACATAAAAGTTACTAGATTCAAGAAGCATGCGCTGCTGTCTGAGCTCTCCGTGGTGCTGAAATACAGTCTGAAGCGTCAACCATAAACCAGTGAATTTGAATCAATGAATAATAATAATGTGGCGGAATAGCCCTTCATATTTTGCCATAACACCTACTTAAGAACGTGATGGACAAATAAAACATGACCGTTCAATATTAACAGAAACAATACCGTGAACTTAAGCGTGAGGCACTAGACCTCTGATGAAAAAGTGTTAAATAACATCATTAATAATAATAACAACAATGATAATATAACTCACCGTTCGGTCGTTAATTTGGTCCATTGCTCGTGTTCTCACAACAGAAGTGTCTCTGGGTGTATGAGCGCGTGCGATGCGCGTTCACTTCAGTGACAACTCTCGCGCGCGTCACGTGACTTATATTTATCTCATATTCATGCTCATATCTCATATTTACATCAGTAGAAATTTTTTATTATTATTGCATGCCCATAAACCTCTAAGATATGTTTTAAAAACGGCAAAGCTATTTATTTTTCAGTGGAGTATCCGTTCTTTGTGTTTCGTGAATTTCTCAACCGATTAGTTGAGGTAATTATTATTTTTTTTTAATTAAAGGTCAGAATGAAAAATTATGACAATCTGGTATTTCACTAACGAAAACACTTTAATTAGAATTCTTTCCCCCTGAGTATTTCTTTCAGTGAGAGCAACTGCAGAATTTCTGACCACTTATCTCAGTCACACGGGCACAGCGCCATCACCTGGTATATCAGAATATTAGATTCTTTATCACAGATCAGTGCTACTTCACACCTTTTTGTTTTACAACCTCTCAATCATTTAGTCTCACGTACCCCATCATCAACAAAAAAGCAGAAATAACTCATAACTTACAGGATATCATTTAGTTTTATCATTATTATAAATAAATTGCCCACTATTTAAATGATTCAGTTTTAAACCAAAACAATTGATAATATTGTGAGTGAAAAACAGACTTAACTCCTTGTAACTCCTTTTGAAGCTTTAGGATTGTGCCCAGACCATCTGAGCTGTAAAGAAGAGAGAAGCATAAGGTGAGAAATTGAAATATCTACTGCTGTATTTTACTACAGGTGTAACCCAGTTTTACATATTCATTTGTTCTTGTTTTTGTGAATTACTGCTATAAATCACCTTCACATATCTAGTCATACTACTCAGGCCTACATAAATTATTTAATCGTAAAATATGTAATGCTTGCAAAAATGTTTTTCTGAAGAAAATCCAACAGAGGCTGTGAATAGATGTGTTTTCAAACATTTATTATTAATAATATGCAATTTATATACAGGTTTAAGAGAAAGTTTTATAGATTTATTTTTGTGTGCATTTATATAAATATTTTTCATGTTTTATGTACTTTTCATTAAATGTTTTATATAATTTACATACTTTTAAATTAATGTTATTTTATAATATATATGAAAGTGATTACAAATGAACTGTTTACAATTAAATTAATCTGTAAGATCATACATGACATCAATACAGCTCCTCTGTATTTTACCATATTACTATTGGCCTCTAGATGGCAATAACATACTTTTTTAATTCGTAGAAAAAGAACATTTTAAAAAGGTAAAAATATTATTTTGCTCAGATTGTGGCATTAGCTGGTTATGCTGTAGTTGTGTGATCCAAAACATAAAACAACATTTTATTCACCTCTGGGCCAGTTGCGTAAACATAAGACTATGTTTAGTTTTAGTTAGCTAAGATAATCAGTCTCACTTTTCTGATTAAAATTGGGCCAGTCTACATTTTTGTAACTGACTTTAAACAGTTATGACCAGTCTAGATGAAACCAAAGATGGCTATCTTCAGACTAGTCTAAGCAGTTTATGCAACCGGCCCCTGGTGTGTGGCAAGGCTACAAATGAATATCACCTGCTTCTAATTCTGTTGGTCTATTTAATGCTCTTTGCAGTTGATTGCTTGTTATTGTAGTTGAGTCTGACATTGAAACATCGGTTTTGTATACTAACTCCTGCTCTCAGTTCTGTTTTATTGTTACCGCTTGATCTTAAAAACTCTTGTGTAAGTTTGTTGGCATTGATTAGCCTTTGGCTAGAGCATTAATCATCAAAATGCCTACTGAAAATCTGTCTGATAAACGCATGTCCAAGTTCAAAAATAAGGGCAAGGAACCAACGGTGAGCTGTGCATACATTCTGGCAATTTGCCTCCCTTTTAACTGTTCACACCTTAAAATCCATTAATGTCTTTACACCCTATCTGTGCTTGCAGAAAATGCGTGACCGCAGAATTGCAGAGTGCGTTGAGCTTCGAAAAGCTCAAAAGGTTGAAAGTATTATGAAGAGGAGAAATATTTCATCTGTGGGAGATGAGGAGCCTCTGTCACCTGAGTATTACGCTGACAACAAACAGGTGTTTGCTAGTTAAACCTTTAATTAGAATTTACATTTTTACAATATTCTTATAACTGTTTTTGTTTTAAGGTCATATCTGAAACCATTCAAGAAATTGTTGCCAATGTGAACAGTGACTGCCCAGAGAAGCAGAGACTAGGTTGTCAAGCAGCTAGGTACAGTAACCAGTCTTAACTTCATCAGTGATCTCAACTTCTTATAGAGCATTACCAACCTACAAATTGATTCCTACAGGAAGCTGCTTTCTCGGGAGAGGAACCCTCCCCTGAAGGAGGTCGTAGAAGCTGGACTTCTGACTCGCTTTGTGGAGTTTCTAGGAAGGAATGACGACCCCACACTGCAGTTTGAAGCTGCTTGGTCTCTCACTAATGTTGCATCTGGCACCTCCTGGCACACACAGCAGGTGGTAGAGCACGGGGCAGTGCCAGCCTTCATTGCGCTGCTGGCTTCACCTATGCTGAACATCAGTGAACAGGCTGTCTGGGCTCTAGGCAACATTGCAGGTGATTTATACTTTGAACTTCATCTGCATCCTAAAAGAAAGTGGCACATGTACTCTAATACTTGATGAAACTTGGGTACTTCAATGTTAAGAAGTGAAATGCTAGTTCTGAAGACCGAAAACTATTTTACAAAGTGTTCATTCACCCTTTTAGGTGATGGTCCATCTTATCGAGATGCGCTGATTGACTGTGGCATCATCCCTGCGCTGTTGGCACGGCTCACGCCAGATGCTCCTGTGAGTTTCTTCTGGACACCCCAAATCTTTGGATTTGCAAGTGCAAATGCACAGTGTAAAGGTCTCTGCACACGGAGTCCGAAATTTTTGCACTTTAAAAATATAACCACACGTTGTCAGTCACGTTTACACTGCCTCCGAAACTTTTGTCCGTCAATTCAGATCTGGTTCGATTTTCTGCGTTTTCGCATCCATAGCATTCATTTTGATAGGAAAGGATGGGGAATACGAAAACTCATGTGAGAACTTCAGGCTGTGTGTGCAATGACCTTAACCCTCAATGTTTTTCAGGTGGGGTACCTTCGCAATTTTACATGGACCCTGTCAAACCTTTGTAGGAACAAGAATCCCTTCCCTCGTTTCAGTGCGGTCCAACAAATGCTCCCCTCCATAATCCAACTACTCCACCATAGTGACAAATCCATCCTGTCTGATGCATGCTGGGCCATTTCGTACCTCACTGATGGACCCAACGAGCGGATTGATGTGGTCCTCAAGACTGGAATCCTTCCACGGTTGGTTGAGCTCTTGGGATTTGAGGAACTCGCTGTGGTGGTAAGTACCCTAGTGTGTTTAACTTTCTGGTGTTGAATTGCTTAAAAGGAGTTTCTCCAATATAATCTAGACCCCAGCCCTACGTTCGATTGGGAATATTGTGAGTGGTTCAGACCTGCAGACCCAAGCGGCCATCGACGCAGGCGTGTTGAGTGCTTTGCCCCAGCTGATGCGACACCCTAAGACCAGTGTTCAGAAGGAGGCAGCTTGGGCAGTGTCCAACATTGCAGCTGGACCCTGCCAACAGATCCAACAGCTCATCACGTGTGGATTGTTGGCTCCTCTAGTGGATCTCCTAAGGAATGTATGTCGTAACTGATGTTTTTTTGGCATGTTGAATGTCCTCTGCCCACACAGAGTTGCCTATAAAATGTTCTGGCTTGAATATGATGGTTTGCTTCTAAAGCTGGGCATAAAATCAGGCCAATTATACAAACCGCCCCTCCTGGGGCTTCTTGAAGTGTTACATTTCCAGTTGGCAAAAGTATACATTAACATGCTTTGTCAAATCTTTGGGGTAATTATATGGAAAAGAGTTCCAAATGGCTATACTGAATTTGGTCTTCTGCAAGAATTTGACTGTCTAATGTTTGCAGTTATCATAATTTCACTCCGATAATTGCTGCAATGGTAGTAAGATTTTTTTATTTTTTTTTGCATCGGTTTGTAAATGATGCTATTTGGGGTTCATAAATTGATGCCTACTTGGTAAACATAATGGGCAATGCATCTTCAAAGTCTACCCACTTTTCAGTGTTTGCTTGAAAAGGATCTGTGATGCATTGGGACACTATTTGTACCTCTTCATATGGTTATGCAGGGCGACTTCAAAACTCAGCGAGAGGCAGTATGGGCAGTGACCAACTACACAAGTGGTGGGACTGTGGACCAAGTTGTTCATCTGGTCAAGTGTGGTGCTTTAGAGGCCATCTTGAACTTGCTTCAAGTTAAAGACACCAAGACTGTCCTGGTCATCCTAGATGCCATAAATAACATCTTCTTGGTAAGTCAGGGTTTTTTTTTTCCCTTTTTTTTTTTTTTTTTTTTTTAAAAGGGAATATGTAAATCCTACTGCAACTCCCAGTGCTTGGTGTTGTGAGGGATATGCTAAAATATTAACTGTGTGCCTTCTGCAGGCTGCTGAGAAACTTGGGGAGGTGGATAAGCTTTGTTTGTTGGTGGAGGAAGTGGGAGGGCTGGATCGAATTGAGTTTCTTCAAAACCATGAGAACAATGCGGTTTATCGGGCAGCTCAAGCTCTTATTGAGAAGTATTTCAGTGAGGTGGGTATCTTAAAGGGATTTTAAGATGGGAAGTTTCTTGTCAATTACTTGTAATTTGTGTGGAAATGCACTTTGATCTTGTAAAACTGAAAAGATTGATCCGCTAACACCCCCCAACCAATCTGTATATTCCCATGCTCTCTCAGGATGGTGAAGATCAGTGTCTGACAACTGAAGCCACAGATGCAAACTTTGTCTTTGGAGCATCTGATGTCCAAAAGAGATTTGACTTCTGAGTTATTTTTATTAAAGCTTCAACTGAATAAATATTTTTGCAGTATGTTCTGGTCGATTTTTCTTTTTGTGCTTTGATTTCAGGGCAAGACGGCAGTTAAAATTTGTACAAAAGAATATATGCTGGCAAGGTAGCTTAGTTTGATAACACCAGAGCCACTGTAATGTGCCAAGTCTCATCACAAATGGCCTGTTCTGATGACTGTATATGGGTAACACTGGTTTTGTGCCATCATTATAGTGTGAAGATGGCTATAGAAATTATGACTAGTCAAACTCTCTGAATCTGTCAGTGGCTCACTCTCAGGGTTGTTACCACCACAGGAGTTTCTTTGAACTTAAACTTTGAAGAATGTGGGTAACGATTTCTAGAGATGCACCGATTGCAATTTTCTTGGCGGATTCAGGTTTTTTTTTTTTTTTTGGAAGTGACCTGCCGATACAGCTTTAAGAACTATAATTGACAGCATGTACAAACAAATCTATGCAAATTACATCGCGTTTGAGCAAAAACAGTTCATATTTTGTCTAAAGTCAAAGTTACTTAATTTTAACCTTGTTTATTTAAATACTATTGTATAAAATCAGTGTCAAGTTGCAATTGTGTTTGATATTCGGGGAAACATGGCCATATAATGTGCTCATCTAAATCATATATTGAATTTTTTTGTCTTCTACCGCAGTATGCATCTATAAATTTATGGGAGTTATTCTGTGTGCCGTCTCTCACACGCTCACTCGGGCTGTGCAAGCCTCATCTGGCACGACATAAATACATGATCAGTTGCTGTTTGCACTGAATACAATTAAAATTAGAATCTTTCTCACGCAAAACGACGCGTTTACACGCGAATGTGCGCGTGGCTGTGACGTCAAGGATCGGCGAGACGTGAGACTGACCGGCCAGTCACCGATCCAGGCCAGTCATGCGAAAAATTGGCCACCGGTCAATCGGTGCATCTCTAATAGTTTCTGTTCCCCACTGGCATCCATAGTACATTTACTTCGTTAGTAAAAAGGATTGTCGCTTTTGGGTGAACTCTCCTTTTTAACATGTGTTTGCCATTTCATCTAACAGCCAGTGATTCTCATTAGATTTTTATACTGGAGAAGCTGCAAAAGAATCTTACAATGCTGCTTTCCCCCCCAAAAAAATCAGCCCTCGTAAAAATCCTGGTCTGTTACAAGTAATTTTAAATTGGTAACTTGCAACCGTTTTACAGCATTTGTTTTGAAAGGCAAGTAATCTTTCACAAGAAAATATGGGCTTTCACCTTGATATCTTTGCAATTATGAACTCTTGCTCTGGATAAAATATTAATGAACACAGTTTCAATGACTATTTGCAGTGGCAAAAACAAAACAGTGGAATGTGAAATGCTCCATTTACTACGACTGCACACATTTTGGTCGGAATCAAAATATTGTATTAGAGTAACTTGGTTCTTTGAAAAACCCGCTAAACATGCCCCGTACAATAAATCTATAGTTTGACCTTGGACAAACACGAAGAGCTTTCAGAATTTATATAACACATTCATGCTTCATTATGTATCAAACCTTAGAACCAGAGAAAATGATTCCCACTCCTTTTCAGAGAATAGTAGTTCTCTTACAGTCTCAATTTATTCATCACATTCATCCTCACTGTCATCGTTTTCCTTTACTTTTTCCTTTGGTGGAGCTATTGGTGGAAGATCTAGTCGGGCCCATGACATTGGTTCTGCCTTCTTCAACACAACCTCAATTTTGGTAGCCATCATGTTCACCAAACTTTTACTTGCATCAATTACCTAAAGGGAAAAGCAAATGGAAAAGTCTTAAAACAATCAAATAATTTGATGCATTACTTTTATTGTGGTGCTGAAGTTTCTGTTAAAGCAATAAGCCTCAAAAAGCTGTTATTTACACTGATTTTAGAACAGCTAAGTGGTGGTGTTAGGAATGACGTGAAGTGGAAAGCCCCTACGACTGGAACTATATATTATATATTAACATATTAAATATGGTAATTTTAAAATACATTCTCATACCCAATTTAATAAGCAGATACAACTTTGGTAATGTTAGTGTCACATATTGTATACGCTTCAGCTTTAATGATAGAGTTTTATATAAGTACTTTAAAAGTCTATACTTACCCCCCACAAACTGATCTGTTGTTCAAATTCTTTCTCTCCTTCAAATATAATGTGGATTTTGAGCTGCAAGAAAAAAATACATTTTAAATTAGTGCTATGCAGAATCTTGCAAATAAATGTAAAATTATACAGTTAAATATTGAGTACAGGAGTTAGTAGTTAAAAAAAAAGAAAAAAAAAGTCACACCTATGAGACTTTCTATGTAATGTCAGCATAAAATCCAACAGAAATGACCTTGGTGCCTTACCACAGTGCTGTTCCCCTCCACTGAGCTCAACTCTGGTACTGAATTTTTGGCATAAATGGAAATGATGACCTGACTTCCTGTTTGGTGCCAATCAAACCTGCATGGCACAACCTTCTTTCCCTATGTACACACAGAAGAATGGCATCCTCTGCTTAAAATAGAATTTGCTTGTACATATACTCAACATTATGACCTTCAACAAATTATTTGTTCATTTGAAACTTGGATATTGGCCTGCAAAAGGCCAGATGCTCAAAAATAATTTATTGGACAGGATGTGAAAAAAATAAACTAAAAAAAAAAAAAAAATCCAATTAAAGTAATATAGTACTTTGACTTTTAAATCTCATGGTAGAAACTTACTGTATCTTTTTTCTTCCACTGATGCTTTCCTCGGGTACAGCCCTCTTGAGACAGAAACGTGTTGAAGTCTGAGGTTTTCCTCTTACAGCAGCTCCAATACTTCATCCTTTTATGAGGAAGGATAAAAAGAGGACTTAATTGCAGAATCCGTGGAGATATCTGAAATTTCTCCATTTACACTTTTCTAGTACTTTTTAGAAGCAGTATTAAGTTTTGATCTGGCGCTAATTTACCCTTCATGGAAGATAGGTACACCAGCATGATACAAACATGTCTCTTCATCACTGTCTGGTCCGCTGAACATCTGAGAAACAGAATAATGAGAATCCATTGTTTATTATAGACTAAAGAGAGTCAACGTGCCATGGATTCTAATCGGAGAAGCAGGCAGAGAGAACAGTACCTTACTGCAGCCTCCATTCTTACAGGACGTTCCTATCTTAATTTCATCACTATCCTCCTCTATAATACAAGAAAGAGAATAAAATGCATCAGAATAAAAGACAAATATAGAAAGGTGGGGAAAAGGATGGTTGGGCTATTCTTACCCTTTATCTCCTGTGCATTTTCCTCAGTTAATTTAAGGTTTTCTAAAGCCTGTTTGAGCGAAGGAGAGATCTTCAGTTGTAGAATGCAGAAAGGCTCATCTGGACTACAAAGACAATTAAAAAGGGCTGTTTTCAGTCATTTATCCTTAAGAGGTTGTAACATCAATGTGGGTTTTGGCTGGGTGAACTGTTAATGAGAAGAACTTGTTTTCTACAGTAGATTTAATGCTGCATTACTTTATCTTCTGAACATCTGAACTAATGAGCCAGAAAATACAAATAGGGAAGACCCTGTCCTCTTCAAGTGTGCTTTTACCTTGGTCGCTGAATAGACTCTAGAGGTTTTGGTGCTTGGGTGATGCATTCATTAAACTTTGGCTTCACATCATTCACGCTCTTGTCCACAGAGGACTTCACTTCTGGTTTAACAGGCTCAGAGGGCTTCTCCTGATTATGAGGGCCTTTTGTGCAACCCTAAAGATGCATAAAAGTGTTTTAAGACTCCATCCACAACTCTATCTATGAAAACGCTCATTCAGTCTCATCACATATGAGCACTCACAGCAATACTAAGGAAATCCGAAAAGTCGGTTGTTCGTCTCTTGCAGCAAGACCAACCCTGAGAAGTAATGAAAGACACAATTTAATGGGGGTTAACTCTGAGTAACATAACAATGGGACGGTTAAATTTGACATGAATAAGTAAACTGATCTTCTTGCATGTCCATACCTTCAATGCATCATGAAACACTGGCACTCCGGGGTGGTATGTGCAGGGGTCTATGGATAAGAAGAGATTGATAGCGTGAAATGTGACGTCAGAACAATAGTCACATGTCAGTGTAGATCAAGTCTGCTACTCCAACAAATGCCTTCTATAAACTTAATAATCATTTACTAAAACGGAGCTATTGATTAAGCATCATTCAAACGCTAATGACCAGCATTGTAGATGCCTCCTTAAATGAACATACCAAATGACTTTTAAATAAAATTAATATGGGACTCTTGAGAGACGGTCGTGTTTCGGTAATGGTACATGTATATCAATAAATGTTATTAAAGACAAAAGAGCTGCTTTGCATTTATCCGGCTATCTACCATAGCAATCTGGCTATCGTTTGTTTGTTAAGGCTTACCATTTGAATTCTTGTCGGGATCAAAACGTTGTCCACATCCCTTATTATAACACAGTACAGACATAATGTATGACAGAAATTAAACGTATATTGTACAACGTGGTCAAGAGAGAAAGATCCGAAGTCTTGACTAGCTTGCTACTGCTGCTTCCCGTCGTGAGGTCCCTTCCGGAAACTTTCGTCAATTTCCGTAAATGATCGTGCAACACTTCGGCTACAATCGTCTATTTTCGGAATGTCTCGGAATTAGTTGGAATGATGGGATCACAGAGTGAGAGATGGGATGCACCACCTAACGGAGTTGTGAATTAAAAACACAGACAATGCAGTGCATGAAAAGGAGCCCTGTTCAATTCTATTTCACGCCCTCACATAATTTTATTTATTTAATTTTTCGCGAAGAAAAAATCTAATTATCATGAATGTTATTTTTATGTTGCAATAATCCTAAATGCGTTTGGAAGGATATTCTAAAGAACATCAGTATTGTCTAATGTTTGTGTGAGATAAGGTTTAGATCATTTTGTTGCCACGGGACAGCAGCAACAACACCGGTTTCGTTTGCGCATTCACGGGATAACGTGCACTCGTGAGCGCGCTTTAGGAGGTGCGCGCTCCGCTGATTACAGTCAACTGTGAGTGGCACTGAGTCCTGTATGGCAAAGAAGTGAAGGGTGTAGTTTCACAAAGCGGGCTCTTGGATGTCTGCAGAGCAGAGATTTCTTTCTCCCTAAGCCAGAGGTAAGAGCTCATTCACATATTTTGATGCACTAATTATCGGAGAACAAGTGACTGCTCGGTCTCAGTAACAACATCCTTTACTAGAATCCACAGCGTTGAAAGTTTCCTTTGATTACAATCGCATTTTAATAGACTCGTGCGTCCATTAAAGAGAATCGGTTTTGTTTGACACGATCAAAGTTATTTACTTCAAATGCAATACAAAAATATAATGCGAAACTGTAGGTTATGTGTCATTTATTCACATTTTCTCTTGTTCCACTTTACTTTCAAGAACATTTGAATATTATTTGTTTTACCTGGATGTCACATATGGCTATTAACCCTCATTTTTGCTCTTCGTTGCTGTTATCAATCTTGCAGCGAGATTACCGTCTAACTCGCTTGTCAGTGTTTTGTGAAAGGGTATTATCGAGTCCATTGAGAACAGGGTCAGGTTTTTATTTATTTTTTGACAATTTAATCCAAACCAAGGGCTGCTTAATAAATAACTGCCTTCACATTTATGTGAGCAATAGGATGTCTTTGTGAGATGAATGCTCTAGATTGAAATGGTTTACTGCATATATATCTCTCTTTTGCAGGATAACTGGATGATGGCATGGCTATAAACAGCTGCCCTGAGGGGAGTATGAGGATCTGTCTCACTAGTTTCTCCTTATTGCTCCTCCACCTGCTTCCTTGTTTGGGGCAATTGCAGGAGCCAGGGTCCTCCTCCTTTCAATTTACTGCCTCAATCTACAATGCCACCATTTATGAGAACTCTGCAGCTCGGACATACATTAGGACTGAGGTTAAAATGGGGATTCCGCTATCTAAGTTTGGTCCTTTGGACATCAAATATTCCATTGAATCTGGAGACGATGAAGGGCTGTTTCAGGCTGAGGAATTTGTGTTGGGGGACTTTTGCTTTCTCCGCATACGGACTAATGGTGGGAGCGCTGCCATCCTGAACCGTGAAGTGCAGAATAATTATACATTAAACGTGAGGGCTTCTGGCAAAGGTGGGCTGGAGGCTTACATGACAGTTAACGTGCAAATTATGGACATGAATGACCTCCGACCTTTGTTCTCGCCCACTTCCTATGCCATTGATATTTCAGAAAGTTCTCCACTGGGATCAAGTGTGGCTCAGGTGACTGCCACTGACGCAGACATCGGCTCCAATGGCGAGTTTTACTATTTTTTCAAAGAAGACATGGAGGAGTTTGCTGTCCACCCAACCAGTGGGGTGGTATCGCTCACAGCCAAGCTAAATGCAGATAAGAACAACAGATTTGACCTTGAGGTTTTAGCAGTGGATCGTGGAATGAAGGTTTATGGGAACAGTGGTATTAGCAGTACAGCCAAACTAGTGATCAGTGTTGTGCGTATCAATGAGTTCGCTCCAACGCTGACTGCAGTCGCACGTTACCCTTTAATATTAGACAAAGAACCAGTTTACGCCATTGTTACTGTAGAAGATTTGGACGAGGGAC
The DNA here is from genome assembly GCF_936440315.1 of Barbus barbus. Classification (NCBI taxonomy): domain Eukaryota; kingdom Metazoa; phylum Chordata; class Actinopteri; order Cypriniformes; family Cyprinidae; genus Barbus; species Barbus barbus. Next base: position 11,460,473 of record NC_136725.1, read on the forward strand.
CCAATGGAGAAATTGAATGGGTTGCCATCATTGCAGGTGACCCTCAGGAGCAGTTTGTCTTTGACAGAGCTCCACTTGGAAATGAATACAAGCTGAAGACATCTGAACCAGTCAACTGGGATAAATTTCCTTATGGTTGCAATCTCACTTTTCAAGCCAAAGACCGAGGAACACCACCAAGACTCTCCAACACTCAGTCTCTTCAACTCTTAGTGAAAAAACCACAGTCTGTGCAGGTGAGTTTCGAAAAAAAGATCTACAAAACCTCAATTATTGAGATTGCACCACCAGGGACCATAATAGAGACTGTGAGGATATCTCCAAGACCGCCAGTCGTCAGCTATGCTCTAAGTCTGACCTCAGATTCAATTTATTTTATCATTAATCCACTCACTGGTGTCATCTCAACAGTGCAACAGTTTACTACATTAAAACAGCAGCTATTCAATTTAGAGGTGATGGAGACAGTAAGTGGCATGACAGCAAAGGTGCAAATCACTGTTGAGGATGCTAACGACAACTACCCAGTGTTTACCAGCACATCTTATGAAGTCTCTATCAATGAGAGCGTCCCAATTGGCACTGTGATTCTCACTATATCAGCGGTGGATGATGATAAAGGTGATAATGGGTGCATAACATACAGCATAGCCAGCTTTCAGTCCCTTCCATTTATCATCAACCAAAATACAGGAGAGCTGACGACAGCCAAAGAACTGGATTTTGAATCGTCTTTGGAGATATACGTGTTCGCCGTCCGAGCCTCAGACTGGGGATCGCCTTACAGACGAGAAAGTGAAGTCAATGTCACGGTACAAGTTTTGAACATTAATGACAACCAACCTCTTTTTGAGCGTGTGTCATGTAAAGGTTCGATAGGACGCGATTTTCCTGTGGGTCAGACGATCATCATAATGTCTGCCATTGATATTGATGAGCTTGGGTTGGTTAAATATAAGATTCTGTCTGGAAATGAGCAAGATGTCTTCACTCTTAACCCGGACTCGGGGATGTTGTCATTAAAAAGACCCCTCTCTTCAATGAGTGTAAAAAATGAAGAGTTCAACTTGAAAATAGATGCATCAGATGGCGAACTGCTCTCCGCACCCACCTTTGTAAATATATCAGTGGTCAGAGGCAGAATGCCAGCAAGAAGTTTCAATTGTCGAGACACAAAAGTTGCACAGAAGTTAGCTGAGAAACTTCTGAAAAGAGCCACTGCCATTAGCAAATCCAAAGTGGAGGAAGGCTACACAGACCTATTTTCTGTCAACAGACAGACGCCTCAGTTTGAATCCTTTCCGTCCGACATTGTAGTTCGGGAGGACATGCCTGTGGGAGCCAGTGTCCTTCAAGTGAACACAAATGATGGTGACACAGGCTTCAATGGTCGCATTCTGCATGCCATATCAGATGGGAACATTGACAGCTGCTTCAATATTGGCATGGAAAGTGGCCTAATATACATCTATCAGCTACTAGACCGTGAACGATCAGATCGGTACCTTCTCAACATAACTATCTATGACTTGGGTGTTCCACAGAGATCCAGCTGGAGATTGCTGACAGTTATCATTGATGATGTGAATGATAATAGCCCAAAATTCTCCCTCGAGAGCTATACTGCCATTATACCAGAGAATGCAGCTATCGGCACGGAAGTGATCCAGGTCACAGCCTCAGATGAAGATCTTGGTCAGAACGGAGAAATCTTATACACCTTGTTAACAAACACCCCGTTATTTGCCATTAACAGCGAGACCGGCTTCGTTTATGTGTCTAGTCAGTTGGACAGGGAGTCTGTCTCGGATATCACCCTCAAAATTCAAGCCAGGGATAAGGCAGGAAGAGGGAATCAGATGTTCTCAGAGACAACACTGAGAGTCTACCTCGAGGATGTAAATGACTGTGCCCCAATGTTTATTCCTAGGAGCTACAGTTGTCGTGTGTTGGAGGACCTTCCTATAGGTGCAGTTATAGCTTGGCTGCAAACACAAGATCCTGACATTGGATCTGGAGGATGGGTGAGATACTCCCTGCCCAATGATTTCAATGGAACATTTAAGATCCATCCTGAAAGTGGTGCCATTAAGGTGACCAAAGACCTGGACTATGAGAAGCAACAATTTTACAATCTCTCGGTGGTTGCAGAGGACTTGGGTTTTCCAGTCAAGCTTCGCTCTGAGTCTTATCTTGAAGTGGAAGTCATTGACGTCAATGAGAACCTCATCGAGCCGTATTTCTCAGAATTTGCAGTGAGGGGCACTGTGAAGGAAAACTCTCGGCATGGAACAAGTGTCCTCCAGGTGACTGTGCAAGATGATGACAAAGGCAGAGATGGAGTGATCAGATACTCTATCAAAGCTAGAAGTGGTCTTGGAAGGTTCTCCATTGATGAAGAAACAGGTATCTATAGTTTGATTTTTTTTATGTGCCTTTTGGTTGTGCTGTCTGCTATTCTTTGTGTCTTTGAAGACTAACCAGTCCTGAGTCGATGCTTGCACAATAAAACAAAACCTGTGAAAATGGTTGTGAATTTATGCCCTAACATTTTACTGCAGTGTGCTGACTGAATGGTATTAAAAGGTCATGGTGACGTTATTTCTCTTGGCACTGAATTTGTGCTCTGGGTCTACAATTGCCTCTGAAATTGCCGCCACTGGAGAAGACCACTGACCTAGAAAGGTAGGACTTGACCTCTGTGTGGTTTGAAACAGTGTTCTTCTGTGATTTTCACAGTCTGTGATTTTCAAAATCTGTGAGATTTGATATTTGCAACACTGAAAAAATGCTTAGTTGCTTAATTACGACTTATGTGGTGTCAGCTTCACTATTAATTACAACTAATGACTATTGATTAGAGAACTACAACGGGCAGTAGGATGTAACTGTGGTCCTCCATTCACATGTCAGCTAATTAGTCTGAGCCTGTTAATCAGGCCCCTGTTTAAACTAAGCAAGTGCACGCTTGTGCCAGAACCTCAAATGAGCATGGAATTTCCACAGAGAATTGAATGCCCTACCAGCAGCAAAAGACAAGCTGTAGGGGAAGCGGATACATGAGAACAAGAGTTGTCTTTCATCTTCAAAATAAAACCTCTGAGACAAGTAAGGACAGTGGCATTGGCTCAGTACACCCACTACATATCCGCCTACCGAGATCCATTTAGCTGCCATGTTGCTTGGTGTGTTATGAGTCCTTGTCTTTGTCACTGGACTTTTGAGATGATTGAAAGTGGGCAGTTCATGTAATAGACTTCTAAACAAGCGGAAATCAAAGCCACTTGATCTTGGCCACCAGTTGAGACGTGTTGGGTTGAAGTTGTGTGTATGTAAAGTGATTCCTATATACGAAGTCTCATTGCTCAGATGCAAGAGTGAACTAAAAAGGCTGGTGGGATTTATGAAGGCCTTATCGGCAGAGCGCTCTGCTGCTTTGAGCAGGTATTGGTATTCCTGCCCACACTTTGGGAAATAAATCAGAGTGCTCTCTCACTCAGACGCCTGTCGAGAAACAAGTTCAGCTCTAATTTGCCTCTGAGATTTGGCCTCTTTTTCTCCAGAGTCAGGTTAAGTCCTTTATGTCAAAATCTCTGACACCTATGCAAAGGGCTGCTTGTGCTTCACATCCCCACACACTGCACAAGACTGATGTATTCTGTTTTTCTTTTTGAGAGATAACATATTTTTGGACCATAAGGGAGTCGAGGATCTTTACCACAAGCCCACTTCCTCTTACAGACTACTTTAGCTTTGATTGTAATTCAAGGGAGATATCAAGGGTTTTCCCATTGATGCCTGCATGGCATATAGAGGAAACTTCTCTCAGACCGTAACAAAGATGCAGATTTGGAGTAGAATGAAAGAGACAGGGAAAAGATTTATGCTGAAAGTGAAAAATGCCTTTTCAGCATGTTTAGGTGCAATGCTTGTGAACTCCAGATAATTCAAGATGCCTGGCATAAAAAGAACTGCCCTTGATCTTGTTTGTAGACATGAAGGATGAGTTGATGGCTTAGTTCTGCTTGATTATATTCTAAATTCAGGACAAACTATGAATATTTGATTGTTTACATCTTAAAATATGAACTACAGTTTTTCTCAAGGAATTTGAAATTAAAATGGTGACAACAAATGTTATGAATATTATAAAGTTGCATTATGGCTACCGTTTCACTTGCAGAAAAACATCTGCTATTAAACTAAATGGCATGCGTGTCAATGTGACTTGCATTTGAAATGGTTATTTTCTCTAATTTGCAAGTTCTTAGAGGATAATTGGGGCCTCTTTGTGATATTGCTAGCCACAAAACACATAATCATCCTTTTAAGTCTGGTGCAGTTGAAGGACACGGCACCGATTTTCTGCCTTCTAGCTCCATAAGCAGTCCTTGATGTTTATAATACACACCTGTTTGGTTGACTCTCATGAATAATGATAAATGCTAAAAGCAATGGCTTGTAAAGCTAAAGAGGCAGATGGATTTAGTGCTGCTTTCAATGACATGATCAGTGGTTTGAGATTCACAATCAACTGAAAGCCAATTGCAGCGTGTCAAATCGTTTGCATTGCTCTAGTCCCTTTCGCGACAGCAAATTAGTTTCTCGTGTTCAAATGCTTTACAAAATCAGGCACTTAGTGTAAATCTGTGTCTCTTTAATTTGAGCTGGGACAGTCCTCGTGTTTTGTAGAATTTCTGAGTCTCAGCGTCAGAACCTGTGGGACTCCATCAAAACAACCTCAGCTTCAAAGCTAGGATCTTTGAATCAAAACTGTGGAAAACATGTCTGAGTCTGTAGAGTCCTGTTCCAGACAGCAATGAAATCTTGTCACTTTTTTATGCCATCTGTCATATTTTTGACACGACTGATGTGGTTTCTCAGTATATGTATGTTTGTAGAGTGCTGTATTCTCAATGTGATCATTAATTACTTGTGTGACCTATACATTTACAGCAGTTTGGAATAAAGTTTTTTTTTTTTTTTTTTATATAATGAAAGTGTGTAATGTGATATGATGACATCAATTAACGTTTTGTTTCAGCACTGAGGTTATATAGTTATCTCATATATGGGTTTAAAAAGCGAACTTCATACATTTTTAACATCTTGGCGAATTTCAAAGGTTGTTTACTCCTGGAAAACTGTATGTAGGACATGCAATGTTTTCTATATTCCCCGAGTTGCAAGACGTGAATGTAATAAGAGTACTTTTGGCCGCATTTCAGTATTATTGCAGTATTAAAAAAAATCCAGCATGTTTAAAAGCAGAAGAAACGGCTCATTAGTGAACCTTCTCTCCATCCATCAAATTCAATTTAACTGGAACTATCTAGATTAATTGGTACACTTTTCATTTAACCCTCATTTTCTGTTTGGGTCTGAAAGGCTCCTATTTTTAGCCCAAACTGCTTATCATTTAAGTGCCAGGTTGATACTTGTTGACTTTTGCTAATCTTATGAGAACTGATCATAAAGAAACCTTTCAGCTTGATAACCTGCTTTAAATGGAGCAATCTTATTTAGTGCCTATCTGAAAGTCTTTATGCCTTAACGTTATTTATGACCTAAATTAAAGGTTTAATAATTTCTTTCCATTGGGTTTTGATTAGTCATTGGAAGACTGGAGGGATTGAAGACCGAAAAAGAGGTTAATTTCATTTCAATTTATTATTTTTACATGTAGCCTACATGACTTTAGACATACATTTAATACTGGTTTAGAGTTGCAAATTCACAAACTGCTCTTAATATGTCTCATATATATCTCATATTGCATGCTATTGTATTATATATGTGATGTTTTCACACAAAAATTTAAAATCAGGTTTCTTTTGTAATTTATTATGAATAAAATGAGATTGTATTGACACATGAGCAGCTGGCAAATGAGAGGTCCGCAACACAATCATGTAAACACATAAAAACTTTTTTTTGTGTGTTTTGAAGTGGTTTGATAATATAGTGCTGCAGGAAGGGGTGACAATTTTGTAGGCCAAAACCCAGAAATGAGTTAGCATTTTGGCACTTCCAATTCCATTGTCCTAAAGTCCTGAAGGGATTTTTGAACGGCTTTGTTTAAATGCCAGAAATAAGGTCTGTGGTTAATACAAGCTCGAGGTATTTTCACATTCTATGCTATGACTTCCAATACATTAGTAATACCCCTTGCGAGTTTTTATAGCACACTGGCATAGTTTGGGTCATAGGTCATAGTTTGGGCATATTTTATGCGAGTTGCTAGCTGTGGGCAAGCGCTCCCTCATTATAATCCAGATTCAACATTAGAATGCAGGTAAGAGCAAGTTTATGGGTGCATTCACCTGTTGTGAATCCGTCTGAAATTTTGCATGAGAACGAACACAAAATTATTAGTGAACGAGGCCAAAGTACTCTTTAAGACTTTGTTCGTCTGATTCATCTGTATGTTTTGTGGTCTCGCGCTCCCTTTAGCAGGTTGATTAAAAAGTAAAATAAGGGGAACTGGTTTTGTTTTTCTTTGAAGGTGTGTATTGTGAATATAGCAGATTTCCTTCAGGCAAACTGACCTGTCACGCTGTGTTAGCTCACTGAGCAACGATTCAGTCAGCTTCAGATGTCCCTGTTTAGTTTTCACCCATATCCTTTGTGTCTTTGTCCCCTCGGGTGTCCTACTTCTCAATGCTTTTAAGGTTTTAGTAAGAATCAGGGACCTGCATGCTGTGTGAGTACTCCTCTTTTTTTTCCCCAGCTTCTGCTGGCTGTGAGGGTCGGAATCCCCTCGGCTGAATCACTTCACGGATGGTTGGTTTTGTTCTGTGCCATGGTTGACCGATCGACTCATTGCATTGCATTGCATAGCCACGAAATGGGTCATTCTGTCAGCGACGCCCCTTCCTATCACTGATCGTATTTACATGTGCCCGTGATGCAATGTCGAAGTGCTCCTAATCACAGAATGGCAGAGCCAGCACTTTGGTCAGGAATGATTAGATGTGCTGTGCTGAAGACCTGAAGGTCATACAGTCTCTGAGTGGAGCTGTTGTACCCTGCGGTGGGATTCCCAGCCCATCTAAAGTTAGTGGTATGTCCAAGATGTCAGTTCGGATTGGACACCACCAGCTAAAAATCTGTCCGCTCAGCAAACATGTCCTCTGCAGAGTGTAACTGTATTACACCTAAAGTGTAAACCGACTGTTTGATACAATGTTATATAGAGGAGACCGGGGCTAGTTGTCACATTTCCATTTCAGTAGATTTCTCTTTCTTGTTGTCACACATCTCATGTATTTCATCACCACAGTATTTTTGTTTCTAACATACAAGATTACGGTTTACATTGTACAACTAGGGCTGAAAATAGTTTTAAGAGGATTTAATTTATTAGGATAAACAGAGGCATTAATTCTATTTAATTTATCATATATTAGAATTTATCACTAAATTAATGTATTAAATTGACAGCCCTATATATTATAATGCATAAATCTGTCATTTACACAAAATAAGCAAATCTTCAGGAAATACTACATTCACACAATATGTAAAAAGACTTTACTGTAAATTGTAGAAAACTATTTGTGACAACTAGCCCCTTTGACCCCTATAACAGTGATTTCTATGTAGTTCATTGCCACATTGAATAATTTATATGCATCTAATCGTTTCACAATTGAGTTGTGGGCAATAGATTGTAGTAAGAGAACGAACCTCTGCAAAAAAAGCATTTTCAGTGAATTGGTTTAGGTTGGTCTCAGGTGTTGTTGATAGTTGTGTAAATTTCCCTGGAGAAAATGTGAAGAGAAATTACACTTTTAGGCAGACCACACCAGCTCTAGTTTTGAAACACTCTGCTGAATTGACTCTGGTTTCTGGGAGTGTGTGTCTAAAAACATTAATCTTTCAGCCTGACTGTAATCTCCTCAAAATGTTAGGCACATTACAGTTTAATAAAGTTTGACACCAAAGTTTGACTCATGGTAGGGTTGGATGATTTTGATGTGTAGTTTAATCACAAACCAAGTTATGGATAGCTTGAAAAATAAGTGAATGTTCCCTGCAGCTCACTCAGGCCAGAGTGTTGATCGCGGTTGATGTGTCATAAAAAATGTCATAAAAACTCACAAAGTGTGTGAAGTAGTACTTGTTGAATTCATCAAACAGGTGATCGATATTAAATATGTTTTTTCTCTGTTCTTACAGGAATGATTTACACCACTGGCAGCCTGGACTGCGAGACTCAGGAGTCATACTGGCTAACGGTGTATGCAACGGACCGTGGCGTGGTGCCGCTCTCTGCCTCTATTGAGGTGTTTATCCAGGTGGAGGATATGAATGATAATGCACCTTTGACCTCTGAACCCGTATACCACCCGTACGTCATGGAGAACTCTCCCAAAGACGTGTCTGTGGTCCGGATCCAGGCCCAGGACCCAGACGTTACTGCCTCAGATAGCCGTCTCATGTATCGTATCACTGCTGGGAATCCTCAGAACTTCTTTTCCATTGATTCCAACACAGGTAATAAAAAAAACTTATTTTTTTTTTTTTTTTTTTTTTTTTGCTCTATGAAGAAACAGATATATTTTTCAGATACAGTGGTGTGAAAAAGTGTTGGCCCCCTTCCTGATTTTTTATTTTTTTGCATGTTTGTCACACTTTAATGTTTCAGATCATCAAACTAATTTAAATATTAATCAAAGATAACACAAGTAAACACAACATGCAGTTTTTAAATGAAGGGTTTTTTTTTATGAAGGGAAAACAAAATCCAAACCCACATGGCCCTGTGTGAAAAAGTGTTTGCCCCCCCCCCCCCGTTAAAACATAACTGTGGTTTATCACACCTGAGTTCAGTTTCTCTAGCCACACCCAGGCCTGATCACTGCCACACCTGTTCGCAATCAAGAAATCACTTAAATAGGACCTGACAAAGTGAAGTAGACCAAAAGATCCTCAAAAGCGACCCATTATGTTGAGATCCAAAGAAATTCAGGAACAAATGAGAAAGCAATTGAGATCTATCAGTCTGGAAAAGGTTATAAAGCCATTTCTAAAGCTTTGGGACTCCAGCGAACCACAGTGAGAGCCATTATCCACAAATGGCGAAAACATGGAACAGTGGTGAACCTTCCCAGGAGTGGCCGGCCGACCAAAATTACCCCAAGAGCGGGGTAAACACAAAAGACCCCACAACAATATCTAAAGAACTGCAGGCCTCACTTGCCTCAGTTAAGGTCAGTGTTCATGTCTCCACCATAAGAAAGAGACTGGGCATAAATGGTCTGCATGGTCTTTCCAAGACGAAAACCGCTGCTGAGCAAAAAGAACATAAAGGTTCGTCTCAGTTTTGCTAGAAAACATCTTGAAGATCCCCAAATCCCCAAAAAACTTTTGGGAAAATACTCTGTGGACTGACGAGACAGAAGTTGAACATTTTGGAAGGTGTGTGTCCCATTACATCTGGCGTAAAAGTAACACAGCATTTCAGAAAAAGAACATCATACCAACAGTGAAATATGGTGGTGGTAGTGTGATGGTCTGGGGCTGTTTTGCTGCTTCAGGACCTGGAAGACTTGCTGTGATAAATGGAACCATGAATTCAGCTGTCTACCAAAAAATCCTGAAGGACAATGTCCGGCCATCTGTTCGTGACCTCAAGCTGAAGCGAACTTGGGTTCTGCAGCAGGACAATGATCCAAAACACACCAGCAAATCCACCTCTGAATGGCTGAAGAAAAAGACTTGGAGTGGCCTAGTCAAAGTCCTGACCTGAATCCTATTGAGATGCTGTGGCATGACCTGAAAAAGGCGGTTCGTGCTCGAAAACCCTCCAATGTGGCTGAATTACAACAATTCTGCCAAGATGAGTGGGCCAAAATTCCTCCACAGCGCTGTAACGGACTCATTGCAAGTTATCGCAAACGCTTGATTGCAGTTGTTGCTGCTAAAGGTGGCCCAACCAGTTATTAGGTTTAGGGGGCAAGCACTTTTTCACACAGGGCCATGTGGGTTTGGATTTTGTTTTCCCTTCATAATAAAAAACTTCATTCAAAAACTGCATCTTGTGTTTACTTGTGTTATCTTTGATTAATATTTAAATTAGTTTGATGATCTGAAACATTAAAGTGTGACAAACATGCAAAAAATAAAAATCAGGAAGGGGGGCCAACACTTTGTCACACCATTGTATATTAGATTATATTTTTTAATATATTACCAAAGATGCAAACTGATTTAATTTTTTCCCAATTAATTACAGCTAAATTAGGCAAATCACATTGTCGCATATATATATGAATATTTGCTGGAAATTATAAAGATTTAAATTATAAAGGTAATTCAAAGATGAAAAACAAAATGTTTAATTATAGACTTGTTCATTTTAAATATACAAATAAAAACATAATATAAAAATACAAATGTAGTAACATACGTAAGATTATACTGCATACGTTTGTAATAAACATTTTTAATGAAATACACATCTAAAAAGTATTTGAAATACATTTGTTTCATGCTAAGTATACTACAAATACATTTACATACTTATGTACTTAATTTTTGTAGTTGTGTTTTAATTTTGCAGAAGTAGTGCTGAAGTCTAACTAAAGATATACTGAAGGAAATTTGTGTTAAAGTGGACCTATTGCAAGTAAAATATCTTGCATTTAAAGACTGATATTATTCAAATGTCATACAGTCTTCATCAATAGTGACATTAAAACATATTTTAGGCTTAATATTAAGAAATTTGCATTGTGCACAGTAGTACTCCAAATAAATTAATTAATTCATTTTTATATCAGTAAGTCTTGAGTGATATGTCAGTAATAGATTTGAACTAAAAATGTATTAAATATATTATTTGTTTTACTAGGGATATGAGATTATACTGCACAAATTAGTCACATTTTTAATATAAAAATAAGAATTTAGTATTATATGTGAGATTATGTGCATGCATTTGTAATTTGCAATTTGTATATAAAAACAAACATTTAGTCATATATATGAGATTACATTTAAAAAAATAAAACATTTGTAATATATTAAATTATACTGCATACATTTGTCATTTACATTTTTAACCTACAGAAAATAAGCAAATCTACAGAAAATAAATAATAAATAATTGATTTTCCTCTGAATATGAGCAAATAATATTTGATCATATTTTCCTTTGAAATTTCAGCGCACTGTCCCCCAGTCCAATCTCCCATCTTTCACAAGTACTACTAAACAAACTGAGCAGCACAGGCTGTAATCTGCTCAGCGTCGGGACATTCTAGTGTGAAGTGTTAACACACATGCCGAGCTCTGATCCCATGGCATGCTGGGTGCATGCTGCATTGCTGATTACACCGAGGTGCTGCTTTCCTTGTCATTTGAGAAGTGAGTCATGGGAGCTTATGTATGCAGCTGTAGTCAGTGAATTAATTAAACAATGTTTGGTTGCCAGCAGGAAAGCTTTTCATTCTACTATCGGCAAATCCCTTCAAGGCAGCATGTGGCACCACATATTTACACTGGAATACAGAGGTTTAAGCTCAATAAATCTTACTCAGTATATATAATGAGATGTGAGCGAGTGTTTCATGCAATGATATGTAGTGAGCAGAGAGGTAACACTGCATTTCACTCTATATGAAAGCTTTTGAGTGTTCAAGGATGAAATATATGAAATGTATGAAAAACAATGTGGAAGGAAATTAAATTATGGTCGAATCAACCCAAAAGTATCAAAGCTTGAACGTTTTATAGTTTGACCCTGGACTGCAGTCATAGATTCTACTTTAGCTTCAGCCGCTGCTGGGAAAAAGCCGTTGTAATTGCTCCCCACTTATCTAGCTCTCTTTTTGTGATTGTCTGTTGAACTCAGCCTAAGTGTTCAGATAAATTGCATTGCGAGCGCTTTTATAAAAACAAATGTGCTGTGACTAAGCCAGCAACCAATTACTGCACCCTGAAAATAGAGAGTGCATGTTTGATTATTAGTTTAGAGCACTTGCCTCTAATAGAGTCATATCTTATGCGATTTCTTTTCGTTACAAATGCCCTCCTGACAATATCTTTATACTTAAATGAATGGCTTATGAGTGAAAAATCCTTCTCTTATACTTTCCTTTTTGTGCTTTAGTCCCTCATCGCCTCTGTGAGTTCATAGCTTCTCTAATTTCTCTAATTGAGTCTCTCTGGATGACACACATAAGGGAATACTGTGGATTCCAGCAGTGCAATTCAACCTGTGCCATCAGGAGTACTTTTGTTGCCATGGTTATGTTTCACAGAGAATCGCTGGCTCAGAAAGCACATACAATAGATTTATGTTAGGTAAATAATGGGAACTTGCTGAAATGGTCACATTGTTCTACAAAATGATGAAATTTGCGGTATGTTTGTACAGAGTGTATATATATATATATATATATATATTTTTTTTAAAACATTCTCACGTATCACTTTGTTCGGTGGAAGTCAGAAGGAGAAATGCACTCTCAAGCTTCAAAAAGGATGGGAAAACACCAAAAGTATTATAAAAAGAACTATACCACTATAGTTTGCAAATATAAGTTACGCATTATTCAAACTTTTCTTTTCATGATCGAGGCAAAGTCATATGGGCTTTGAGTGAGATGAGGATGGGTAAGTATATTTTTGTTCTCTATTGCTTTTTGAAATTCTCAAGCCCTCTTCTCTACAGCTTGTCAGTATGTCCACAGCAGGAATTGTTGTCAAACCCATAGACCTGCTTAAACTTATTTACCTTCAGACTCCAGCATCCAGATGTCTTGTGCCTTAAGGAAGCATTCATATTCAGGAATGTCTTCCTGTTCTCAGTCTCTGCTGTTCTGTCTGCACTGAAGTGTTTCAAAGCCACTAGGGGTTTGAAAAATAACCCTATGCATTCACCACATACCATCTGTGGGTTTACGCCAAAGGCCTGTGTCATGAGCTGCTGTTTTTTCTGCAATAAACAAAGTGTTGTGTAAATTTATGCACCCTTGCTGACATGTTATTAATCATTGTCGAGTGGAGCGGCTTTCCATTCTGATTGTTGCAGCGCTTTCATTGCACAGTTGTCAAGGAAGTTTTCAGCTTATTCGAGTTTATAATTTTTAATACATGTTTTTCAGGACTCATCACCACGACGTCAAGGAAACTGGACAGAGAGCAACAAGCAGAGCACTTCCTAGAGGTAGTGAATACTTCTTGACCTGTGCCTTAAAAGAGTAATTGAAGCGAGAAAAGAAAAACTGCCATTATTAATGATGCTTTCCATTTGAAGTTCAGTTTGGGATATTCCATTTTGATATCACTGTCTTAAGATATTTAAAAAATTTATTTATTCCTGTGATGACAAAGCTGTTCAGTGTCACATGATCTTTCAGAAATTATTCTAATATGCTGGTTTGGTGCTTAAGAATAATTTCTTATTATTATCAAAACAGTTGTGTTGATTAATATATTTGCATTTTGCTTTCAAGCTTAAAAAAAGACAAAAGACTTAAAGCTCTTATCAAAAGACAATCTACATTACATGTTAAGACCGATGACGTCAAACAGTTGGATTTGAATGTGAATATGAAATTGAATGGAGGGAACGATTTACAGTCAAAAATGACTTATTGAAATATATAGAAATATTGTAAGACTTCAGAAGACTTGGAATATGTAGAGTTGCATACATAGGGGTGGGTGATTTTATATCACAATATGAGCAATTTCATTTCACGGTACTGATATATATCACAATATAGTAATTTTTGCTTTAAATCAAAATGATTGATCCCATAGAAATGTCATAATTCCTGCCACCAGTATCTGTATATAAAAAAACTAAAACTAGTCAAAAAAAAAAAAAAAAAAAAAAAATCTCAAGCTCTCTCATGTCTATCGGTATATCGCCCACCCCTGGTATGCTATATTTTATGGTGTATTTATGGTTTGTACTGTTTGGAGTTTGACAGCCATGAACTTTCATTGTATGGAAAAGAGGAGCATGTTCATTCTTTATATTTCCTCTTTTATATTAAATTTAAAAGTTTTTATTTTTAGGTGAACTATCCCTTTAAGAGCAAACGCATTTATTAATCGATTCTCAAGGGCAGTTTTATTAGTTTATAAAATGAAGTCATGTAATAGTCATAAGTGACACAACTATGATGTAACTCCTGTACAAAGCAGGCTAAAATGATTACCCATCAACAGCCTCAAAAATTTTATTGATTATCATACATGATACACACTGACTTATTTATTGATCTGTTTCAGGAGCACATTTGTCTGTCCGATTAAATAGTGAGATGCTACCAGTAACCTACTGAATTAATTTGAATATAAGGAGAATCAGTTGTAGTATCGAGTGAGGAATGGATTTACACATGTAAAGGCAACAGTGTTTCCATGTGCTTTTTAATTTCAAATGTCTTATAATTAGGTGCAGTACAGCAAACAAAATTTGCATTGAGTGACAGAGAGGATAAAGCCAGAGCTTACTGACCAAGGACTCTTATTTAACACCAAAACACGTGCAGATGTGCACATTTTCATACAGTCTGGTGAGCAGCTCTTAAATTTCTGATCAGTCAATGAGGGCAGTACAGTAGCACTGATCAATGGGATGGGTGTGGCTCCCCGTGATCCCTGCTCTACATGGACCGAGCGGAATGAGGGCCATTGATTTTTGTGTTCACTAAATGATGATGCACTCTGCAGCAGACTTCAAGTTTCAAAGTTCATATGTTACATCTAGTGCCTCAAGGTGCCTGCTTTGACAGCCGCCCAGGCATCAGCGTCTCCAGCGTGTGGCGCTGATGGCGGATGGTGGCCATTAAAGATTTAGTTCGTATTGGCTTTCATGATCCGCTGCTTCTGAGTTTTGCTGTGGTGTAAAATGCCCCTGGCCCCAATTTTGTAGCCACTGTCAGATCAAGTTCTGGGAATATTCAGTGGAGCTCCATGAAGAAGAGTGAGATCAGTTGGCTTATTGTGTTGTTTTCTAAAGAACACATTGTATTGATGTATATTTCTATTCATTTATTATAAATAGAGGATGAGTAGGGACAGTTTTGTTTATAGGTATTTTAGTCTTTTATTAGTGCTTGCAAACGATTAATCGCAATTAATCGCATCCAAATTAAGTTTTTGTTTACATAATATATGTGTGTGTACTGTGTATATTTATTATGTATGTATAAATACACACACGTATTTACATGCATATATTTATATTCATATAATTTAATTTATATATTAATATTTCATATACAAACATAACATATTTTTCTTAAATATATACATGCATATGTGTCTATTTATTTATATATATATATATATATATATATATGTGTGTGTATATGTATATATATATATATATGTATATGTATATATATATGTGTGTGTGTAATAAATATACACAGTACACACACATATATTATGTAAACAAAAACTTAATTTGGATGCGATTAATAATTTTGACAGCACTTGTCTTTTTTTATTTATCTGGAGAACAGAGAGAGAGATGTAGAGTTGCTGTGAAGTTGCTAAGGTGTGTGAATAGTTTTTGGCTCATTGCTGTGGGGTTTCTAGGGTAGTTGCTAAATGGTCACATACTGGCCCAAGTCAAAAGAGCCCATCTTCAAGGCCCTAGATATGGCTGGAGTCTCACTCCTTTAATGTAAATCTGATATATATATTTTAATGTCTGCTTGCCAGAAATCTGGTTGATTGCTTAACTTCAGCTTTCATTTATGTCAGTACAGATGGCATGGGATGATTTACAAGATTTAAAGAACAGAAGTAAAATATACTCTCAAATGTGCAATATGTTATGGTGAAGTATTTTGGTTTGATTGTATAAAAATTAAAAGGTACTTGTGCAAATTAATAGATGCAAATCAAATACTAATTCACAAGTTTGAAGTCTCTCATGCTTACCAAGACTGAAAAAAATATTACTACAATTAAAAATAATGATTTCTATTTTAATATATTTTAAAATGTAGTATTTTCCTCTGATGGCAAAGCTGAATTTTCAATACTCCAGTCTTCAGTCAGTGTCACATGGTCTTTCAGAAATCATTCTAATATACAGACTAGCTACTCAAGGAACATTTCTTATTGTCAGTATTGAAAACAGTTGTGCTGCTTCATATTTTTGTAGAATCCATAATGTGTTTGAATAACAATTAGTAAAAAGAACAACATATATGTGGAATAGAAACCTTTTGTAACATTATAAATGTCTTAGTCTTATTAGATCAATTTAACTTACCGTATTTGAAGAAAATATTCATTTATTTCAAATAAAAATCTTACTAACCCCAAACGTTTGAAGGGTAGTACATGTAATTTGGGTATAGTATATATAAGAAGTATATATTATACATACAGGTCATGAAGACATGAGTAAAAAGATATCGCATGAATGAAGATACAACGAGGAAACGTTTGTATAGAGTAAAAAACTCCATTTGCAGCTTCCTTGACCTGGTAATATTGGATATTGCCACTGAAATGAAAATATACTGCCTATTTTTTCTTCAGAAGCTGTGGATTTTCCCCATAATTTGGTTTATATGTGTTTTATCTAGGTTACAGTTATGGATGGAGGAGGGATCTTCAGGCAGTCCACTGTCTGGGTGATAGTGCATGTTCAAGATGAGAATGACAATACGCCTGAATTCAAAGAGTCTGTGTACCGCATCAGCCTTCCGGAGCGGGACCGTAACAAACGCGGTGATCCTGTCTACAGAGCCTTCGCTTACGATCGAGATGAAGGGTCCAATGCAGATCTCACTTACAGCATCGTGGATGGAAATGACGATGGCAAATTTGTAATCGATGCCAAGACAGCCATGGTGTCTTCCAGAAAGATGGTGACAGCTGGTGGCTATGATATACTCACGGTAAAGTGTCAGACAGATGGGCACTTCAGTGGATATTAAAGAAAGTTGTTTCATCATAACGTTTTCAGATTTTTTACTTCATATTTTCTCAGATAAAAGCCATTGACAATGGGACCCCTCAGAAGTGGTCGACTGCCCGTTTGCATGTTGAATGGATTCGGAAGCCCATGCCTTCTCCACTAGCCATGCGATTTACCGCAGCCGTTTACAACTTCACAGTGGCGGAAAATGCCAAAGTGTACGAGTCAGTTGGAGTGGTTTCTGTTTGGCAGACAGAAACTCCTTTATGGTTCGACATCATTGGTGAGCATAAATAATGCAGCAGCTTCAGTCATAAATTAAGTCGGGATGCAAATTTTTATGTCCCTGATATTACTGATGTTACTGTCTGCTTTGGACGAATTGCTTGTGTTGTAGCATTCCTCAGTTGCTTCACATAAAACCATGCGGGTAAATGTCATTTAAAGGAGTGGATATCTGTGGTAAACTATTCTGACAATGATTTACTCCGTTTGCTTGTTGCTTACAGCTCTTCTATATATTTATCATTTGCACCTATACTTTCTACTCAACAGAAGATTCATGGATGGTTAAGTAAAATATGCAAAGAGGGTCATTTTGATTAAACCCTCTCAGTATTTGGGATTTCGCTGAGCATTGCAGACGTTGTCTCACATGTTGGAATTGCTCGTGTAAATTTTAGTTGGAAAACTCCTGAAAGAATTAGCATTTAAAAATAGTTGTTTTTGAATTTGTCTAGCTTAATATGAGCTTGTGACTTCAATGTCAGTTTTTTGTTTTCTTTTTCTCTCTGTTTATCTGTATCTGTTTCTGAGAAGGTGGAAGAACGTCCCGGGAGATGTTTTATATCCCACAGAGCTCCTGTGGTGGAAACTGTTCATCTGACAGTGGTAGGCTAACTGTCAGTATTTTGTAGTTATTTTCCTAAGCGTGAAGGGTTGGCTGGTTTATCTGATACTTTTAGATACTCGCTTTAAAAACTCCATTTGCTGCTGGGCAAACGTGAAGCGCTCAATCCTGTAAACACTTTGAGTGCTGAGATACCTTCCAGACTTTGGGTCTTCTGATCTCACTTAAGTGCAGTGGAAATTGAGTGGAATTGGAACAGATGCATGCAATGCATACTAAAGATGCTCAGAAAGTTTGCCCTTATCCATCAGAATGGACCTGAATTAATGATTTGAGAATCTGCCGTGAAGAGGCCTGAACTTCACACAGATGTATGTGGGAGTCGAAGATAAGAGACCTGAGGCTGATGGGAAAGATCCCAACATAAAGAGGTTGATGTTTCGAAAGCTGTGAAACTTTGATGAATCACTGTGAAACATACAAAATGTATTACTCTCAGATGTGCCAAACTGCATGACAGTTCGATTGGTAGTGCTGTTTACCTTGATCCTTTCCTGCTAAACCTTTACCTCTTCATTGGATTTATAAGTGCATGCAAAGCATTTTCTATCACTTCTCATTTTTCAGTTCATGCTAACTGATTTCTTGGTGTAATAGGTAACTATGATGGTCCGTTTGATATTCAGAGAGGGATGGGGAGCATAGTAATAGCCAGACCTCTAGATGCAGAGACACAGTCGCTATACAACATGACGGTGCAGGTGACAGATGGGACAAAC
Source organism: Barbus barbus (assembly GCF_936440315.1). NCBI lineage: Eukaryota > Metazoa > Chordata > Actinopteri > Cypriniformes > Cyprinidae > Barbus > Barbus barbus. The sequence goes on from NC_136725.1 coordinate 11,479,011, forward strand.
ACCGCTACTACACAGGTAGGTGTATTTTTAGTTATGCAAACCTCTTGGAAACTTTTCCTAACAGATGTTACAAGACTGCTAACTTTGCCAGAAACTTTGCAAAACGAATATTCCTGGCAGCTGTGGTTGAAATATCCAAGAGAGAAAATTCTGTAAGATTTTAAGCAGTATGCCAGCTTTTATCTAATTTTATCAATACAAGTTTGCTGTGTGAAAGAGATATCTAAATAATCTTCACTGAAAATGTCTTCAGATATGCCAGGGGCTGCGGAGTATTCCAGTGTCCCAGAAACCTACATTGTATTGTCACTCTAGCATGTGCGTTTTCTGTTTCTTAATTAAGCTGTTTTGACATAAGTGCCCATTGCAACAGTGTAGATTACTCATGCATCTGTTTAACTGAGATTGAATGTCTCTGTGAAAAGCTAAAAATGACTCTGTCTGCTGTATCTACAGATTTACATAAAGGTTTTGGACAGCAATGACAACAGTCCTATTTTCTCCGAGCATACATATGAAGTCTTGGTGTCTGAGGATACGCCAGCCGACACTGAGGTCTTGCGTGTCCGAGCCAGGGACAAGGATGAACGGGCAAAGTTGAGCTATTCCATCCATGGCAGCGTTGATCCGGCGAGCATGCGGATGTTTAGGATCAATCCCGGTACTGGTGTCATGTACACAGCAGATCGACTGGACCATGAGACCCGCAATCAGCACATCCTTACTATTATGGTGAGAATCAGCATTTGCATTATTAAATGTTTACTATGATTAGTGATTTCAAAGCTGAAACAGACCATTTCACATGTCATACAGTGGGGTCCAAAGGTCTGAGATCACTAATGAAAATGCTTCACAATTTGCATTTTTCTAATTTAATAAGATAATAAAAATAATTATATTATAATTATAATAAAGAATAATTATAAATATTTTTAAATAATACTTAATTTATAATAATTTAATTACATTTTCATTTCATTAAAATATATAAATTAAATTATTAAATAAAAATTAGTGCTGTCAAACGATTAATCGTGAGTAAGCGCATCCAAAATAAAACTTTTTGTTTATGTAATATGTTTGTGTATTGTGTATATTTATTATTTATATATATATATATATATATATATATGTAAATATTTTCTAAATATATACTGTTTCTAGCATGTGTGTGTGTGTATATATATATGTAGATGTAGATGTAGATGTAGATGTAGATGTAGATGTAGATATAGATAGATAGATAGATAGATAGATAGATAGATAGATAGATAGATATAGATATACACAGTACATTTACACACTTGTATTATGTAAACAAAAACTTTTATTTTGGATGTGATTACTCGCCGTTAAGCATTTGACTGCAGTTATAAAAAATATATAAATGGTATTGTCAACACCATAAATTTATAAATAATTTAAATGTTCACAATGTATTTTTAAATGGTTCAAAATTCAAAGCTTTATATTTGTTTCCAGATTTTTTTTTTAGATCAATGTGGACTCTTAAACCCCACTGTATCTTTACTGTATATAGTATTTTAAATAATCATAAATATAGCCCAGCATACCAGATTTTTTATACCAGACAATTTACATTTTTAACTGCTCCTTTCTGTTTTTTTTTTTCTCTTTTTAATTGTTTCCTCACAAATCTTTTCCATGCAAAATCTTAGTTTTTCTCCTCAGGTCTGTTGCCCTGTCTCTCCTCTTCTTTTTTTAGGTGAAAGATCAAGAATTTCCCTATTATAGAGACCTGGCACGGATTATTGTGACCTTGGAGGATGCCAATGACCAGCCTCCTTTTTTTACTCGCACTATTTATGACAGTACAGTGTTTGAGTCGGCCCCTCTAGGAACGTCAGCTTTGCAGGTGATCGCACTAGACAGAGACTCAGGGAGAAACGGGGAGATCGTTTACTCAATTGATGCAGGTAAACACGCTCTTGAATTTATTATGCTCCCTGATAACATTTCTATTGTTCAGCTGTTTTGAGTAAAACTGATTGTCTGTTCCACAGAGTGTGATGCATTAGCTCATTCTTTTAACCTGTCATGAATCTTAAGATTTATATTTGATGTATCCTTTACCCGACATGCCCCATTTCATCATGAACTGACAGATACGTGTCATTTTTTCACAGGAAACACTGGTGGCATATTTGGAATAGATCCATTATCTGGCATCATTTCAGTAGCCAGAGAGCTGGACCTTACCACTGTGGGTTTTTATACCCTTACTGTCAGAGCCACAGATGGAGGTACTCCAGCATTAAGTAGCACCACTACTGCTAGGATCACCATCTCTCTGTCTGATTTCTCCAGTCCAAAGTTTGCCCAACAAGAATACCAGGCTGAGATCTCTGAGAATGTGGCTATTGGGACTTTTGTCATATTGGTCTGTGCAATTAGCCGAACCACACTGATTTATGACATTATACAAGGAAATGATGAAAGGAGGTTTAAAATAAACCGTTACACAGGTGTCATCACAACACAAAAGAATTTTGACTTTGAGATGACCTCTTCATATATGCTGGTGATCCAGGCTGTAAACATGGCTGGGATTGCCTCCAGTGTCACTGTCTGCATCCAAGTGGTTGATGAAAATGATAATCCTCCAATTTTTCAGGAGCTCACATATATAGGGACCATCAGTGAGGAGGCCCCCATCAATAGTGTGGTGATAAGTGAGGACAGAAAGCCCCTGGTAATTGAAGCCACAGATTCTGACAAGAATCACAATGCTCTCCTGGTCTTCCAGATTGTGGAGGACACAGCGAAATTGTTCTTTACTGTGGACTCAGGAACAGGCTCCGTCAGAAGTATAGCTAAACTGGACTATGAAACATTCAGTTCTTTTTATTTTTCTGTTAACGTGAGGGACAGTGGCAGGCCTCAGCTGACAGCAGAGAAGCCAGCCAAGGTCCTAATCAGGGTTGTGAACATCAATGACTCTCCCCCTCAGTTCTCACAAGAAGCTTATGACACTGTTTTGCTTCTTCCAACATACGTTGGGGTTGAGGTTCTGAGAGTAGAAGCCACTGATCCAGACATGACCACTGATCTGATGTATTCCCTGGCTGATAGCAACTTGGAGCACTTTGAAATGGACTCATCATCGGGCATACTCACGGTCAAAAACAATAAACTCTCCAAAGACCGCTATCGTTTCAATGTCAAAGTGTCAGACGGGCGGTACTTTTGCACAGCACTCGTGACTGTGTTAGTTAGGGAGGCTATGGACAGTGGCCTCCTCTTTAGTCAAACCACATACTTCTCCTCTGTATTGGAGAACAGTGTGAACATTACCACTGTGAGCATTGTAAATGCTGTAGGAAACCGCTTAAATGAACCACTAAAGTACACGCTTTTGAATGCAGGGACATGCTTTACAATTCGTACCACATCAGGAGTCATTCAAACCACAGGAGTCCCTTTCGATCGAGAACAACAGGAACTGTATGAGCTGGTGGTTGAGGCGAGTAGAGAATACGACCAGCTGCGAGTTGCTAGAGTAACCGTCAGAGTAGAAGTTGAAGATGTTAACGACAATGCCCCTGAGTTTCTAGGCCTTCCATATTATGCGGCTGTGCAGGTTGATGCAGAACCTGGCTCATCCATCTTCCAGGTGTCTGCGACAGATTTGGACAAAGGGATAAATGGAGCTGTGTATTATGAGCTTAACGAGGACCATCCACATTTTGAGGTGAATAAGCTCACCGGGGAGCTTACTCTTAAAAGGGCCTTTGATGCAGACTTGTCCAATGTTGAATATCCCCTGGTCGTCCTTGCTCGTGATGCAGGCTACCCCTCCCTCTTCACTGTTGTTGAGCTTCCAGTTACAGTTGTGAACAAGGCCATGCCTGTTTTTGACAAGTCATTTTATGGCATATCAGTTAGAGAGGATATTGCAGTGTCAACTCCCATATTATGCATAAATGCCACCAGCCCAGAGGGCCAAAACATTATATACACTATTGTGGAAGGGGATCCTTCCTTCCAATTTGACATTGGCTTTGACAGTGGTGTGATTAATGTCATATATCCTTTAGACTATGAAACCACACCCTACTACAGGCTAACCATCAGGTCTACAGACACACTCACTGGAGCCAGATCCGAAGTAGATGTGGACATAGTTGTGGTGGATGTAAACGACAATGCCCCTGCATTTCGTAATGCATCATACACCACCACTTTGCCAGAAAACTCAATGATTGGGTCTAGCGTGATACAGCTTTGGGCGACAGACAAGGATTCAGAAAAAAACAGTGTAATTAGCTATCAAATCCTCTCTGATGGATTTAACAGCACAGATTACTTTCACATTGACAGCACTAGTGGACTAGTGTTAACAGCCCGTCTTCTGGACTACGAACTTACACCGAGCTGTAGCTTTATCGTTAGGGCAACAGACAACGGTTCCCCATCCCAGAGCAGTGAGGTCACCGTCACCGTCTTAGTGAGTGACGTGAATGACAACCCACCATCCTTCAGCCAACCACTTTACCAAGCTTTTGTGAGCGAACTGGCTCCCAGAGGGCACATTGTGACATGTGTTCAAGCTTCTGATGCAGACAGCTCAGATGCCGAGAGATTGAAGTACAGCATACTCTCTGGAGATGAGAAAATGAACTTCATAATAGACTCTCGGACAGGTGTCATTTACTTGTCCAGCCAGCGCAGACAGGGGATACGGCCAGCATACAACCTCAATGTGTCTGTATCAGATGGGGTCTTCACCAACACTGCACAGGTGAACATTCGAGTCATGGGGGCCAACCTTTACAGCCCTGTCTTTAGTCAAAGGTTCTACTTGGCGGAGGTCCGCGAGAATGTCCCAGCAGGTACCAAAGTCATTCAGGTGCGTGCCACAGATGAGGACTCAGGGATTTTTGGTCAGATCATGTATTCCTTTATCAATGACCTTGGAAAGACTCAGTTTTACATTGGAGCCGATGGCCTGATAACTACAGCTCAGAAACTCGACAGAGAGAACCCAATAAACAGAGACATTGTGCTAACTGTTATGGCGCTCGATGGTGGGGGAAGAGCATCCTTCTGCACCGTTAGGGTAATTCTTGCTGACGAAAATGATAATGCGCCACGTTTCAGGGCTATGGAGTATAGAGTTAGCATAAAGGCTAATGTGCCAATGGGATCGCTGGTGACTCAAATCCAGGCTCAGGACCCAGATTCTGGCGATAATGGCAGAGTTAGCTACTCGCTGTACAGTGAGGCAAGGCTTCCTCTAGTGGATGTGCTGGAGATTGAGCCTGACAGTGGTTGGATGGTCACAAAGGGAAGCATGGCGCATCTGAGAGGAACAGTTCTCTCCTTTTTTGTCAAAGCTACTGACGGAGGTGTTCCAGCCAAACATTCCCTTGTGTCTGCTTTTATTCATGTCTTACCACCTGATGCAAATGTGCCCTCCTTCACCCAACCCCAGTACTCCTACACAGTGCCAGAGGACACACCTGTTGGGACAGTCTTGGGATCAGTGTACTTAAGTCCTGGTCAAACTGCTTTCTTTTCTGTGGTAAATGGAGAGACTGGGGAGAGTAACCAGGGTGGGACATTTTTGGTTGAGAGAGAAACTGGACTTCTAAAGCTTGTTAACCCCCTTGATTATGAACTCATCAACATTTACCGTTTCAAAGTTGCAGCCACCATGAGACAGGCACTGGTTGAGTCCATGTCTGTAGTGGATGTAGAAGTCAAGGTGCTGGATGTGAATGACAACAAACCGTTATTCGAAACCAGCTCTTATGTGGCCATGGTTATGGAAGGTATGCCTAGGGGTACACGGGTTATCCAGGTACGAGCTCTCGACCCTGATTGGGGCTCTAATGGACAGGTTAATTACAGCCTTGGACCAACCCTAAACCAAGAGCAGGACAAAGCTAGTGGATCTAAATCTGCCGCTGGTGCCATGTTTGTTATTGACAGCAAGACTGGTTGGATCACCTCTCTCGGTGACCTGGATCATGAGATGTGCCCATCTTACACCTTCAGCGTGGTGGCGTCTGATCTAGGTGAGGGTGTCTCGCTTTCCTCCACAGCGGTAGTGACCGTTGCAATCGCAGACGTTAATGACAACCCCCCTACCTTCGAGAGAGAGTACTACAGAGGTGCTGTGCGAGAGAGTGACCCACTGGGAGAAGTGGTTTCGGTGCTGAGCACTCGTGACGGGGACAGCTCTGATCAGAATCGGCTTGTCAGCTTCCATATCACAGGTGTGTATTAAAGTAGGCCACTGGAGGATGATTTATGGCTCACAGAGGCTCTCCGGAAAGATAATCACATTGAAAGGGTTTAATTTAATGAACTAAGTGTACAAAAGCTATATGAGTAAAGAGCCATCTGCTTTATGTGTCACATTACTTTGTTTAAAGCCCATCTGGGGATGTGAACAGATTGTTAGAATTAAGCTCAGTTTATGGTTTCCAATAACTTGGGATACAATATATACCCTCTCCAAAAGTGTCCCTAAGTGTTCTGGTTCACTTAACATGCTATTAGAGTTTGATATGTGTTAGCACATTTTAATTTAATGTGTTCAATACAGTTTATGAAATATATGCATATTGTTTTATACTACATAAAGAACAATAACACCTTACAGCATATAAACTCTGTAATGTGTTTATGGAAATAATGGTTTGGTCTCTGTGCAGGCCATCACAGAGTTTCACAAATCTACCTTGCTCATTTATATCTATTCTGTTGCCATCTTTTTGACTCAGGAGGAAACCCCAAGGGGGTATTTGCACTGGCTCCTGTTCAGGGGGAGTGGAAGGTCTTCGTGAAGCGGCCTTTGGACAGAGAGGAGCAGGATCGATACCTGCTCAATATCACAGCCAGCGACGGCCTGTTTGTAACCCGCATAGGCGTGGAGGTCACTGTCATGGATGCCAATGACAACAGCCCCATCTGCAATCAGGTCTAAGCAATTGATTTAGGCTGCCATTTGTCATCTCATACAGCCCAAGTTAACAACTACCATGTTTAATGCTTGCATACTGATGTATGTAAATGAAGTTTTGGTATGCAAAAGTATTAAGAATTCAATATACTCTCTGAATATATTTTCATCATTATTTTTTAGGCGCAATATGAGGCCTCATTTCCAGAAGATGTGCCTATTAATACTGCTATTCTGACAGTTGGAGCAACAGACTTGGACAGTGGCGTCAATGCAGAAATTCAGTATTCTCTGTTTGGCATTGGCGTTGAAGATTTTTACATGGATGCAAATACTGGTATTTCTGTACAAATTCCTTTTGACGTGTGCTTTTATACTTTTGATGCTTTTGATTTTTCATTTTCTTAAGGCTTGAATGAATACACTACATGATTTTGTCCAGACTTTTTCCCTAAAAAAACATTAATACATACACTTCCTCATAACATTACAAATTGCAACAATAGAGCTTCATATTTAATCCAGCCGCTTATAAAATCTGTAAGTAATACAAAAGAATTCTTAATAAAATTCAAACTGCAAATATGAATGGCTTCTGGTTCTAAGGTAAACTTATATTTATTGGTCAAACACTTAATACTTCTAAGCGGTCTACCAGAAGGCATTGTCTCAAAGTGCAAGGGGTGCGTGTCATTATTCATCATGATACACTTAGCTTTCCTTATTACTTGCTGCCCATAAAATTCAGTTAGGCTCCGCAGTGACACAACAGTTTGAGCAAGTTCTAACAATATTTTGGTTCTAACTTTTGTTTTTGTTATATTTAGTCTCAGCTATGCTTTGGAGAGTGTTTGAAATTGACAGTATTACCTAGATTACATATGGCATGATTATTTTATGTCTGAGGATATCAAACATGTTTGATATTTTGAGAAGATTAGACATTTTATGCATGAGTTTGTTTGAGTCTGCAGTGATTTGCGAGTATGGCAGTGAATGCTCTTTGCTTTAGTGTATGAATCCTGTTTTTTCTCTGTAACCACGTGTTAAAAAGTTGTGTAGTGTATTCCAGCCTTCAATTTATTTTAATAAATTGAATATTTTTAGGTTTTCAGATATCTTTAATACAAGTTTGCCTGTTTTCCCAGATTGAAAGCAAAGTTGACAGTATCTTTAGATAGATGACAGTAATTAATTCATTGACGTCATAAGTCTTCATTGAATGAAACATTTATGACAGATAAATATTTAGCACCATCATCTATCAGTTAAATGCAGCTTTGGCCCATGGTTCTGAAATCCATCCTGTGAGTCTTTGCACTTCTCTTCTGTCTCTCTGTTGGTGCCAGGTGAACTGAAGACGGCTTCTTTATTGGACCGTGAGAGAACTGCAGGTTATAAGTTGATAGCACAGGCTACAGATGGAGGAGGGCTGTTCTGTCGCTCTGAAATTTCTCTGACCATTCTGGATGTTAATGATAATGCACCATCATTTGCCTTCACACGGTTCATGGCGAGTGTATATGAGAATGCGGCACCCAAGGCCTTGCTCACACGCCTTCGGGCTAATGATCCAGATGAAGGTAAGTATTTCACACGTGTAACGTTTAGGTTCAACTTTATATGAGTGTATAAGAGGTCCTGTAACTGCCTTTTTCCTTCACCACTTCATTTGAAATAGTCCTGCAATGTGATTTTAAAAACTATAAATATCAGCTCATAAAAAAAACATAATTATTTTTAAAAAAGTGCAAAATAATGCTTTTAAGGCCATACTTTTTACTTTTTTTTCAAATGATCAAAGTTTCTTTTCGGATCATAAAACTTTGGAAACATCACCATTGCATGTCTAATGTATTTTTTATTTTAGCAAAATTATAGTCCAAAAATATGCCCTCTCCCAGGTCTAAACAGGAAGATCGTTTACTCGCTTGTTGACTCTGCTGGTGGCATGTTCTCCACTGACCCATCCTCTGGTGTTGTGATCCTGGAGAAGCCTCTGGATCGAGAGGTGCAAGATTCGTATCAGATCAGGATCAAGGCTACCGACCGAGCAGGGGGCGATGGCTCGCTCTCCACCGAGGTGGACCTCACCATCATGGTTCTGGACGTGAACGACAACCCACCTGTGTTTCAAAAGAAAGATTACGTGGTCACAGTGCCTGAAGATGTTGCTGTAGGAACAGAAGTTCTGCGAGTCTTTGCCACGAGTAGTGACATTGGAGTAAATGCAGAAATCTATTATAGATTCTTGTCGGGAAATGAGCTGGGGAAGTTTTCCATTGATGATTTAACAGGCAAGGCAGAGAGACGCACGTTTTCTGCATATATAAAATGTGTTTCTGGTCTAACAATGTTTTGCTAGAGTTCTTCTGGGAACTCACTTGTGATTAATACAGACAAAGGCTTATTGTCAGTCCATTTATCGTTGCTTTTTCACGAATCATTGAAAGAAATGTAAGAAAGTCTACTGACTGTAGACAAGACATTATGCTTTGATAAATTGTGTCTGTTAAAACCGCACAATATAAGTGCAGCGAATGGGAAAATTAGTTATGAATGCTCCACAAAACTCTAATAACAGTGCTTAACATGCAGAAAACATGTGAACGGTTATTGAGAGCATTCTTTGTCTCCTAAAAAGATGTGGCCAGTCAGTGGAAACGCTGAAATATTGCCTCATTTTTACAGTTATATCATTTCCCATGCATTCAATTTTGACAAAAGCGTAAAGTGCTTTAGTCTAAACCCGTACTTTGAAAGAATTAAGCTCTTGAAGGCACAGCTGGAAAGTATTTTCTTTTGGCTATTGTGCATGAACTAAATATTCAGGCTTTTAATGCATCCCAAGGAGCCTTTGTATTGCGAGTTACATAACTGTGTTGTCTGTCATATTCATATAAATTAATTGGCTTTACTCTGACTCATATCTCGCATGATTTCAGGCATCATTTCTGTGGCAGATGATCTCGACTATGAGCTCTGCAAGGATTTTTTCCTGAAAGTCGAGGCCTTTGATGGTGGAACGCCTCCCTTGAGAGTCACGATAATAGTGACCATAGAGCTTCTGGATGTCAATGATAACTCGCCTTCATTCAGCGAAGACATCTACAATGTTCTGATCAGTGAGGACGTAGCCATCGGAGAGACGGTCACGAGGGTAAAGTTCTGTCATTAGCCGAGCCACTTCATTGACATTTAATTAGCCGCAGACATAATTTCAATTTCACAGCTAGCATATAATTAAGCTTATTGCTCACATAAATCCCCTTAATGAACTTACATTAGTTATTCATTTGCACTGTGTACTTGAGCTGTAATATAATTTACCGTAGGAGGGTGTAATTTGCTTCATGATCCGTATAAATTCAGGGAGTTTTAGCCCCTTTGCTCTCAAATACACTAAAATTTCTAAGTTTTTTTTATCTGTGTTTGTTATGTGCAGCTGTTTGCAGAAGACCTGGACAGTCAGATCAATGGGAGAATCACTTATTCCATTCTGAAGGGGGACCGTGAAAATCAGTTTTGGATCGACCCTGTCACTGGGCTTCTCAAAGTTAACAAGGCACTGGACAGAGAGACGGTTAGTCCTTGGAATGAGCTCGGTTACTTCTGCTAATGAATCTTGACATCCTTGCGCTGTGGCTCTTCTAGACACTCTCCTGAGATATTGCATGATTTTGGCCAATTATCTTTAAATCAGCCGTAAAGTCTTTAATTAGGCTATGTAGGGCTGAAATTGAGGCTTTTAAGTGACTGTGGGTGAGCGAACAGTCCTGTTCTTTTTAAAAATAGACATTTATCGAGAGTTGAGTCATTTTGAACTGTTTTTGCCTGACATTTATCCTCCTGTCTCGGTTGCTTAAGGTCTCCAGCTACTCATTGTCTGTGCAAGCGTTTGACAGCGGGTCACCTGCCAAGTCAACCACTGTGAATGTCAATATCGAGATTGCCGATGTGAACGACAACCCGCCGATCTTCTCTCCCGCTAATGCTTCAGCTGTTATTCAGGTGTGAGAGACAGTTTTAACTCTTTTGTTTGCAACAGTAGACATTGTCACATACCTATATGCAACATGTTACTGTTGCTTGTGCTTAGAGTTAGGGATATATTCACAAGATATATAATGTAGTTTTTTTTTATGTAGTTTATCAGGAATGCGTCATTAGATTGGATTTAATCTACATGATTGTTAGGATGGAGATGTTTTAATTTATAGTATAGTATAATAGCAAAAAAGGTTTTAAAATTTGTACGTTTAATTCTTTTTTTTTTTGTGAATCTGCCATTTTTGGTTCCATTTATTCAGAACTTGAAATATTCCAAGTGTGATATTTTAAATGTATTTAAATGCTTTAGTAAAATACACACTGCCGTTTGGGGCTGGTAAGATTTTTGAAAGCTCTTGAAAGAAGTGTTGAATGGCCAAAGAAGAATTTATTGATCAATAATACAGTAAAAAACATTAAATAAAACATTAATATTGGGAAATATTATTAATTTAAAATAACTTTTCTATTAAAAAAAAATCTAATGTATAATTTATTCCTGTGATTCCAAAGCTGAATTTTCAGCTGCATTGCTCCAGTCTTCAGTGTCACATGATGCTTTAGTAATCATTCTAATATGCTGATTTGATGCTCAAGAAGCATTTCTTATCATCAATGTTGAAACAGTTGTGCTGCTTAGTTTTTTTTTTTTTGTGTGTAATTCATGTTCATGATTATTTGATTTAAAAGAGAGAAAGTTCAAAAGAACAGCATTTATTTGAAATACAATTTTTTATTTTTTTTTGTAATATTTAAATGTCTCTCTTCTAACTTTTTTTTAAACGGTTTAATGCACCCTTGAATAAAAGGTTTAATTTCTTAAAAAAAAAACTTGCTGACCCCTAAACCTTTGATCAAGTGTGTTGGTTAATATTGCAGTTTATAACTATTAAATGGAACACCATTAAAAATGGAAACTAAGTTTTTTATTGTTATATTGTATGTATTGCTCTTATCATTTAGCACTTATTTGGTTAAAAATAAGGGTACTTTTTAAAAAAAAATCACCCTTTCAAGCCATTTTGGTGCATATACATAAATATTGAGTTATATTGTAAAAAGGCAGAAAAATATTGAAATACAGTTCCCCTACTTGCATTTCAGCACGTAACTCATCTCCCTATGGAAATTAATTGTACTGCTTGTTGAGGAGAGGTGTGCTGTGACTTATGATCTACCCCTACCGGATGATAAAGTGTCTCAGAAATCTCATAGACTTACTCTAAAGGAAGTACCTGAGCAATATATATGGACTGGAATGTCATATAAATTTAGGGTGGGCGTTTTGACTAGGTCTAGGATACAGCCACCTAGCAATTACCCTGGACACTCAATAAATTCATACCAACAGCCAGGAAACCAGCAACTGCACACTAGCAATATAGTATAGTATAGACTTTTGTATGGTCAAGCATCATTCACATTTTCTTCAGAAAACATAAAAATCTTGACCTTTTTTTGATTTCAAAATTACTATCTTAATTCTATTTTCTTTTTTTCTGAAGTTGAACAAGCCTGCAGGAACTACAATCCTCTCACTATCAGTTTCTGATAAGGACTCTTCTAGAAATGGAGCACCTTTTGAGTTTCGCATTGTGTCTGGAAATGAGGGCAATGCTTTCAGTCTGGACCAGAATGGAGAATTACGGACAAGCCGAGTATTTGGTCCTGATGCAACACGAGAGTATACGCTTGAGATACAGGTTAGTGCAACAGCTCAAAAAAGTGAAATGTCAGTTAAAAGTGAATTCAGAATTACAGAATTCTCATGCAGGTGTTTCTTCAACTGTGAGCACTTCTGACCACTTCAGAAAGAAATGTCTGACGACTTTAATATATATATTAAATAATTTAAATAACAAAATGAAGCAAAATTTGCTCAAATTGTCATTTTTTAATAAATAACCATATTCTGTTCCCAAGTTAAATTTACTTTGATTTCTCTCTTTGTCACATATCACAGGTCCCATATTTCATATCAAGTATTTATAAAAATTTATAAAATTAGTTATTTAACTCCTTGTTTGATTATCAAAGGTTTAAATACAATTCATATTTTTTAATGCTGTCAAATGATAAATTGCGGTTAATCCAAAATAAAAAGTTTTTGTTTACATAATAAATATACACAGTATACACACATTATGTATATAAAAATACAAACACATGCATGTATATATTTAAGAAAAATGTTGTTTGTTTATATATATATATATATATATATGTATATACATGTAAATAATTTCAAGATATATATACTGTATGTGTGTGTATTTATATATACATAATAAATATACACAGTACACATACATATATTATGTAAAACTTTTATTTTGGATGCGATTGATCGTTTGACAGCACTAATATTTTTATGATGGATTTTTATATTTTATGACAAAAGTCTGGGTTTAGGACCAGGATAAAACAATAAAAGTTCCCTTTGGAAAATAAAATAAATTAATTAAATATTTATATAAATAGACAAAAGGTTCTTGCGCAACTTTCATTCAACTTTCATATAACAGAAAGAGACATCTGTTTTAATAAAAATCAACCTCTGGAATATAAAAGTGCCTGTAGATGAAGAAACGCCCATGTAGCTGCTCTGACATTTCTGACGGATTGAATTCATTTCTTTAGTTTGATGAAGCTTTAAATTGTTATAATTTTACATTGTGATCTTGTTCTTGTCAACAAGGCTCGTGACTCAGGGAAGCCTCGTCTGTCCTCCACATCCTTTGTGTTTGTGCGTGTCATCGGAGACAGCCTCTTCAAACCTGTGGCCTTCCCACTGGAAATCAACATTGTCATGGCAGCAGATGTGTTTCCTGGCGGGATTATAGGGAAGATCTATGCCACAGACCGAGACGAGAATGATGTTCTGTCTTTCAGTCAGAGATCACAAACAAAGAGTCTTTTCAAAATCAACAGACAGGACGGGAAGATTGTGGCACTAAATGGCCTGGAGCCTGGAAGGTGAAATAAATGAAAATTAAATTTGAAATGTGTATTTCTTTAATTATGGACTATTTTGGCCTGTGGACCTTAATATAAACATAATTTCCCTAAAACTCTCTTTCACACTTTCACTGTTTTATTTAAATAATTTAGTTAGCATTAGGACGCATTGGACATTATAGTCTATTTTATTTTGTGTATGTATTTATTTTCTATTATTATTGCTTTAAGACTAGCATTTATGTATCCGAAATAAAGACAAGTAATCATTTTCAGACTATAAATAAAAAAATATATAAAAACTATTCAGTGGAAAAAAGCTATTGATGCATTTGTGGTGGAGGAAATGACAGCTGTGGCACAGACAGTAATTGTTTAATTTGGTGTAAATAATTTTCACTATAAAAGTTTATTTTACTCAGTTTAGACTATTAACATTTTTAAAAATGAATAAATGATTTTCTAGAAGCAGAAAACAATAAATCTAGACGTAAAAAGCATTTGAAAAATAGCATTTCATAAAATTTTCATAAATAAGCATTTTCATAAAATTATGGAAGCTTATTTATACCACAGAATTTAAAATAAATGAATAAATGTATTACGACTTAAATTTATATCTGACAATTCTGATTTTCTTTATCGCACTTCTGAGTAAAAGTCAGAATTGCAGAATTAACATCTAGCAATTCTGACAAAGATTGCATGATATTAAATTGATATTTTAGGATAAATTGGGAATCGTATAATTAAAAAGTCACAATTACCTTTTTAAAATTTTTATTCCTTGGGAGAAACAAGCTTGTTAATTCTTCTTCTTTTTTTTGTCAGCATTGCAACTTCTCAGAATTGAGAGAAAACGTCTTTAATTCCATCACAGAAATAAGCTTTCAGACATGACATAAAAATAAATAAATTAATAATAAATCCACATAAAAGTGCTGGTAACTTAAAAATAAATTGCTTGAATGTCATGTCTATTTTGAAATGATCTCTCTTTTTCATTGCAATATATTGCAGATATATAATAATCTGCAATTAGCAGATTCAGATATACATGACAATTTTGATACTATTGGCTCACCAATATATATTTCTGTATGTGATTTTGTGCTTGTTGTGCTCGCTGCATATTTGCATAGCTGCTTAATGATCAGTAATATATTTGAATTTTTTTTCAGATACTCCCTAAATGCTACGGTCAGCGATGGGAGGTTTTCTGTGATGGTGGGTGTTAGTGTCCAGGTGGAGCAAGCCACGGAGGAGATGGTGCAGAATGCAGTGACTCTGCGTTTCCAAGACCTGTCCCCTGAGGATTTTGTGGGTGTGTACATGGAAGAGCTGAAGAAGGTGCTCCGTACCTCACTGGATGGTGACGGGACAGGTGTTATTGACGGACCAGACCCTCTTCACATCCTGGGAGTGCAGCCACTGAGTCGCTCCAGTCAGCTGGAGGTGCTCCTTGCCGTGGAGACACTAGATGGGGGTTATATGGGTCCAGGAGAGCTGGCTCTCAAGCTGGAGGAGGTGAAGGGTTTCCTAAAGGGAGCACTGAGGGTGGTCAGTGTCCTGGATCAGAGCTGCTCAGGAGAGCTTGAGTGCGGGGAGAGAGTCTGTGAGCTCATCCTCAGTCTCGACCCCATCGGCTTGGTCACCTACACCACCTCCAGAGTGAGCTTTGTGTCTCCACGCTTCAGCAGGAAAGAGATGTGCACGTGTCCAGGTTAGCGATTTGATTCAGCGAAAACGGATTCAGATTTATCCAGGGTTGCCAGATCTCAAATATTTGGCATGAGACACACGCTTTCAGGTTCTCATGCTAACCTTAATAAATCTCATGGCAAATAACAAGAAAATGCTAAATGTGCTTGACTTGCATTTATATTCTTTATTCTGTAAAAGTGATGACTTCAAAGTCAGGCGCATATTTCCATTTAACAAAACATAAGAGCAAGCGAATAGCAGCTAACTTTAAATACATATCAAGCAGAGAATGTACAACAGAAAAATGAGCGATAGTTTAGATAAATATATGAGAAATTTCATCAAATGTTGTTGAACATCAAAGTTACGTAATTTACATAAGAAAGTATGTTTTATAGGAACAGTAACTATAATGGAATCTTAACTGTCATGTTGTGTTCTGGTCATTTATTTGTCCTGGAGAGGATTTTGTTTTTCCCAAAAATGCTAGTTAATTTTATTGCATTAGACTAAAACCTACTGACTTTGCTCCCACTGGGTATAAGAACTTCTTCTATTTTTTGGGATAATTTTTGTACTTTTTTGAGGATTTTTTTTTTTCCTCCACCTAGTTACATTTTTGGCATATTGCACATGAAGAGTTCATTTGCAAAAACAGATAATTCCGTTTTTAACAATTTTTAAAAATCATGTTTCATTGTACATTCCAATTAATCTCAGTCAGACTGCAGTTGGGTTATTTTGATTAGGCTAAAAAGTACAGTTAACTAACAATAAAAACATGATGATATAATAAAAAAATTAGATTTTTGAAGTTTTCAAAAAACGGGTTTTATCTGTTTTTGCAACTAAACTCTTCATATACATTTCTTGTTGTGCTATAATATTACCTAATATTGGATTCTGTCTTTTCAACTTGTTTTCTTTCAATCAGTTTGAGTAAATATTGACCAAATTATCCAGAAATGATGCTTTTTTCACTCAAAATCGGAGGTGCATAAGTTCAGATCAATGAAGTTAATGACCAATCACTTCCAAAAATAAATAAAAAAACCAGTGTTAACAAAAGAAAACAATTTGACAAAAAGATTGAATCCAATATTTGGTTATAATATGGCATAATGAGAGATTTACAAGCAATTTTTAAAAGGCATTTTTTTTTTTTTTAAATAGGAGCGTTGTTGTTGTTGTTATTATTACTTGCTGGTGCCCCTCTAAAACATTAGGTAGGTAAACGGCAGTATTGAAAATTTTAAAACTGTACTACAGTTAACCTTAAGTATTAAGATAAAATAAAAAATGAATTGTTGCTTCCTCAAAACCTCAAATAGGTGCCTGTATAATTGATCTGCCCATTCCATCAAAATCTCACTTCAGCTAGGTAACCAAAGTTGGCAACCCTGTTTATTGTAGGATGCCTTTCATATTATGTATTATTTATCCTGGTTGATTAAATTCAAACAGTAGCTTGAGTGGCAGAATTTCCATTTGCTTGCTTTCTAAATTTTGTACCCACTGCAGGAGGAATATGTCCATCTTCTTTGGAGCTCTGTGATGGCCAGACATGTCCATCTGACATGCAGTGTGTGCGCAGCGGCCCTGCAGCACCATCTCTCTGCCAATGTCTGCCTGACACGCTGGACAAGTGCGAAGGTTAGATCAAATAGGCTTTTCACGCTGCTCCTTTTAAACCCTGGCTTAAGGCCATGTATAATGTTGGGTAAAGCAACGTTTCATATTTCAAAAAGGGGTTTGCAACAGGTTGTGAGCTGGTATATATTCAAATGCTTTTTCATGTTTGATTGCAGCATATGAGGGAAGATGTAAAAAATAATGTTTTTACATTAACAAGATTGTCTCTAAAGACAAAAAAAAAACACTTGATATGGTTGGCAAAAGTTACGCAAACATTCATATCCCTTCAAATAACTGTCCTGAGGGTGTGTCAAACATATATATTTAAATGCCATTTCTTCGTACTTGATTGAGGCCAAACACTTCTGCGAATATCTTTTGTGAAAGTGTGTATAAATAGCAGATTTTGATATATGGTGTTAGCCCTTGACTGACTGATTTCTGTACCTGTGCTGGCAGGCCAAACATCTCTGAGCTTTGCAGGGAACAGTTACATCAAATACAGAGTGACGGACAGTGATGGGAGCGGAGACATGAAGCTGGGCTTGAGAATCAGAACGCTGCACAGCCAAGGAGTCATCATGTACACACGTGCTGACCCCTGCACATTGCTCAAGGTCAGATGGATACAGATATATGATTTAAACTATTATTTTCTACATTATTACATTAGATTATATACACATTATTAAGCACAATTATATTATCGTTCAGTTGGTAGGAATTTTGTTTTGGTTTTGAAAGAAGTCTCTTGTGCTCACCAAGGATTATTTATTACAATTTAAAATAAGTGTATTCTATTATATTTTATGCAATTTATTCCTGTGATGCAAAGCTGAATTTTGATCATCATTACGCCAGTCTTCAGTGTCACATGATCCTTCAGAAATCATTCTACTATTAAATCTATAAATCTACAGAATGTCACATTTTATTATTGGGTGATTCAACACATAGATGTTTTACCAGCTAAGAAGTTCAGCACTTTTAGAGTTTCATCCCTCTATCTGATGTGAGCATAAGTATTGGACAGTTGCCTCACAGGTCTTTCTAAGTGATCAGCTGTGTCCTGTTGCATTAATTCTTCAGATATTAAAAGCAGGGAATGTGTTGTATCAGTTATATCCATTACTTCTGTATTCTGAATCTGGCATTCAATGATGACTCACACAAACCAGGATGAAGATGAGGGAGCTGACTTTGAGAGAAAAGCAAGTAATTTGGATGCTAAAAGAAAAGAGGAAGTCAATTAGAGCTATAGCAAAAACAAAGGGCATGGAGAAATCAAGAGTTTGGAAAAAGAGTTGTAAAAGACGTGTCTGTCAAATCACCAACAACTTCCAGAAAGCTGTGGTGATGCTCTGACAATTTACTGTCCTCAGGAGACTTTGACACAGAATTACAGATGCTACACAGCAAGATACAAACCTCTGACCAGCACCAAAAATAGAAAGGCAAGATTAGAGTTTGCAAAAAAGCACAAAGGTGAGCCAGAAGAGTTTTGGAACTGTGTTTATAGACTGATGAGACCAAGATGAACCTTTATATTTATATATAATTTTTATTTTTTTTTGCAAACTGTTTTAGGATCTTTGAACAGTGATTTCAAAAAAGCATTTATGCATTTTAAATTGATGTATCCTAAATAAAAGAATATATTTTTTTTCTTAAAAAAAAAAAAAAAAAAGGATAAAAAAATTAAATTAGAATTAAATTTTGTTTTACTAACCTGAACTATTACATGGCAGTGCATCTATAGATGTATGTCATATTTAAACATTTTGGGGGGCATTATTATGTACACGTCATTGTAGGTACTTAAAATGTTGATTTCATAAACAAAAATAATTTTTTACTGGCTTTCTGTACCAAATACAATAATGACATGGTTCACAATATTTAAATAATACACAATATTATGTTAAAAAAAAAAGTTAAAAAAATTAAATAAATTATATATATATATATATATATATATATATATATATATATATATATATATATATATATATATATATATATATATATATATATATATACATTTTATTTTATAGTATAAAAAAAAGATTGTGGTTGTATGTTTGTTTGTTTTTTTTTCAGATAGAGGAAGGACGTCTGTGGTTCCAGATGGACTGTGACAACAGACTGGACATCCTGGGTATCTCAGGGCGTCCAATCAATGATGGGTCCTGGCACGCCGTGACCCTGGAGCTCACCAGTAACTACACTCTTCTTTCGCTGGACGACAGCTATGTGGAGCGCCGGCGTTCCGCACGGGCCCCTGTCCGCATCTGGCCCCAGGCCGCAGATGGATCACTGTTCTTTGGAGCTCAGGTGTTGCACGGACCAGTGGGCAGAGGCGGCCAGAGGCCCCCACGGGCGCAAGAAGGCTTCCAGGGGTGCCTCGGGTCCATCATGCTCAACGGGAATGAACTCCCTCTTCAGAATAAGAGGAGTCGGTATGCAGAGGTAGCTGGGCTGAGTGAAGTGAAGCTGGGATGTGTTTTATACCCTGATCCGTGCCTCGGAGGACCGTGCCAGAATGGAGCTTCTTGTACAAAGCTGCCCTCTGGTGGTGAGAAATAGAAAGCGCATATAACCATCAATACATCAATAACGGTCAGTTGTTCAGATTATAGTCCTAGCTCTGTATAAGCTAGTCTTGTCTTAGAAGTCTTGTTTCTCTTTGAATTTGTCCCCAGACTTCTCATGCAGCTGCCTGCCACAGTTCACAGGGCCGCGCTGTGAGCTGGAGGTGACGTCCTGTGTGCCCTCACCTTGTCAGAACGGGGGTGATTGTAAGGCTGTGGGAAATACCTTCCTCTGCGGTTGCCTCAAAGGCTTCACGGGACTCATGTGAGACATTTTATTTCCTTATATACTATTTGTAGGATTTACATTTAATCTTGCATACATTTCAGACCTTGTGTTAACTTTTAAGATGCACAGATTGGTAGTAAGTGAGACAAATAATAACACATAAGATATAAAGTAAAAATGTAAAATTCTCTAGAAGGACTACACTGTAAACAGTAGGTACTATTATTTTAGTAATTTTCATGTGAAAAATATAAATGTATGTAATATATTGTATGTAATTTACTCTTAAAGTGTATATATATATATATATATATATATATATATATATATATATATATATATATATATATATATATATATATATATACACACACACACACACATACATACACACACACACCCACCCACACACACACACCCACCCACACACTTCTGAAAGTTACAGTCTCTTCTGAAAGTCATTACACTTAGCATTCACCTGCTGTTTTCCATCTCAGACCTTGATTGTTTGAACTGCTGGTTGAATATATGCGTGACACTGGAAAATAGGTATGTTGTTTGCTTGTGTTAATTAGGCCTTTCTCACTAATTACTAAAATCGTTTAATAAATAAAGAACAGATTTTAGAGCAATCCATCAAAAATCCCATTAAGGCTTCTCTAATGATTAGTTTTTTCAATGCGAGATGAGGTCAAGTCAAGTCACCTATATTTATATAGCGCTTTTAACAATACAGATTGTGTCAAAGCACTTTACAGTATCAAATTGGAGGATAGAGTGTCAGTAATGTATAAAAATAAGATTAAATACTCAATTTTCAGTTAAAGGCATTTCATTATTGAATTCAGTGATGTCATTGTCTAGCTCAGTATCTGTGAAATCAAATTGACGATAATCGCTAGAAATCAAGTGTCCCCAACTGAGCAAGCTAGAGGCGACAGCAGCAAGGAACCAAAACTCCCTCTGTGACAGACTGGAGAAGAAACCGTGGGAGAAACCAGGCTCAGTCGGGGGGGCCATTTCTCCTCTGGCCAGAGTTGGAGTTATTTCTCCACTAGAGGATGCTGTTGTTTCTTTTTCGAGGCGAACCTAAACCTACTTGAACAACTGACCAAGAAAAGTGGGATACTGGGACCTGTGCCCTTTTCCTCTCTGTCCTTTTATGTGGTGGGGAGAAAGTAATGGAAATCTAATTGCTTTATATAACTACTATATAACTACTCTCTCTGCTTTACCAGGTGTGTCATTACGTTACGCAATACAAACAACCCTCTCATTATGCTCTCTTATGCTCGCTTGAGAGATTCGTTGAACTTTCTCATACTCGAGTACGTATAAAGAGTTCTCTGAGCAACAGATCATCACATATTTGCTGTTTGCAGCACAGAGGGGAATTCAGCTAACTGTGAAAATTTATGAATCTTAAAAGCCATCAAGAAACCTCTTTCTCTCTGCTTCTGAGAACTAATTAGAAAATGAGAGAAACACCAAGGCTGTGTTTAGAATAACAATATTCTTTTTATTCCTGCAGTTTATAGTGTGGGATAGTGATTAGTGCGTCAGCAAGGGTGCATTAAATTGATTAAAAGTGATAGCAAAGTCATAGTTTTTATTAAAGATAAATGCTGTTCTTTGAATAATGAAAAATCCTGAAAAAAGTATCACAATTTGCACAAAAATATTAAGCAGCACAACTTTTTTCAACATTAGAAATTTTGTTTTTCTCTTTTTTTTTTTCCTTTATTACTTTTTATTGCATTTTAACAATACACATGTACATATAAATTTCCATGTAACAGAGAAAACACACACGAAAAAAGAAAAAGCTTCTCAGTATTTTACATTAATATACCTTATCAACTTTTTTTTTTTTTTAGTCTTCTATCAACACATTTCCAACTCCACCCCATTTTAAAAACAATTTGAAAGGTCCCCAAACTCCATCAAAAATTATGTATTTATCTCTTAATATGTAAGTTATTATTATTAACTTTTCAATTAACATATTTGTTACCATTTCTTTTAGCCATCGTCCTATATTTGGTGCATATATACTTTTCCAATTTAAAGAAATAAGTTGTTTCGCTTGAAGAATACATATTTTTATAAATATATACTCTGTCTTTTTTAACTTGATCTCCTTGGGATATAAATTAAATAAAAAGATTAAAGGTGACATCAACCATTTATATTGTAGCAGTTTCAGTCGTGTGTTCATTGTTAGGGATTGAGCTTCCTTGCATGCTTCCATTCAGTTCTCCATCTGAATATCGTCCTTAGATCCGATCTCCAAGCTTCCAATTTACTGTTTGAAGAGTCCTTTGAACCTGACACCAGCATATTATATAATGAAGAAATTAAACCTTTACTATAAGAGTGACATAAGAGTATTGTTAACATATAGATCTGCTATCTTTCGAATGCCCTTGTCAGCCCAAATCTTGAAACCTGCGTCTAATCTGCTTGGTTTCAATTTTTCATTGCCCCAAATGGGACTAAAACAAGATAAAGGGTAGAAGGCACCTAGATATTTTTTCACATCAAACCATACGGTAATCATATTTATAACTATAGGATTGGAAACTTTTTTTTAAGATCTTTCAATTCTGAGGAATATAAATACAAATTTAAAGGCAGGCCAGACTTAATGGCAGCCGATTCCATATCCACCCAAGACGGGCAGGCCTGAGATAAAAAATAAAACATAATTGTACTACGTTGCACAGCCCAATAATACCAATGAAAATTAGGACACTGTAGACCTCCTCTATCATATGGCAAATATAGAAGTGTCAGACGGGGTCTGGAACATCTGTTATTCCAAATGAATTTGGTGAACATTATTTTAAGTCGTTGAAATAGATGTTTAGGGGGAGGCAGAGGAATGTTCTGGAAAAAATATAAACATTTTGGCAAAATATTCATTTTTAAAACATTTATTCGACCAATTAAAGATTGGGTAAGGACATCCATCTTTCTATAGAGCTACTGACATTTTCAAGAAGTGGATCATAATTTACTTGCACAACATCTAGTTTTGGTACGATTTTTATACCCAAATATGTAAAATGGTCAACTATTATTGAAGGTTGCAACACAATTACTAGGTTGCTGTCTGTCAATCTCATTTAGATATAGAATAGAAATTTTAGAATTGTTAATTTTGTATCCAGAAATTTTTCCAAATATACCAATAAGATCTAATAACGCAGGTATTGCTGTACCAAGATGCTTTAGGAAAAGAATGACATCATCAGCGAATAACGCAATTTTATGCTCTATCTGTCCAATCTTAATGCCTGTTAATTCCACATGTTTTTTTACTGCTATTGCAAAAGGCTTGATGGAGATGGCAAAAAGAAGAGGAGAAAGGGAAAACCTTGCCTACATCCTCTTGATACGCTAAATGGTTTTGAAACAATATTATTAGTCAACACTTCTGCTGTAGAACTATTATAAAGTAATCTAACCCACCTATAGTACCTTTCACCAAAACCAAATTTGACCAATAAATCAAACAAATAAGGCCATTCAACCCGATCGAAAGCCTTTTCGGCGTCCAATGATATTAGAGCAGGATCTCGTTCACCCCTCTGTTCATAAAGAATATTTAGGACTCTTCGAACATTGTGAAATCCTTGCCTACGTTTAGGACTCTTCGAACATTGTGAAATCCTGGCCTACGTTGTATAAAACCATTTTGATCTTCTCCTATTAAATTTGACAGTGTACCTTCTAACCGATTTCCCCAGTAGTGTCCATACTACTGTGTTTGACCCCCCCCCCCCCCCCCACACTCCGTATATGGTGCTGATTGGTCCATACACCCGTGAGGAACTATCAGGTACTTCTGCGTCTATATTTATCATCACAACCCTATTTGTAACATTACTCTCACCAATTATATTAAATTATGACTGCATTTTTTTCACACTTCCAGAGAACAATAATACCTGAACATATTATTTTACAAATTGGTCTCGATTCATTATCGAGTCCCCACAACAAAAGGGATAATTTATGGTGTATGATTGGAGTTATATTAAACCTACATTCAGGTTTTTAATAGTCCAGATGGATTGAGCCCACCTTTATTCTGTGTCTAATTCTTCAATGAAGCTTTCGACCGCCGCCGGTGTGTCAGACGCCCTTGATTTCTCCTGGTGAGTAAGAAGTATTTCTGTATCTATATATTCCTGTATTTCCCGATTCCTCTCTCTCGCAGATTCTGTCTCACTCCATCATAAGCTCTTCGTTTCCTGTGAACTTCAGCCGAAACATCTGGCTGAAAGCGAAGACTGTGTTCCTTGTATGAAATCACCCCCTTGGACCTGGCCACTCTAAGCACCTGCTCTTTTTGTTTGAAGTTTAGGAACTTCACTATTAGTGTTCTTGGTGGTGTACTGGCATCTCGTCTTGTGTTCTGAATATCCTTGTTTCTTTGTGGGCCCACTCTATGTGCACGCTCCAAAACTAACATGTCCATTTCCAATATTTCTGGAATCCAGGCCTCTAAAAACGCACACACATCGCTTCCTTCTTTTTCTGGCAAACCCACCAACCTGAGGGTTGTTCCGTCTTTTTCTGTTTTCCATGTCGTCAACCTTTTCTGTCAGTTTTTTAACTTGTGATTCAAGGGAGATTCCACGAGCACTAAGTTGAACGAGTTCATCTTCCGCTCCAGAAATGCGTTCCTCGGCCTCCTTCACGCGTTCCTTTACCTCTTTGATGGCTGACATAACATCGTCAATTTTACTCGTAACTCGTTTGTCCATTTCTTTAATGGCTTGTAACACATCTGCATTGCTGGGGTTCAACTCCTTTAGTAGATTCTCTGTCGTCATCTTCCTCTACCTCTTTTAGTTCGTCTGCATAGTCAGAATCCTGCGACATCTCTTGAGCCTCATTATTCACTTTTTCTTGAGTTCTGTTCTTCTTTTTCAGTGCCATTTCGGTTGTTAGACTTTTGTGCATTAAAAAGCAAAGAATATCAAAATTTTAAGTGAGCTTGAAGGATTTATATTCAAAATTATACGAGGGTCGTTAACTCTCGTCTTCTCAGTACCACTCCATAACCGGAAGTTTTAGAAATGATTTATAATGAGCATCTTAGAATGATTTCTTGAGGATCATGTGACACTGAAGACTGGAGTAATGACTGCTGAAAACTCATCTTTGCTTCATATAATAAATTACATTTAAAAAAATATTGTATTTGAAAATGTGTACTGTCAAAGAAGATTCTACATCTGATGAAGAATCTAAGCATACTAAAAGTATATGTAATATGATTTCAATCTGGTCATACCACATCTTGCATGTTGCCCTCCACCATTTATGAATATAACGAAGGCTCTCCTATGGCCTCATGTGATAGCAAGAGTATCCATTGGATGCACATTTCAGAGTCTCAGCAGACGCAGTATGTCGTCCATCATCAAATGTTCTAGAAATGCGAACGTAATCATGAAACGTACTGCTTTGCTTTTACTTAATAGTTGGGACTGTATCCAGATATTGTGTCCCACAATGCATTTGACTTGTGATGAATGAACCTTTCACTCTCTGACTTATTTGATGGGACTGACAAATATTAAACTGAAAAATTGACACAAAATTGAACTGAAAAAGGCTAAATAACTGTTTGTTTTTCAAAGCATGAAACATTGCATTTTTAAAAGAAAATTCCACCAAAAGTTAAAATTCTGTCAAATATCTCACAATAGGCTCAACAAATAAAACAGTGTCTGAAGGTGCATGTAAGAAAATACTTTTTAGACGATAAACTATAATTTCTGTATAATGTGTTCATTTTGTATGGTTTTTGAAGCTTCACATTTCAGGTTAACTATCAACTTCCATTATATGGTATCACAGAAGTTGGTCACTTTTTAAAAAAATCTTAATTTGTGTGCATCTAAAAAAATTCAAATATATCTGGGATGGTTTCTGGGTGAATAAATGTTAATTTTTTAGCTGGAGTATCCCTTTAAATAATAGTATGCAGTATATACTGTACTGTAGTAAATAAGTCAATCCTTCTGTCCACAGATGCGACGAGGATGTGAACGAGTGTGAGAGAGAGGAGTGTGAGAATGGAGGGGCATGTGTGAACACATTCGGAGCCTTCTACTGTAACTGCACCATGGGTTTCGAGGGTCAGTTCTGTGGCCAGCCATCTCTGGACGGCCCAGACACTCAAGCTGAGGATCTGTCATACGTCGGGCCAGGAGAGATCATTGGCATTGGCGTGTTGCTCTTTGTGGTGTTAGTCCTGCTGACCCTGCTAGCCGCATTCCGCAAAAAAGTCCTCCGGAAGGACTGGAGCCGCGGGGAGGCGGTGGGCATCTCCACAGAGACCAACTACATGCTGCATAAGACGGGAATGGGAGCCGAGGGCATCGAGTTCAAAGCTGTACGGGTCAGTGGCGAGTGTCGCGCCAGCCTCTACCGGAACGACAGCACAGGAGGGCCGCCGCAGGTCATGGTGCGCCCCACAGCCTACACGCTTCCCCACTGCCAGGGAATCCCTCGAGGGGAAATGGAAAAGATGGAGGGCGGGCAGGCCACCCTCTCCTGCCCTCCGCAGATGAGCACCTTTCAGGCAGATCCGCCACACATCCTCGGGATGCCGCGGAGAGGTGTGGCCGTCTGCAGCGTGGCGCCCAATCTTCCTCCGTCTATGTCCCCGAACCCGTCAGAACGCAACCCAATCCGCAAGCCTCCGTGGGAAGAGGAAGATGAGGAAGAGAACGACGATGAGGACAATGCTATGGAGCATCAAGTCCAAGCTCTGGAGTGGGAAGACAGGGGTTATCAGGCAGACGGCGAGGAAGCATACAGAGCCGAGGGTAATGAATTGGCGCACACACTTTCTACTCATCCCAGATCAAACGGAGGATAACAAAATGGCAGCGTTTCAGTGTGATTCCGTAACTCCCCGTGGCCAATTAAATGCCAGTCTTTGTCTGGATAAGATTAAACATATGCACCACGGGCTCCATTTGGAAAATCCATCTTACAATAATGTGTGATGGAGTGTAATTACCTTAGAGACAACACGAGGGGTTTCACACAAACGGAGAAAGTAGTGTTTAGAGTGAATCCTCAAGATTCAAACAGAAACATCCATCCACATTGTGATAAATGCTCTGCATAATGCGTTAATCACAATAATGTATATTAAAAAACTGGATTTTAATCTAATCTCCCTTCACAAGTTTCTTCTTTATGATTTCATAGTCAACATTCTTGTGATTTTTCATATCTCGAAAATTGACCAGGGACTCAAAAATTGTTTCACACCAAACCAGATTATAGTAATCAGAACCATCTGCTGCGCTGTATTGTAGCACAAAATAAACAGGAGCCTTTCCAACAGGAGCCTTTCTCCTCATAAAATATTTAACAGTCTGGCCATGTAGGTTGGCAGCTAGTACATATGTGAAGGTGATTATTACACTTCCGCTTGTGGAAATGTAAGCCTATGTAATTTTTCTCTTCGATTTGTGTTCTGAAGTGGATGACCTTGGTCTTGTTAGTGTTCTCTTCAAGCAGAAACTCATTTGTCATGGACTGGTTGTTAGCTTTTGTGGTGCATTGTCTGGGATAAATATATAGGATGGATATTATTGCTCTTTCACTTTAGCAGATTTGAAAGATTTTTATGCTGTAGAGAGTATTAAGCTGTAAATGTGGTTTTGTTTGTGCGAATATGCATTTCTGGTTTTTGGATATTAGATGTCTGTTTAGTGAATGCAGTTCAGACTCATATATTTTCACTGGCTTAAAAATATTTTTTAGTTCATTCAGAATTGACCATAAAGACTCAAACATATTAAACAACACAACTGTTTTCAGTGGTGAAAAATAATAAGAAATGCTTCTTCAGCAGCAAAGCAGCATATTAGACAGATTTCTGAAGGATCATGTGACAGTGGAGACTGGAATTATGGCTGCTGGAAATTAAGCTTTGCCATCATAGGAATAAATTATGAATTAAAGAATGTTAAAAGACAGTTATTTTATTACTGTATATTTAAACAGTATATATTTTTTAATAATAACGGTTATTTAGTTATTTTAAAATAACATTTCACATTTACTTATTACTATATTGTTTTTGCTGTATTTTTCAATAAATTAATGCAGCCTTAGTGAGCTTCTTTTCAAAGACATAAACATTTTAAATGGTATGGCATCTAAACGGTAGTGAAAATGTAAAACATATATATATATATATATATATATATATATATATATATATATATATATATATATATATATATATGCCCAGCTGTGTGTACTGCATGTGAGATTGTATAGTGTGAATGTATAGCGCAGCTGTATGCATTTGCATGTGTGTGGGTCTGTATAAGAATCCGCTATTGTATTCATCTGCAGAAGCTGGAAATGCACCAGAAGAGGTCACCTGCTTCTCCGACAGCAGCACGAGCGAGGCGCACTCCCTCAGGTCCTTCCAGTCCGATTCCTGCGATGACAACGGTGAGAAACATGCACGGCAAAGCCCAAAGTCCTTAACATACCCTCCAAACAACCTCCAAAAACTTTCTCTGCTCAAAGAATATTCAAAAAGTTTAAATATGGAAAAGTTCAGCAAACGGTTCTTCAGTTGGACTTTGTTTTAACCATTACTGTAACCATACATACACATTTCCCAATCCCTTATAGTCCCACAAAAATCCTTAGGCCAAGACTGCAATTTTTGAATAAACCACAGAGCAATTAGATAACATACTGAATGAAAACTAGGTGTTGAAGTTTTCTCACTTCTTGTTACATAAGCCTGGTCTCTTAGCACTCATTAGCTCTTTGTATTAGTCAGTCTTGATATGCTTAACTGTGCTGTCAGTTGATTAAAAGAACTGTATATATCACTTTCTGAATATAAAATAGCCACTATATAGATTAATAACAGATGGTTTTCAATGACTAACAGGAACAGTGTGAAGTTTATCGTTTAGTCCCTGGTTTGATTCACTCATGCAAAAACAGCAGTAAACCACTTTGCAACAGAGAGAGTCTGTACCTGAGAACTTACATAATACATCGATCCAGTTTCAGATTCTTATGCTTCGTGAGGTTAGTTTATAATTTTTTATGAAGGTTTTGGACAGACTGACATTTAACTCCAATTTGAGTCACTTCCTGCATTTATATATTAAAAACACACACATGCAACATTATCACATTAACCTATACATACACTCTCACGCACCCACCTGAATTATAATGACCTAATCTCAGGCAGAGGTAACTGATTATTCCATTCACCTAATTAAGATAACTTGCATTCTCTGATCTTTCCAAAAAGAAATCATGAGGATTAGTAATAACCCTACCCTGCTTTAACAAAGTGACAGCCTGAATAGGTCAGAGCAGTAATTACAATCCATCTGCCTTTGATATGCTCTCCAAACGCCATTGCTCTCATGAATCAGTAGTGTAGTATCACTTCGGCTGTACAAAATAGATGGCAGACTGACACATCAGAGATGTGCTAGAGGATTACAAATGGGTCATAGTGATTTATATAAATGCTTATGTAAAGTTTTCATTGAGTGCTTGATGTTTGTTTGAAGTGTTTGATCATTGATTCAATTGTTGCCTGACATTTTACACTTGTTCATGCCCTAGCCTCCATAGTGACGGTGATACGACTGGTGAACAATGCAGTAGACACCATTGAAAATGAAGGTATGAGTCAATTTCCATTTATGACTCATTAAATGAGTTGTGTGGCTTTTACTTCGTCATGTACTACTAAATGTTGACAAAATTAACTTTATTTTTCACTTCATAATTTTGCCCAGTCTCCCTCTCCCTTTCTTTCTTTATTTATTCTCAAATATTATTCTTTATTTTCTGCATTATTCTTATGTCTGTCTGTCTCTCTCTTTCTTTCTTTGTTTGTTTATTTATTAATTGTTTTAAATGAGTATTATTCTTTATTTTCTGCATTATTATTATTTCTGTCTGTCTGTCTATCAATCTATGTCTGTCTGTCTGTCGCTCTTTCTTTTAGTAAGTTTTGAATTAATTTCAAAACGATTGAACAAATTATTCCTTATTTTAATTACTTTTTAAATAATTTTTTATAATATTATGACATTTTTTCTCTCTTTTTCTATCTAGATGCAACTTTTGATTTTAACAATGTATTATTAAATGTTGAAATTAACTTAATCAGTTTTAATTAATTCATGTTACTGATGTTTACTAATATCAACAAATGAAACCTTATTGTTAACTGTTACCAAATATTCTTTATTCTTAGTTTTATTTCATTTTTAATTAAAAGATATTTAATAATAATTAAAAAAATATTATCATGTTATAGCCATCATTGCAAGATAAAGCCAACAAGTCATCAGGACACCGATGCGAAGCAGAACTTCCTGCTGGCTTAGATGGCTTCTAGGCAAATAAATAAATAAATGCATGTGAAATATCGATTTGAGGTGAAAGTATTTTATTGTGTGAGAAGAAAGGTATAGAGTGATACTAGAGACTGCAAGAAAATCGGTTACCTGGATACATCAGTCAATTACACTGCTTAGCATCATTATAGAAGAAAAACTGACCAGAGAATGCTGCAACTGACAGAATGAAATATAGAGCTGTAGAGTCAAGTAGAGTGCCATGTAGTAATATTTTATAGTATTATTCAGTTTAAATGTTAGAGGGATAAACCACACTGCATGAAAAGGTAAAGGTGAAATCCCAGAGTGCAGGAACTGAAGTGTCCATTCATGCAGGAGTTCAGTCCACACTGGACAAAGTAGGATTAGAGCCGTTAATTAAACTGCACAACTCTGGACTCGAATAAAACCAGGGTTTAGATTCGCTCTTTAATCACTCACATACACCTAATCCAATTGCATTGAAAACCTGAACTATTGAACTAGGCTTTAGTTGGTGAAGAACAGTATCCCTGTACTCCATGACTCAGCTGCAGTGACCTGTTTTTAAGGCGCACCAGTACCAGTCTCTAATTAAACCTGCCCTAGACTAAAGCTGTTTCCAATCAGTGCGAAAACAAGCTGTTTGCTTGAAAGTCTCACACGCTATGGTAATTTTTGCTGTCTGAGGAGTTCTCAGCTCCACCTTCTTTCTCAGAGGTCTGGATGAAAGTGGACTGTTTTTGTTGGTTATGCTAAACAGCACAATGTGATTTATCCAAGTAGGACATGTTCCTGGATTAACAACATTTTTGGGTCTTGGACCAGCATTCTTAAACTTTCAGTTGTTGCCTTGAGAAAATAGATCTGTTATTACTCATTATTATTTATTATCTTATTTATTACTATTGTTTTAATTACTATTTCTAAATAGCTTTCGTGTAACCTAATGTATTCAGGTTGATTTAAGTTATAATAAGTATGCGTATATGTATTTTAAAGTGCCCTTATTATAGGTTATGAAAGGTTCATATTTTGGTTTTGGGAGTCCCCGACAACGTGAAATGCATGCAAGGTCAAAAAACACTTTCATTGTCTTATAATATGCATTTAATTTGACCTTATTTGCTCAACGACTCCCAAACAATTGTTTAATGATTAATTTTTCCAAACCCCTCCTTTGCGTGACGCTAATCTGCGGTGATTGGTCCGATTGGTCTCATTTCCATTTCATCATGCCTGTAATGCCTGATAAAGCAGCGTTTGTGAGCGCAGTGCTGCTTTGTGTAAAGCGTTACAAGGAAACCATTATTTTACTGCTCCAAAAGTGGCACCTAGAGGCAAAGAATGAATTTGCATTTTCATTCAGACCTACACAAAAATACCAACGAGTGGGTGGGCAATATGCAAATGTTTAGTGTAAACGGCTTAGGATTCGTTTCAAAAATGACTGGTTTCAACGATTCAGAGTTGACTCTTTCTTTTGAGAGACACCGGCTGTGTTCGAAATGCCATACTATCATACCACTCTTACTATTTCTGCAGCATGCAGTATGTATGCATGGGATACCCAGATGAACTACTATTTTTGCCAGAATCTGCTAAATATAACTCAAGTACACTGAAATCAGTACAGAAGCTGTGTGTGGCATACTGTCATACAACTCCTACTATACTGCAGTATGCTTTGTGAATACTGTGAATAGTATGTGAATTTTTTGTATGCATGGAATGCCCGGATTACCTGCTACATTTGCTGAAATTTGATGTATGCATCTGAAGACACTGCGTGGGATATTGTTTCACAGAACGCAACGCGCTACATGTGACCTTTCATCTTCAAAAGCATGAGTGAACTGGAGGCGGGGAATAGTAATTATATTACACTTGTATGTACGTATATTCATATACATGTAAACTACAAACTATCGCTGTGCATCTAAAAACAATATCATTTGTAGGACATAAATGGTACTTTAATCTCTACGGCATTTTTACGATCAAGTCAAATGACGTCACCTTTATCTCTATAGCGCTTTTGAAGTGGATCATAAAAGGTAATCAAAGTTGTCCTAACACAAGAACGCATTTTGGTTTTAGGGCAACTTTGACGAAAGGTTTTGATCCATTTCAATGGCTACTGTACAACATGTTGTTTCAAAGATATTAAATAATAATATTAATGTAGTTATATAATATATAAATAAAATGTATATTTTAGTTATGCAAGCAGAATTAAATTCCTCTGTCAAGCAGCTCTAAAAAGAAATGGAGTGTTTTAACTCAAAGGAGAAATTGGAGAAGGGTCTGGCTGCAGACTTGCACTTGCACTCTCAGTACTTGTCTGGAGCCAGACCCTATTGGGAAATTGACCAATTTGTTGTCAGAGGCTATTTACATGAACTCCGCCCACCAATGCCTGGCTGCGATAAACAATACTGCAAAAGACACGCGTTTCTGTAGAATCAGTGGCGCAGTGAGTAAAAGACTCGATGTGTGTGCTGTTAATGCGAGCGATCCAAGTTTGATTCTGCCTTGTCAAACTTGTGCAACTCCTTTTCCCATCACATATCCGATCAGAAATATCATAGTCATTTATTTTCAATAAATCTTTCTTTTTATTTTAAATGTGGAAATTAAACGTCTCATTAATAATACAGTGTGCTTAGCTGTAGGTAGGTTTTTGTCCCAATAAAGTGGCGTTCATCAAATAAAATTTATGATAATTTACACTCAATGTTATTGCATACTGTTTTATAATGTATACAGTACTGAAGTACAAACATCTGCCACCTAACTACTATTTATACACCTGTTGCTAAAGAAAATGTTGCTATTTTAGTGTAAACAGAAATGAACATTATTTACACTGTGTAACTAGAATATATCACTTTTTTCAATTAGTGTAACTGCTAAAAATATCATTGCTCAGTTAAAGACAGCTCATTCAGTTCAGTCCAATAGCCTATGTAAAGTTCTTTAGTTATGAAATGTTTAATTGGGCAATATAGCATTGTTTACTAATATGAAGCCTTATTAACAAGCCTTTGTAAAAGAATAGTTCGCACATTTGTTTGTAAGGTAACAACCTTGACAGCTGTGCTGAATTAATATTCAGTGTTTGTCATGTGACAAATAAGCATACTACTCTGAAACATTTGTTGTATATTGTATACTGTTTCACACACTATTCTTTAAAAAATAGTAGGCAGTCATCACTGTGTACTGGGCAGTAAGCAGTAAGCAAGTATGCCATTTCAAACACAGCCAGTATATTTATACACTGTGCACTTTCAGATTTCAAACTTTGCCGGATGTTTTCATTCACTTAGAGCAGTGTTGCCCACTGCATGAAAGGTCATTTTCAAAAATCCATAATAGGGGCACTTTAAAGGGCACTTTAAATGTATAAATGTAATACAATTTATATCTTACAAATATATTTTTAAATATTAGTTTAATTATTTAAATTTTAAATATAATCTAACTTTATAACTATATTATAAATATTATATAAATATAATACATTTAAATATTTTTACATTAATTAAATATTAATTAGCTTAAATTTATAAAAATACATTTTAATTAATTAACTGCCTCTTAACTCTTACTGTTTATTCTATTCATTTCTATTATATTCATTACTATTTCTAAACTGGAGTAACCTAATGTAGTCGGGTTGATTTAAGTGATATTAAATAATATAAAGTCTAAGTGTGTATTTTAAATGTATAAGTTTAATATAATTTATATTTTACAAATATAATTTTTTATAATCTAATTTTGATATTAATTTTTAAATATATTTATATATATTTTTTTAAATAATCAAATAGTAATTATTTATTTTTAGTGGAATTTTACTGTACATTTTCAGCTGTTTTTTGTTATTTTAGTTGCTAAATTTTCATTATTAAGATTTATAAAAATATAATAATTAATATAAACAACATATATTTTAAATGTATACATTTAATGCAATTTATATCTCACAAATGCATTTTAATATCAAATTTAAATATGCTTTTATTATTAATCAAATATGAATTATTTATAATTTTTTAATTCAAATAAAAAGTTTAATTTAACTAATACTGGTAATGACTGAGTAATCATAATTTGCAGTAGTTATATACTGCTAAAATCTGATTCATTTATACAACATGTTTTTACAACAAGGATGTTGAGTAGGTCACATTAAACTAGCTAAACATAAGCAGTGATACATGATGTGTTTTCCTCTTCTCCTAACAGTTGCGGGTCTGGGTAACATGCAGCCTTACAGTACCACCTGTGAGTCCTCTTTATGTTTGGTTTATTGTTCTATTTTACTTTAATATCTGTTCCTCTTTTTCACTTGGTCAGACACATTTCTAAACCTTTACATGCATCCCATATTAAAACATTCCATCTTTAATATTTCATCAACATGAACAAGTTTATTGTTCTGGCTGTTTTGTTTTTGATTTGGCTCTTCTTTATTTGTTTCCACCTCATAACTCATTAAAATGCTCCACCTGAAACATTTTCCATTTTATGTCTCCACACAGCAAGCCCACACCTCCACTGTGAGGATGAGATATGCGTGGAATTCGTCAAAGAGTATTTTATGAATTGTAAGAGCTTATATCTTCATTAACCGTACTAAACTAGAGATCTTGTGTAGAGAAAAAAAACAGAAAGCCAAGCCCTGATCCCAGCTGAACTCCTCTGGTGTGTGCAGAATTATTAGCCAGGTTTTCCTTTACAGATAAAATGAGCCAAAAAAAAGAGATTGAACTGGAAAATAAAAGTAAAATAATTATTAAATGCCCATAGAAGGATGCAATACTAATGCAATAATAGAATTAGCGAAGTTAAGGCATGACCATTGGGCAGCGAAATGCTCAATGGGTCAGCACAGAACTGAAACCAACCTTATTCTTATTAAGTGAAGGACATTTCAAATAATTTTTTTGCCCAAGCAAAGTCTCTGAGAACCTGACACATTCCACTTCTGGAAACTCCAGGAAGGTTGCAGTTCTGGAAAATGATGGTGCTGGAGACTAAATGGTTCCTGATGGATTCTCACCTAATTCTTCACATTAATTCTCAATTCTTTTGCAGTTAATGTGTCTTTTCTTCTCCACCTGTTTTTTCTGACCGTGCTGACCCAATGAGCATTTCGCTGCCCAATGGTCATGCCTTAACTTTGCTAATTCTATTATTGCATTAGCATTGCATCCTTCTCATGTGCATTTATTATTTTATTCTTGAGTTCAATCTATTTTTTGTCTCATTTTATCTGTAAAAGAAAACATGCCTAATAATTCTGCACACCTGAAATGAGTTTGACTTTCAGCCTTCATGGACAATTATATATAACTTATAAATGATTAAATACAAAATCAATAGTAGTTATTAAGATTGATGTGGTTTGGAATTGGTAAAATGTTCTTGGAAAAAAAATATGACTAGCAAAACAACTTGCCTAATAATTCTGCACACTGTGTGTGTGTATGTGTATATGTGTGTGTGTGTGTGTGTGTGTGTGTGTATATGTATATGTATATATATATATATATATATATATATATATATATATATATATATATATATATATATATATATGTGTATATATATATATATGTGTATATGTATATATGTATGTGTAAAATACATAGTACATTTTTTATCTTTTTTTTATTTAAAGCTCACTTGAGATCAACTCAAGTAAGTTCAGTGCTCAATTGTTAATAATAGTTCTTATTATTCTTATTGTTGTTTGTGTGTGGATAATGTGATACATTTTTGATCAATTTAATGTGACTTTGCTGACTAATTAACATTAACTTCTCAAAAATAAAATAAATAAATGTCACCCTGGACCACAAAACCAGTCATAAGGGTTATTTTTTTTTTTTATTGAGATTTATACATCATCTGAAATAAATAAGCTGAATAAATAAGCTTTCCATTGATGTATGGTTTGTTAGGATTGGACAATATTTGGCTGAGATTCAACTATTTAAGAATCTGGAATCTGAGAGTGCAAAAAAAAAAAAAAAAAATTGAAGAAATCGCCTTTGAAGTTGTTCAAATGAAGTTCTTAGCAATATATAATACTAATCAAAAATTAAGTTTTGATATACTTACAGTAGGAAATTTACAAAATGTCTTCATGGAATATGATCTTTACTTAATGTCCTAATGATTTTAGGCATAAAAGAAAAATCTAAAATTTTGACCCATACAATGTATTTTTGGCTATTGCTACAAATATACCCCAGCGACTTAAGACTGGTTTTGTGGTCCAGGGTCACAAATAATACTACTACTAATAATAATAATAATAATAATAAATAAAATTAGCTAATCATAAAATAATAATAAGAATACAGTACAATAAAGATATAGTATAAAAAAACAACACAAGTACAAGTTGAGCAGAAAAAAACTTTTCAACATTGATGTTTCTTAAACACCAAATCTGCCTATTAGAATGATTTCTGAAGGGGCATGTGATGCTGAAGACTGGAGTAATGACTGCTGAAATGATGTAAAAATGATGTATAAAAATATATAAAGTCATACATAGTCATTTACACGCGACATATAAATTCACATGCAATGAAAGTTGCATATGCTCAGGCACTTTTTGATACTCTGCATGTATTTTCCAGCCTACAAATGGCAAACCTCGGAGTGGCTTGACACGTGTCTCCCAGGACTGGAATCACCGCCTCGAGACCAGACCCCTACACCGCCACCTCCACCCCTTCCTGCTCCTCCACCTCCCCTGACCCCTACACGGCTAGGAGGCACCCCTATCCGCCTGGGCGGCAGCGTGCGGTTGGATGGCAGCACCCTGTCGCTGCAGACTGGCTACCCGTTACGACGATACCAGGGCCAGAGAGATTTCCGAACGTCTCTAACCCTGGATGACAACAACTCACCTGTATACGAAGAATACCGTCACCCGGATCACTACGACAACGCCTCTACTGTTCACCCGCTGGGTTTTAGCGAGGGCCGATCCAGACCCGACTATCATCACTCCAGCCAGTACCTGCTCTCTCACCCTCCCCTACTGGCCTGGGAGGAGCGTCCGCGTGTCTGGGAGGACACGCACCCCTTCGGCAGCCAGCAGGAGATCGACAGACTGGGCAGGATTTCGCTTCGGGCCCAACGCTTGCGTAGTCAGAGCCCAAAGACTTCTTTGTCTGGCATGAGAGAGTATTATTGACCATTAACTGGACAAAGAGTCCTTAATTATACTGGATGCTTGTGATCATGCATCTGAGGACTCGGCCTGGAAATGTCAGGACTCTCACAGCCTCAATCATGCTGTACACTAGTGATTATTCTTCATGTACTTCAGCAAAGGAATAGTTCAGCCAAAAATGAGAGTTGTCATCATTTACTTACCCTCATGTCATTCCAACTTATGCAATTTGCTGGTGTCGAACACAAAAGAAGATATTTTGAAATGTTTTTCTCTATACAATGAGGAAATAAAGTCTAAAACATTTGGATTAGAGGTCCAAAATGCAATGGATCACGTGATTTTAGAGACATTCTTCAAAATATCTTCTTTTGTTTTTCCTGAAGAAAGTCCTACAGGTTTGGAACCATGTAAAGGTGAGTACATTTTCATTTTTGGGTGAACTATCCTTTAACTAGATGTGTGTGAGAACATTCTTAACTCATACTTTTCCATGAGCGCATCTGAAAAACACGGTGATAGTGGGTTTGTGTAGGTATGCAACTGTGTTTATTGAGAAACCACATATTTTATTGATGGAATCCATATACAGCAGTGGTTCTCAACCAGGGGCCAACCAATAATAAAAAAAAAACATGATTACTACAGTTTTGGAAAACATGGATACATGAGGCTATTTTAAGTATTATTTCTTGACCTGGAAAACTAAATTGATGGAAATTATAACAATAAATGTTTAAAATGCCATGAAATAATTATTTTATCAGGTAGAAATTGAAAAACTGGATATAAAGTCTTGGGGCCTTTGAATATTGCTGTGGACAATGCTGGAACATGTAGTCAAATGCTGCTGATATTTATGACTAAAGAGGACCGAATCTTCCAAAAATGTCATTGGACAGCCAGTGTTTCGCTATGACAACAGTCTTGAAGAACAGAGGAAACCTGTTTCATTCCATGGACTATATAGAAGCTGTGGAGAAAAAGAAGTTCATGTAATTACATTTTTGTTGAAGCTTCAAGGTTAGTAAGGCTCTAATGTATGCATACACAAAATGATTCCAGAAATGAAAGCACACAGGTGCGTTTTACATAAATGTAGAGCTGTTTGTATACATGACAAGTACATATTAATCTCTCATCACACAGCTGGCATTTAAGTGTTTTGCTGTTTATGCTGCCGTTTTTGTGATTTTGATTTAGTTTAGGAGGGAGCGATTTTGACACTTCAGAAACATCTGTTAATGGTTTAGAATGTTATAGATTTACTGTATATTGAAGAAAAAAGTTCTCATTAAGGTTGCTTTGAGGTTGTGGCTACAAAAGGGATTTTATTTTCACACTATGCTTATTATATATCTGTTTTCCTTAATCCCCATTAGTAATTGCCCATATAATATATATATACAGTATAAAAATCATACTGAAAATCTAAATCTGAAATTTTTCTTGGATTATGACAGTTATTTTGTTTGTCCTTGATAAATATTTTAGATATTTTTAATACCTCATTTTAGTGATCATGCATAGACTTATGGAATAATTATTATTATTTTTATTTTTGTATTGTTTTTCTAGCGCCTTTGTAGAGTCCAGGGTCATTTTACAAGGCATGATAAAAAAACAGGAAAAAGCATGAAGAATGTTTTATTTAATTTTATATTTAGTTTGTTTCTGTAAACAAACCAGAGAATATTTTACTAAAGCAATATATCTGATTATTTTAATGGTTTTCAGGATGACCCTGTGGGACAGAAGTTCTGATGATCTTTGTTGTGCTCATACATGTTAATATTGTCCATTTAATGTGTAGAAATCACCTTGTATGTATGAATAAAATGCATTGTCCAGTGTAAAATAAAAAAGAACTACAGCTACCATATCATCTTTACATTGATTTAACAAGGATTGCTGAGTATATCTCAATAGTAAAGATGTTTTGGCACAAATGCTCATCTTTTCATGGCTATAAGATTGTCATATTTATGGAATTCTTCTAAGAGAGAAGCTTCTGTTCTCTGAAAAAACACTGCACTCAGTTACTTTATGCAAATTTTGTGATTTTACAATTGATGAAAATTTCTACTCTTATTAAAATCCTCCTGACTGACACTTAATTGAACAGTTAGACTGACGTTATCACACATAATGAGCTAAACAAATCTTTGTTCAAGCCAATCTTCCCTGTGCACAACAGAAAGCC
Organism: Barbus barbus; assembly: GCF_936440315.1. Lineage (NCBI taxonomy): Eukaryota > Metazoa > Chordata > Actinopteri > Cypriniformes > Cyprinidae > Barbus > Barbus barbus. The sequence continues at coordinate 11,518,943 of NC_136725.1, forward strand.
ACAAGAGTATAGTTGAAGATAACGGTGTTATACACAATGTTCCAGTTTTTTATGAGTAGT